>NW_008340872.1:3610716-3694649 GCF_000622305.1 Nannospalax galili | reverse complement strand
CTGCTCTTGTGGAGCACCCACATGGTGGCTACGAACTGTCTTTAACTCCAGTTCCAGGGGAATCCAACGCCCTCTTCTGACCTCCATGGCATTGCATGACACAGGTGCACTCACAAACATGTAGGCAATATACTCGTACACATAAAATAAAAATAATAAAATAAAATATTTTAAAGAATTGGGAATGAAGTGGGCTCCTCCTACATCTATCAGAAGAAGCTTGGATATTGGTCATCTGTCCAGAAGAAAGCAAAATCCAAACAGGCCAAACTCAGCATCATCTTGAGACTTAGGAGGAAGGGTTGAAAAAAGACCCATGTCTGTCCCATCCCTATCCTCTCCCCACTCCAGCTCTGTCCTGAAGGACACACACACAGGAGAGAAGCAAACTCAGGATAGACATACTCCTCATTCCTGGAGCTGGACATAAGCTGGCCAAGACCTGTGTGGAGTCGCTACAGTTTTAGCCCAGAGCAGGTGACCAGAAAACTGGGGCCATTTAGATTTGTCCATTGGGTCGTTGTCTGGATGATCGATTAATTTCCCAACACATAGCCTCTCCCACTCCCACCGTAGTACAACTACAGGGTAGCCTCAACCTGATATCTGGTGATATTTCGAACATCTATACAACATGCTGATACGTGAACAGAAAGGGTAAGAGGAATAGGTGTGCTCAGATTTTGACCCAAGAGCAGTTTGCCCAACCTGTTTTCAATACAATCTTTTTTGCAGTGTTTTAAGAGGCTACCCCAGCCTGAGACTAAACTTGAGACACCATATGGTTCCTTCTACATCTCCAAGGCCATATTGCTAACAACAGGTGAAAGACAGGTGAGAAGAGGGTGTTGTGTAGCAACAGCTGGGTAGAGGTATGAGGACAGGAAAGAGTGAGCACTGAAAGACCCTGGCAGAGTATAAAAATGCCCCATGCTATAGGCACATTTAGGGTGTTGTCTGGATCATGATGTCCCCCTTTCTCTGAACTGTATTTGGCATCTACTGTTAGCATAATAAGATGAAGACTAGTTCACCCTTCAGAAGGGCTCCTAGGAAAAGATTGGCCGTGACTAGAAGGTAGATTATACGTTTCAGGGGCATGCTCAAAAAAACAAATAAGTCTTCTGGGGCTAGAGAGATGACTCAGCAGTTGAGAACACTGGTTGTTCTTGCAGAAGACCCAGGTTCAAATCCCAGCACCCACATAGCAGCTAACAACTGTCCATAACTCCAGTCCCAGGGGATCTGACAGCCTCTTCTGACCTCCATGGGCATTGCACAACATGGGTGCACTTACCGACACGGGCGCGCTTACCTACATGCCGGCAATACACGAATACACATAAAATAATAAATAAAAAACAAGTAAGTCTTCTGTGCTGGGTGATTCTGTTAAATGGAGGGCACCATGTCTTATTCCATTTTCTATTGCTATAACAGAATAACCCCAGACCAGGATACTTATAGAGAGAGGTTTGAGGGCTCATGGAGACTGAGAAGTCCAATAGCACAAGGTAGACATCTGGGAAGAGCCTTCTTGATGCATCTACCCTGGAGAAGGCATCACATCATCTGACAGAGCAAGTGCACTAGCTCAGGTCTCTCCCCTTCTTATTGACCCACCAATCCCATCCCATGGCCTCATTTAATTGCAATGTCTCCCAAACGTCTCATCTCCAAATGGTATCAACACAGGATTTGGGAGATCAAGTTTCTAATGCATGAACTTTTAAGGGAGGATCTGGTAGATAAGTTTGAGAGCTTCCTGGGCTATGCTAAGTGATTATCCATAACACTGGAGGAAAGAGTCAGAGGTCAGAGAGATTAGAAGGCGCAAATGAAAGTGGTGGTAGATGTTGGACCAGAGTGGAGGCTACAGGGACCTGTGGTTTGCATGATCCAGTTCATGAGGCCTGATGGCAACTTTCAGAGGCCCAGGAGCACACCCAGAGGTCACATGACTACAGGAGGCCTAGGAACAGCAGAAAGGGGAAGGATGACAGGGATGGGCTGTACCCCAGAGGGTCCCCCAGGGGTGTTTCCAGAACAGTCACCCTCTGCCTCACTATATCGCCCCAGTTCAGAGCAGGCAGGGCCTAGAACAGAGGAGTCCAAGGAGACACCAGTGATGAGGCGCCCAGCTGGCTGGAACCAAGCCAGGACAGGGAGCTATGTGGTGTGTGTGTGTGTGTGTGTGTGTGTGTGTGTGTGTGTGCGCGTGCAAGGGAGGGTAGTCTATCCTCACCAGAGGTGAAGTTCCCATCCAGGCTAATCTCGATATCCAAAACTCTCAGCACACCTGAAAAGCAGGCCACAGAGTGATAGTCACTACAGTTCTCCCCTTTGCTAAGGGTTGTGAGTCTTACTTTATTGGCAAGAGTCTCAATGCAAGAATGTCTCTAGGAAGCAGATGAAAACTTGCCCTCAGCACTCAGTTTAATTCAAATGGATCCACTGTTAAAATCAGGAAGAATAGAGTGAGTTAATCATGGTGATATTAACAACAATATAATACTTCCTGCCTCCCCCTCTGGAGACAAGCAGCTGCCATGTGCCTAGAAGGTAAAAGTCATAATAAGGGAGGAGAGAGCATGAAATTGGCCCTGACCTTCATCTCCGAGCAATGCGAGAAGCAGTGCCAGTTGCTACAGCTGCACTCATTTCCTTCACATGATTAGGGAGACCTGATGGAAAGCCATGTCCACCCTTTGAAAATTCTAGAATATTCTGGCATTCCAGCACCATTAGGCTAGACTGGATTCCATGCTGGCAAGAAAATGGTGACAGAGCTCATCATTCTCAAAGTGTCCTGGGAAGGAGGGCTTTTCTTCATAAAGGAACTGTGTCCTACCTGACCACATGTGCACCTGTGTGGGCATCAGGAAAGACCCAGAGCGTGAACAACAGAGAACAATTCTTCCCTGCCTTAGCCTGGACTCTGCACTATGGGGGTGCTGGGCTGCCCCCTGAGGCTCTGTGGGCCTTAGTTTCTCAATCACATAGGGATTCTGGAAGGGTCCAGTGAGATAATAGATATGAAAGTGGTTTGCAAAACAATACGTGGGCTATTCATCTGCAGGAACGCCCCATCCCCATCACAGATGGCTAGATGTGAGCACAGCCCAGCAATGCAGAACCATCCTCTGTCCACTGCAAACCCTCAGCCTTGCAGCCACATCTTGCAAGAAGCCTGCTCAGGGCCTGCACAGTACTCTGTTGGGCAACATTTGCTTACACCATTTCTGAAAACATGTTTTGCCTGACTGACAGACCAGAAGACCATGTCCATATGTCTCAATCTTTCTATGAACTGTTGTTGAGAACAGAAGATTACAGAAAGAGTCTAGGTCCTGGTGGCTGTGGTGGAAGAATTATTCCTGCTTTACCCCATCTCTCCCTATAACCTTCTTGTTTGTCCTCCCAGTCTGTTCCTATCCATAATGGCCTGTGTCATCCCCTCCTGCCCCACCTTTTTGGTCTGTCCCTTTCTCAGTCCCTCCTTTCTGCTTATCAAACAGAGACCCTAGACCACAGCTGCTTTAACTTCTATCATAAAGCCTTACTGTTCTCAAAAATGGTGCCTAGACCAGAGGCAATTGCTTCACTTGGGGACTAATGTCCCGTTCCACCCAGCCAATCCTTGATCTCAAAAGTACTTCAGAATTTAATTTAGATTTAAGTACAGTTATGAGCTTCACCATACAGATAGATTACTCAGGCACAGAAAGGCTAAGGCTCCCTCCCAAGTTCATAAACGTGAAAGTGGTGGGGCTGCACACACTTGCCAGAGATGAGATTAAGAATTGAGGCTCTAACCACAGAGCCTGTTCAATCAGTCGCCGCCTGATGAGCTCAGAGCTTGTATGAGTCAGCTCGGATTGTGTGACAAAGAGTCAGTGGATGGCTTCCAGGTGTGTCCAACCTTTTAAAACTGTGATATGATGTCGTCTGCCAAGTTAGAACCACATAACGGAGTTATTTTTAAAAAGTATTGGGGAATAAATTATTATCTCATAATATTTTAAGTAGGTTTACCACTTGGTGTTAGGCTGTGTCTATGATTATCCCACAGCCTAAAGACTGGTAGAAATTTATTGTCTCACCATTTGCTGGGGGGGGGGGTGCGGGCAGAAGTCCAAGGTCAAGGTGTTGTCAGGATTGGTTCATTCTGAAGGCTCTATTCCCTGCCTCTCCCCTAACTTCTTGCTGGTGATCATTAATGCCTCTTGACTTATCACCTGGATCTTTGTTTTCTCTTCACACACAAAAGGCATTCTCTAAGGACACCATGTGTGTTTACCCAAATTTCCTTTTTGTAAGGATCCCAGTCTGTGTATGTCCAAATTCCCCTTCTTATAAGGATACCCAGTTATATGGATTAGGGACCCTCTCCAGTGAATTCAATGAATCACATCTCCAGCAACCCTACTAGCGTCATATTCTGTGATACTTGGGATAGGATTTCAACACATGTTTTAGAGACACAGTCAGCCCATTACAGAGGTGAATCACATGAAGAACAACTGTGCTCTGTTCTTCATGCCTTACAGATGTCAATTCTCTCAATCCTCACCATGATTAGAGATAAGTCCAAGTTCATTCACTTCACCACAGAGAAAAACTGACACGCTGACAGGTTAAGTATCTTACCCCAAGTTGTACAGCTAAAAAGTGAGGGAGTTGGGATTCAAAGCCAGGTACCTGTCTCAGAGCTCATACCACAGGTCTCTCTGCCAGTGGTTAAGATTATATTGCACTCTCTTCTACACACTTCCTAGGATCATCACTGTTGGTCCGGTTTAGCAGTACCCAGGACAAGATCTCTGAAACAGACCCACGTGGGAGGGGCGTCCACAGTATTCAGTGTGTACGCAGGGGCTGGAGAACCCCCAAGTCCTTGGTACAGAGCAAGCCTGTTCTTAAAGCAAATGAAGCAGGAACACTAGCCTTGTCTGAAGAAAAATAATGAAGAGCCTTTCCATGGTTCCTAACTGGCACTTAGCAAGCGTTATATGCTAGTTAATACTACGGTCGTTTGCTGAACACTACCTGTGGGCCAGGCTCCAGGCCAGACATCCAAATTCACATTTTCTTCTTATTTGTATCACATCCCCAGAACATAAACACTATTATCCCCATTTCAAAGACTGAAATATTAGTTGGCTTTTATCCCCAGCTCAGGGCTGAGGACTCTGCTCTTTAAGATATAAATAGGCTGAGGCTTTGAGCAGAAAGTCCTGAGAATATTACAGTTGGGCAGATCCACGTGTCTCTCGGATTGTCTCCACCATCTGGATTAATATTTCCAGGTCAGAGCGCCGGGTGGAGAGGCAGGCGGGAGGCTTCGGTTGCCTTAAGTGCACTCTGGGAAGTCTTCTCATGGCCTGGCCTTCCTCCTTCCCCTGGTGGTCTAATCTGGAGTCAGATCCAGCCTCTGGCTCTTACAGACAGGGGAGAACCCGGAGCCAATGGAAAACAACAGGTGAGCTTGTGAACAGTCCCCTTCTGTGCCTCGGCCAGGGTGTCTTGCCCAAGCAACTCCAGGGGCCAGCGCTGACTTCCAGAACCTTCTGCCTCTGCAGGTGTTTTAGTAACGTGGCCTCAGCGCTTCAGTGACCCATATTTTATTACCTTTCAGGTTTCTATAATTCATCATTCACTTCTTTCTGAAAACCTAGAATGAAAGTTTAGCAGCCCTGGTGCCCCGGCCCCTCTCCATTCTCTCCCCAAACACATCAGCCTGTTTGTTCTCTTTCATCCCAGCTCTTCCTGTTGCATTCTGCCGGTTCAATGGGAAAAGAGCGAAACCGGATGGCTGGACCCAGTGCGGGGGAAATGACTTCACAGCCACCTTTGTTTCTCCTCATTCCTTTGAGCACACTTGGCCCCGTGTCTCTATGAAAGGGCTTGTTTGAACCATTTGGAACATCCAGTGAGCGAGAGATGCCACGGCCAGACTCGCTCTCGCATCTTTTCAGGCTGCCAGAGACTCTGGTTTAAACTGCCAATTTTTTGCAACAAAACTAACCATGACATTGAACATTGTGTTATAAATTAGCTACAGCCTTCCAAGCAAATTGTCTCTTTCATTGTATCAGTGTAAGCCTTTGGAACTTTTGGCTTCAGCTGCTAATTTCAGGGAAGCTCAGAAAATATTTTTGTTCTGCTCCAAACCGCAGTTTCAGATACCAAATTGCATGTGTTAACACCGGCAAATCTTAACTCACAGTGATTCTCACCGTGTGTATTCAGAGGGTCTCTCTCAGTTACATTTCATTTCTCTGTCTAAAATTCCACCAATCTGGTTTCAAGCGGCAGAAACCAACTCTGATCATCTCTAAAACAAAAAGATGTGTTTTGTTTTTTATGATGCATTTCACAGGCATTATTTGAAGTTCTTGTAGAGAATAGTCCTCAGATATACAGGGAGAAGTATTAAAGGGCTTTTGACTAGAACACTCCTAACATGTAGACATTTAGTGTTTGGTATTGATAGAAGCAAAGAAAATCTCTATTTGTTCTGGTAATTTACTCTGAATTCGAAAAACTGGGGGAGGGCATGTGTCCATCTGCTTGAATTATGTCACCAATAGCTGAATCAAGCTTTTGTTAGTCTAAGGAACACCCCCAAATACACAGATGCCACCTAATTTCTTTTTCTAGTGTCCCTAAATATGTCATAGTATGTTTGGGGACTAAAAAAATCATTTGACGTAATAAACTTTATTAAAATCAAGTGTAAATGACAGTATTAAAAATAAAATGAAGAAAAAAACTATGGGCTGAGGAAATAGATGGCTCAGTAAAGTACTTGCTGTGCAAGCATGAGGGCCTGGGTTCCAATTTCCAGCACTCATGTGAAATGGGGCACAGCAGCACACATCTGTAACCCCAGTTCTGGGGAGGGGACATGTGGATATCCAGAGCTCACTGGCCAGCAAGTCTAGCCAATTGGTGAGAATTAGGTTCAGTGAGAGACAGTCTCAAAAAACTGGAAAGTGACAGAGACACCTGATATCAACCTATGGTCTCTACATGTGTACACACAGGCATGCACATGCATATGCCATATACACATACACAAAATCTTCTCTATAATATTTGTAAAACACACCTCCTACATCTGATAATCTTCAGTGTTACAAGCAGAGAAGAGAATGTTATATTTCTGCCTATGCCATTCCATGTTAGAAATAAAGATAATGAAGGTGACTATAGAGATTTAAAAACAGTGTGGTCAGTTACTAAACACTACCATTCGTAGCAGCTTGGTGAACTGTGTTGTCATTTGAAAATGGACACAACTCATGGTCTTTGGTATTTCTCCAGCTTGGATCTTTTTGTTATTTTTATTTTATGTGTATGAGTGTATTGCTTGCATGTATGTTAAGTGCACCCATGTTGTGCAATGATCGCAGAGGTCAGAAGAGGCTGTCAGATTTCCCTGGAACTGGAGCTACATAGACAGTTGTTAGCCACCCTGTGGGTGCTGGAAATCAAACCCAGGTCCACTGCAAGAGCAGGCAGTGCTCTTAACCACTGAACCATCTCTTCAGCCCTGGAATCTTTATTTAAACATAACTGTTTCTAAGTGATTTAAATTGTGGTGAAGAGGACCATAGAGAGTGTTCCCCGTTCAAGAAGAAATATCAAAAAGTAACCAATTTTCTTTTCTGTTTTTTCCCTCTTTACTATTTACTCTCCTCTTCCCAGAAAGGGGAAACCCAGCATGAAGCCAAGGGCTCCTCTCTCTGTAGCTCTTCCCTACCTCTGGCAGATTATGTTTGAAGGCAACAATGGATCCTGATACAAGGTTAATGCTGGATGTGGCTGACACTTCCTATATTGATAGGAACCACAATACCTACCAAACAATTTAAATTTCCCAAAGAATTTTTACTTCCCTAATAATTTAGAAACTTCACCTGCCCATTTAAACAGCACATTTTAGCAGAGACAATCTTTTAACACTTAGCTAGCCTTCTACGAGAAGAAAAGAAAAGGGAGTCTTCAAGTCATGGTCAGGCTTTTGAAGCACAGCCTGTCCGTGTACTTAGAACTATGTGTGGTGCTTCAGCCAAAACAAGCCAGCACATCACGCATTGCCTACATTTCACAGGTTCTAGCCTCTTGACCTAAGGCCAGGGTGGCCAGGACATCCTAGGTTTCATGTAATGAAGACACACACACACACACACACACACACACATACCTATGGTTGGAAGCTGTCACCAGCCCACATACACACAGCCTCTTTGAGCAAAGACAAGAGTGTTGTTAGGGATAATGAAACTTGCTCCCCAAGCATGTCCTGAATGTGGGAGGCCACAGCAGCTGCCTCCCCTTGAGACAGCCTGTGGGGCTCCTGCCAGTGATCACAATACCTCACTGGCCTTTGCCAGCTGTCACACTTTGCATGCTGTTGGAACTCCAAGCTCGGCACAAGGGGCCATCCAAGTCACCAGCTCCAAGGAATGCCAAATCCTGTGCCCATGCTGGAACCGTACGGCCATCCGGAACTCTCTTCTGAGGCCCTCCACTGGAACACTTAAATCCACTCTGACCATCATCATGTTCAATTGACAGACTCCTTGATGAAGGGAAAGGGGTTCTCAAGAGGAAGTTGATGAAGTGAGGCTAAGGGTAAAAGCAGCCCTCAGGATTAGCCACAATCAAAGCGTCTCTTAGAGGGAAAAGTAGTGTGTACCCTTCTATCTCTGACTCCTAGTGCTCCAGTCTGAGAGTGGGAAACATGGGGGGTACACTCCAGGCATGTGGGACTCAAGGTTGGGTTCTGCCTTTAGTTTCACTTCTGTACCTGGGGCAAAGAAACCCAAAGGCTTCTGCCTAGAGTATAGGCAGAGGAAGAAGCCAGAAGGAGAGGTCTCCAAGACCTGCCCTAATCTAGCACTTTGGACTATCCTTCTGAGAGCAAGGATAGGGCAGGGCCTGCCAGCGAAGTGGATGCAGAATTTGTGGAGGTGGCATCTTGGGGACTCACTCTTCAAGAGCATGGCTGCAACTCATCACCTTGTCACTAGTGGCTGGCTCTTGACTCAGCCCTCCATTCTTTGACCCAGGTACTCAGCAGTCTGGCACTCCCTGGGAACCTCTCTCTTACCGTGAGCAACTACAGGAGTCCCATGAGAGCCAGATACAAGTGTCTATGGCAACACATTAGGAAGCAAGTTGCTTTGTCTATGGGTGAAATGATGAGTGGTCCTTCCACTGCACCCCTTATCTTACACCAAAGAGTATCAAGGGGAGTGAGGTGTTGAGGCTCATTGCCCAAAACTATTGAGGCTATTTTCCTGGTGCCTGTCTCCTTGCTTCCTGTCGGTATGATTCTGTTTTTAGACTCAGCTTCCTCCTTCTCTCTCCCTAAGTGAAGCTTTTATTACCATGTCAGGCCAGGCCCCTTTGGAGTAGGGGACCAGCTCCCTGTCCTCTGTAAAATCTGCAGCACACTCCTTACTGTGAGCATTTGGGAGTTTGCATATTTCAAAGGGTGAGACTGTAAGCTAGTGGTGGTTTCAAACCCATCCTCAGACATCTCTTGAACACACAGGAGATGGAAAGCACAGTGCTGGGCTTCAGAAGGATGTAGAAACAAGCAGGTAATTCCCTGCCCTGAACAAGATGACACCCACAACAAGACAACCAGGCTATGGAACGAAGCTATCAGTAGTTTGCCAAATATGATGAAAGGGGGCAGGTGGGAGGGAGATGCAAAAAGCAAGGCAGTGTTGCCATTGCACCTGAGGCAGGATGTTATAGATACAGTTGGAGACTGGAAGCAGAGACTAGAGTAGATCTATGGGGTGAACGGTGATAGAAGAAAATGAGACAGAGCAGCCTTGAAATCAGCAAGTTAGAGCAGACTTCAGTTCTCATGGCAGATGGGTCCTTCCATTGCGCCCTTATCTTATGCCAAAGAGTATCAAGGGGAGTAAGTTCATTTTCTGTTACACCTCAGATGGGCACTTTTTGGCATAGTAGAAATATGCCATATCTACTATCCAGCAGGTAGCCACTGGTCACCTGTCATGACTATGCACTTAAAGCAATGAGAGTGCAGTTGGAGATCCAGTTTTAAGCTTCATTGGATTACTTAATTTACATTTAAATAGCCACCTGTGAATATAATATTGGACAAGAGAAAGTTAGATACCAAAAAGACTCTCCCCCAGGACTTTTCTCAACACTCTGATGACAAGGTTCAGGAGAGTACACACTGGTTGGTGTTCGGAGATGAAACTTTCAGAGCCACTAAGTAATACCATTTTACTTGGGGAAGACAAAGATTCCACCCCACCCTTAACAGGAGTGTGGGGATGTTGTTTTGTTTCTGATAAGAGGCCAGACTGGGTTTTGCTTAAGCAAGAGTCAAGTCACTGATAAAAATGAGCACACATCCCTTTCACCTGGGGGAGAGATAAATCCATCCCCAAAGACTCTACAGACCTTTTAATCAGAGGGATGGGGGTGGGGATGGCAGAGAGAACCATTCAAATGTTACTGACAAGTAGCATAGAAATTGAGTTTTCTGAACCTGATGGGAAATTATGTACTTAAAAAACAAGGGCTGCGGAGATGCCACAATGGTTAAGAGCAAGCAGAGGACCCAAGTTCAGGTCCCAGCACCCACATCAGGCAGCTCACAACCACCTGTAACTCCAGCTCCAGGGGGATCCAATGCTTCTAATTTCTCTCTCTCTCTCTCTCTTTCTCTCTCTCTCTCTCTCTCTCTCTCTCTCTCTCTTAAAAAAGCAAAGCCAGGTTATGTCCATATTCACAGCAGTATTATTACAATAACCAAAAGGTTGAAACCACCCATTGTGAATGCTTAAAGGAAAGGTAATAGTCACAGAAAATGTAATATATTATTGGAAAATGTAATATATTACCTGCTACTCAAAAGGAATAGGATTCAGGCCAGGACTGTAGCTCAGTTGGTAGAGTGCTTGCCCAGGATGCACTGAGACCCTGATTTCAGCTCCTCACACTGCATAAATCCAGTGTGGTACTAAATCGCTGTATTCTCAGCATTTGGGAGTTGAGGATAGGAGAATCAGAATTTCAAGGTTATCCTGAAATGGGAGGCAATCTGGGACACAAAGTCCTTCCCAAAAAAGGGCAGGATGGGGGAGGAACTTGAATACATGCTACCTCCAACACAGATGAAGCTTGAAACAATTGCTAAGTCACCAATTTAGCCAGTCACTAAAAGACAAACGCTGTATGATACTGGTTATATGGGGTACTCAGAGTAGAACAACCACAGAGACATAACACAGGACACAGATTACCAGGAGTGAATGATGGAGGACTTCTCTTGTAATGGTTTTAATTTTGCAAAAGCAGATACATTCTGGAGATAGTTGCAGAACCATGTGAATGCACAGGGCTCAACACAACTGAACTGTGCTCTTAGGAATCACTCGGTGGTAAATGGTATGTTATATGAATATTTGGTCCTTTTTCCTTTTTTTTTTTTTTTAATACAGTCTCACTTTGTAGCCCAGGTTGGTCTGTAACTCGCTATTCTTAACTCATAATGCTCTCCAAATCGTAACAATCCTCCTGCCTTAGCCTCCCAAGGCTTGGATTACCGACTGGCTACATTTTAAAAGGATTTGTATGTGTATAAAAGGAAGGAGAAAAAGGTAGATTCAGAGGGGAGCTGGAGAGAGGCAAATGCTTTTTAGCGCAACCAGAACTTTCCAACAACTGCACTTCTCCGGAATATGTCCTCCCCCCACTTCCTGGCCTGCGACACCCGCGCAAGCGCCCACGATAACCACCTCCAGCGATGCCAACCGCACCTCAGCGCCGGCTGAAGCGCAGGCGGCCAATGAACACACGCCTGCGCCTGGGCTCTCGCCTCCATTGGCTGCACCCCTCCAACCACGGTGCCCGCAGGTTCCCAAGCCGGGTTTAAAGGTGTCAGGCGCGAGCTGCTGCCCCTCCATCCGCTGTCCGCGCGCAAGTCCGCGGGGAGGGCGGCCCGCAGACCGGCCCACCCGGGGCGTTCCGGAAGGGCGCCCTTGGTCGCCCCCAGCGCCCCCCCAAATGTACTATGCGGTTTCCCAGGCGCGCGTGAACACGGCCCCTGCCACCATGCTGCGGCCACAGCGGCCTGGAGACGTGCAGCTCGGTACCTCCCTGTACGAGCTAGTGGGCTACCGGCAGCCTCCCATCTCCTCCTCTTCCTCCACGTCCTCCTCCTCCTCCATCGCGGCGCCTCTCCTCCCCAAGGCCGGGCGCGAGAAGCCAGAGGCGCCCGCCGAGCCGCTGAGCACCGGACCGGGGTCTGGAGGCGCCAGGACGGACGCCAAAGAGGAGCAGCAGCAGCTGCTGCGGCGCAAGATCAACAGCCGGGAGCGGAAGCGCATGCAAGACCTGAACTTGGCCATGGACGCGCTGCGCGAAGTCATCCTGCCTTACTCCGCGGCGCACTGCCAGGGCGCGCCGGGCCGCAAGCTCTCCAAGATCGCCACGCTGCTGCTCGCCCGCAACTACATCCTGCTGCTGGGCAGCTCCCTGCAGGAGCTGCGCCGGGCGCTCGGAGACGGTGCGGGGCCCGCCGCGCCGCGTCTGCTCCTGGCGGGCTTGCCCCTACTGGCCGCCGCGCCCGGCTCGGTGCTGCTGGCACCAAGCTCCATGGGTCCCCCCGAAGCGCTTCGCCCCGCCAAGTACCTGTCGCTAGCGCTGGACGAGCAGCCGTGCGGCCAGTTCGCTCTCCCGGGTGGCGGGGCAGGCGGCCCCGGCCTCTGCACCTGTGCGGTGTGCAAGTTCCCGCATCTGGTCCCCGCTGGCCTGGGCCTGGCAGCTGTGCACGCTCAGTTCTCCAAGTGAGAGCCGGCAGGGCCTGGGGCGGGGCAGGACCTCAGCCAATCTTCCGGCGCCTTGGAGTCCTGGGTCCAAGGAGAGCTGACACGAGTAAGGAGAATATTTCCAGTCTTCTTGCCCAGACTTTGGAAAGATTGTAGGGCGCCTTCCCCCCGCCCCCCGCCCCCCCCCCGACTCCCTGGAAATCTAAAGCTGTCCCAAGTCGGGGGGTCCAAGGATCTCTGGAACCGCTTGGGGTTCTAGATAGATTCCATGTATTTAGGGCAGACATCCCCACCCCAACCTCACCCAGTGGGTTGTGCGCTGTACTATGCAGGGATGGTGAGGATACGGTGCAGTTTGTTCAGATCGCACTGGACGTGGCGAGAGGCCAGCGGCGAGCGCGACCTCCTGGGATCGGTCAGCAGCCAGACGCAGGGACTGCACCCCAACTGCCGCGCCTCAGAGGGGTGATTTCTTTCCCTCTTCCTGGGCCTGAGCTCACAGGCGCCCTTTCTCCCACCATCCCACCGGCCAAGCCCATGCGGATCTAGGAGATCTGAAAAGCCCAGATAACCGGCGCAAACTTCAAGGGCGTCGCAGATGGAGAGCCTTCAGTGGCCCAGTATTTCGGATTCGAGGTGCAATGGGTGGGGGCGGTGACAGCGCCAGGGTGTTGGGGGTTGGGAAGTTCGTCTGCGTCTGCCACCTGGCTGTCATGATCCTGTTTTTGTGGCTCGTGCCCAGATGTTTTTGTTGTGGCGAGAATTCGCTCTTAAATCTGGGGTCTTAGAAAGGCAGCTTAGAATTCGAGATTTATCTTCCTTTAGTCTTTTCTTTCCCGAAGATAGAGTAACCAACATTTGAGCTTGCTTGAAAACAAACAAAACCCATCCATCTTCCGTGTTCTGGACTTACTAAAATAGGTAACAAGGTATTTCGTAACCGCAGACTTGTGAAGCTCGGTAATTAACATTCTCCTTAAAAGACAAGAGGACTGGGATCCCAAACCGCGGGTGACTGGACAGACCCAGCTGCGAAGCAGGCAGATGAGAAGCTCTTGCTGCGCTGTCCTGCGGTCCTTAACCAGAGCTCCCTAAAATCTTTCTTTGCAGTTGAAGAACTGCCTAGACTGCGCGTCTTAGTTTGTGATGGCCTTAGCAAATGACCCAAGATTATTTCATGGTCTTTCAGCAGCTTGCTTTGTTTTTTACGTTGAAAGTTTTTGGCTGTTGATAGTAGCCGAATTTAACTGGCATTTTATTTGACTTCTAACGTTGTTACCTTGAACTGTACAGAATCCACAAAATAAAACATTTGAAGTCGAACTTTTACATTTTTCATCTGTTTGTTAAATAAAAATGTCATTGTACCCCTGAAGAGTCACAACCTAGGGGCGGGCGTTAGTTTAATAGCCGTGGTTCCATGTTTTAAAATCTGACTTCCTGAATTCTAAAAGAACTCAATGCACAGGCAGCTATAGTTAAATTTCAGGCATCATGAAATGGAAGGAGTGTAGGTGAGTGGCTAGATGGGTAGGTCAGAGGAGGGAGAGAGGCAATTCCAGGAATGAATTACTTGCTGAACTTTGGAGAACAGTTTCTTTTAACCATAGCTTCCTCCTGGTGAAAACAAAATAAGCAATACATTATCATATTATTTTTTATTTCAACATCTTTCTCTGAAACCCACTTATTTTTTCTCATGGTAGAAAAAATCCTAAACAGATATAAGAATGTCCCCCATCCCTAGGATTTTTAAAATAAGTGTGGTGTTGGCTACATGGAAAATAGGACTTTGGATATCATTTGATTCCAAGTGAGAAAAAGTTTTGGGGTCCTTCAGATTGATGTTAAGGATGTGGGATGTTATAAACCAAGATTGGTGGTACACACTGTAATCTGAGTACTCAGGAGACATAAGCAAAAGGATGGAAAGTTCAAGGTCACCCTTGGGTTCAAGGCCAGCCTGGGATACATGAGCCTCTGTTTCAAACAAACAACAATAAAAAGAATTTGGAATGCTGACATCATATGCAAGCCCTATAAATGTAGGGAAGTGCTATAGCCCCCTTTGGTTGAGAAAAATTCATGCAAATAGAGATGATAAATGAGGTGACTTAATGTTTTCACTTAGGTTTATCTGGGACATGTATGCACAGAAAATGAATCACTTTGGGAGCACACACAAATGAGGTGGCCTGGAAGATGGAACTGCTGCCTTCTGTGCTGACTGACCCTGTCCTTGGAAGAAGCCAGGCACATGAAAAGCAGTGTGGCACACTGGCCCATGCCAGGGAACTGGATCTCATCCCTCCCGGACTGCACATATTCTTTTAAGAATATATGGGTTTGAGCCTTCTGTGTGTCCATTGCCTGCCCTTGCTTATTTGCATCCTGAGGGACAGAAAGAAGGAAAAACCAGTAATAAAAAAGATAAAATCAAATCAGGCTCTCCACGGGAAAGTGTGTGTGTGTGTGTGTGTGTGTGTGTGTGTGTGTGTGTGTGCTAGATCAGAAATAGTTTCTTCTAGTCCCAACTCCAGTACCTGGGTACTATTATCATTCCCAAAACCACCTCTAAAAGCAGCTACAAAAATGGAGTGGGTGCCTATAGATACCATCTCCCCTCCTTTTTTCTAGTTCTATAATGGAACAAGCACCCATGCATTATAGGAAAAGCAATAGTGGATATGATTTCTTATTTAGCTGAGAAAATCACACCCTTACAAGGTCATCAATTAATTCAACAAGAATACACAGGGATGGTTTGGGGTACCATCAACATTTGCATGTAGCATCCTATTGGTCATTGTGCCAAGCTAGATTAGTAGGCTTGCACCTTATAAGAAATTTGTGTCCTAAACAGATTGTCTGAACAGGCATTTCAGAGTCCTGTAGGATAAACCAGAGATACTTGAATAAATACAGTGTCAAGAATGCCAAGGTGGCTCTCTCAGCCCACCTGTGGTGGTGATAGATTCTTCAGGCACAAGGTTTAAGCTTAGGCAGATGCATTGTAGAGTGGAGCTGCCTTTTGAACTCTGCAGTGCTGCATCATGCCAGCAAGGGAGCTTGCTGCATCTCCACCTCACTGGTTTTAGCTGGAATGGGCCAAAGGCACAGTTTAAGCTGATCTTTGAAGTGGGTGCGAAAGCAGGGCAGGTCTAAGCAGGGTCTTTGAGAAAGTGTATACTAGGCCTCAGAAGTGAGGTGAGAAGGAACATGTGGTAAAAAAAAAAAAAAAAAAAAAAAAAAAGCCTCTGCAGTCATCAGTGGGCAATCCCAGTGACCTTAGTGAATAGAACTTAGAGGGGGAAATACAAAGGCTGGGTGACTGAGTTGGTCTATGTGCCAGAGGTCAGTGGGCAGTCAGTAGCAGAGAGCAGATGAAAAGCATCATGGGATTTTCTTGACAAATGCTCTCCTCTAAGACAGACTAATTATACCGGGTATGAAAATACAACTTTATGCCTGGTGTGGTGGTACATGCCTTTAATCCCAGCAATCTGGAGGCAGAGGTAAGCAGATCTCTGTGAGTTCAAGGTCAGCCTGGTCTCCATAGCCAGTTCTAGGCCAGCTGGGACTACAGGGAGACCCTGTCTCAAAAATACAACTTTATGAAATATCAAAGTTAAAGGTTAAGTAGTTCCCCAAAGCAGAGGCTCCACTTCAAGCATGGAAATATTGTCCGTTACTTAAGTTCAGATTATGAGCAAGAGGTCATCCATGCTGGCCACATAGTTTAGACTGTGTGTGTGTGTGTGTGTGTGTGTGTGTGTGTGTGTGTGTGTGTGTATGTGTGTGTGTTGGGCATGCATGCATGTTTGTGTATGTGGGCACATGTATGGAGGCCAGAGGCTGATATCAGGGAATTTTCTCAGTTGCTCTCCACCTTGTACATTGAGGCCTTTGTCTTGCATTCAGAGCTCACTGATTAGGCTAATTTAGGTAGCCAACTTGCCCTGCAAATCCCATCTCTGTGTCCTGAGTAAACCCTGGGGTTACAGGTGGACCATACCCACCTGGCTTTTGAGTGGTTTCTGGGTGTCTAAACTCCAGACCTCACGCTCACATGGCAAGTGCTTTATCCTCTGACATTCTCCACTTCCACGTTTCCTAATTTTTTTTTTAAATCTTTACTCTTTGCCCCAGTGTGCAAGTGAGGCTGAGTATATGTTAGTGCCCAGTCCTTAGAACCTCAGCCTGCTAATTAAACATCCTAGAACATTCTGTGATTGATAAAGGAAGCCAGCTGGAAGGTCTTTTCTTTCTGCCACAGCAGGGTTATTTCATGAACAGAATAAGGTGATAGTTGGGGAGAGTCATTAAATGGATGTTCTGGCCCACCATGGCAGGCAGGGCATTGACTGGGAGAGTATATATCCTTCAAATGGCTCCTTCTTCCTTGCTCATGGTCTCTCTTCTCTTACTAAGTTTACCACATTCATTGAAGTAGTTCATGAAGCAACAGCTTGCAAATTGCCATTTTCCAAAACAGGAATTCATGTCCAATGAGCAGAATTTAGTAGTAGGAAAATCATTTGAAATATTGTTTTCAAAACAAGGTTGGGGGTGTATCTCAGTGGTAGAGTGCTCTTCTAGCTTGGGAAAGGCCCTGAGTTCAGTATCCAGCACAGAACTAAAAGAGAAAGGTTGAGTTTATTTTCTAAGATACAAGGTTTGAAAATAGAATAACAAAATAGCCCTTAAGATTTGCACACATTAATCTTAATATATTTATGAAGATCTTGAGGTTAATTTTTAAAGTAGCCCCCAATCTATTTTTTTTTTAAATATCTTATTTTATGTGTATGAGTCAGAAGGTCGAAGGTCAGAAGAGGACATTGGATTCCCCTGGAACTGGAGTTATGGAGAGTTGTTAGCTGCCATGTGTGTGCCAGAAACTGAACCCAGGTCCTCTGCAAGAGCAGTCAGCATTTTTAACTGCTAGGACATCTCTCCAGCCCCCCAATCCATCATCTTAACCAAACCCAGTGTAAAAACTGAAATGCCTTAACAGATTCAAGCCATTCTTTCTGTTCTTGTGGGATTAACTGAGGTTCCATCCAGAAACTCCTCCTTTGCCAGGCTCTGAGCTCAGGACAAGTAGCTCAAATATTCCAAGTTCTTAAATACTACAGGCTGATGATAATGGAGGTTCAGGGGCGGTGCTGGAATTGAAATCAAAATGGGGTAAACGTCTCCATGTTCCATCTTCCATTGTGGCCACAGAAGACAGAGCAGGAAGGCACATAACTGCCAGGACAAAGGACACAAGTGCCAATCCATTCTCCAAGTTCCAGAGAATGGCTCAAGGCAAGAGGACTTACAGATCATCCATCTCCTATTACCTGCAGACCAAAGCCACGGGTAGTCAGGCAGTAATGCCTGGACCAGTGCCTGTTGGGGAGGCAAAAGCTGCTTCCCTGGTTTGTCCTTGTGAGAGGAAATAGGAATTCTGGCAAGAAGCCCCCACCTTAGGCTCACCAAATTCCTCTTTTTTTTTTTTTGAGATAGGGACCCAGCTGGCTTGGAACTTACTATGTAGATTTGGCTGGGCATGATCTTATTGAGATCCGCCTCCCAAGTGCTGGGATTAAAGGCATGTGCCACCATGCCTTGCTCAACATATTCCTTTTACCCCCAGGTACTATCTCTGACCTCTGGCCTTCTCCAGCCTCTTGGTGCAGCCTTGATCTGGCCCCGTGAGTAGCATCCAGGAGACAGACTTGGGCCAATCCCCTGCCAGCCAACCTGACTACAATTGAGTTACATGAACTTTCTCTGGCAGCCTCCCCAGGGAAGCCCAGATTAGTGACAGGGAGTGGTGGAGGCAGAGGCAAGCCCTGGGAGGGATGATCTGGTGCTGATGGTTTGTCATTAGGGTTTCAGAAAGCAGCTTTTAGAAAGCAAGGAAAGCAGACACAGCTAGGGCAGCAGGGAGGGAGGGAAGGAGCGGCTTAAAGCACCATGCAAGGGGTTTGCAAGGGACTTGCTCTTTTGTGGCTACATTTTCGTATTTTCATTGTGCTGACCCCATGGGGTCCATTTTCTCAGCACAGTGGGCGTCTTTCTCCATGTGTTTCTCATGAACATGACGAATTCTGCAAGAGGCTCCTCCACAGCAGAAATCCCTGGCTGCAGTCAAGCCTCCAGGGACAGAGGCCAGACAAGCCTGATGCTACACCTGGACCCTGTACCTGGCACACTAGCCACAGGTAGGCAATGGGGCCCCAGGAAAAGTCTTGCATAGGTCTCAAGAAAGGTTCATCTGTCCCAGCTTCTAGGTAATGCAGGTAACTCCAAAACCTACAAACAGGAGGCTTTAGAATAACAAGATTGAGAAGACTCACCTGTGGGTTTAGAAAGAAATAGAGGAAAGAAGAGAGGGAGGGAAGGAGGGAAAGAAGGAGGAAGGAAGGAAGGAAGGAAGGAAGGAAGGAAGGAAGGAGGGAGGGAGGGAGGGAGGAAGGAAGGAGGGAGGAAGGAAGGAGGAAGGAGGAAGGAAGGAAGGAAGTCAGTCCAGCAATCCAGTTCACCTAGAAGAGGAAGAATGGCAGTACCAACAAAAATACTACCTTGATGAGCCAACACTGTGTTTTATTGAGTGAGCAGAATGTTCTAAGCTTTCACGTGCTTTTCTTCATTGTGTAGGCACTAGTGTTGTCCTCACTTTACAGGTGAGGGAACAGGCAAGGAGAGGCAGAAGCAAAGGAAGTTGAGACCCAAAGGATGTCCAGCAGCCCAGGGGTGGAGGGAGAGCCCCCGAAAGGAGCCTCCCTTGTCGCTGCTGTAATGTGGAGAGGTGTCCCTTTTCTTCATTGTCCTCAGCTCTTGGGGCAAGGTAGCAGCACCTCCAGTTGCGCTCCTGGTCTGGCTGTAATTGCTTCCATTCCTCAAAGGTCTGGTCAATGAGTCCCTAAGTTTCCAGCACGGCCTCGCACGCACTGACTGCCATCTACACTTGCTCCTCTTCTTTCTGGAGACCAGGTTGTGCCTATTTCAGGCCACTTTCCGCATTTTTTCAGTTCTATTAAAAGGTTTTAGTCCCCACATGTCCTAACCTGGAGGGAGTTTGATATCAGGATGTAAAGTTCTGAAATATTAGGGATGTGCTTGGAGCAGAAGGTGGACATTACATAGCCGACACCTTTCGAGACATACTCATTCCTGATCCTCTAAGGTAAAGAACCAAACATGAAACCAAACAGTTCCCGGGAAGGGATCATTAGGTGCATTTATCTGCCTTGAGTTCTGATTAAAGGGAATATTTTGTTGCTTCATTTGCTGGCATCTGTGCATGTGGTCCTGGCTAGTTGGAGTCCTAGGCTTTCTTGAGAACAACCTGGGAAAGAGGAACAACCAGCCACCTCTGGCTGCTCATATCATCAGAGGAGGGAACGTAAAACCAGGCATCTCAGAACCCCATTCATAGACACCATGAATTTGACAGTGATGGTGGTGGTGTCCAGGTCAGAGAGCTGTGAGGGCACCAGGAGAGGTCTTTTGCATTTTAGCTTCATATCCACCCACACAGTGAGGCAGATGGAGACATGTGAGTGTCAAATCATCAGCTATTCCTCAGGAGGGTGTAAGGAAATGTGTGCCCTATGGGAGGGTGTTAGATAATGTCCAAGATGGATAAGGGGTAGGAGAGCCCCAGGGCTTCCACGTTACCTCACATTCTGTCCTGGGAACCTGCTGTCTGCAAGTATCATCGATTCCCTGTCCATCTCCCTTCCTGCTCTCCTTCTAGACCTCTCCCTTTGGCGACCTTCAGTACTTTGCCCTTTATGGCTAAGACTCAGAGTCCATGTGAGGCTTCGCTCTTGTTTTCCTGGATTCTTGCGGAGCCCATGTGAAGCTAAATGTTTTTCTGAGGTAGCTGGAGAAGGACTACAGGACCCTCCTCCTCCTCACCGTGGTCTGGAAGACAATGGGTTCTTCAGAAACCACAGCATTTCAGCTGTTTGGGCCACAGAGGCTACAAGTTGACTCAATGTCATTCTCCACCAGCAGAGCGTCAGCTCAGGACAGCTCCAAACAGTCTCCGCCGGTTTGTGGCAAGTGGGATAAACACCAGGCTGGTGACTGAAATCATTGGCTGAGTCATCTGCACATGGGGGATGAATGGGTCTCAGTCAGTCCAGGAGAGCCCCATCCAGGCCAGGCAGGGCACGTCCCTGCCAGTGAGTCTGGGTGACCCCACTCAAGAGCTAGGCTTTTGGCCAGTTCTAAAGTGAGGGTCCCACACTAGGGGCCAGCACAGTAATGATACTCAAAACAGAGATATGATCACTGAAATTCAAAAGGTGGCACCCAAAGTGAATCTCAGCCTGAGTTGTCTCCACAGAAACAAAGGGAGGAAGGAAAGTGGTATGGAGGTATGGATAGAGGAAAAGAGGAGAGAAGGTGGGGCTGGAGAGATGGCTAAGTGGTTAAGAGCACTGGCTCTTGCAGAGGACCTGAGTTCGGTTCCCAGCACTCACAAAGTGGCTAACAACGTCCTGTAATTCCACTTCCAGGGATCTGAGGCCCTCTTCTGACATCTGTGGGCATTGCACAGCACAGCACAGATACACTTACATACACGCAGGCAGGCAATACACACATAAAATAAAAATAATGAATAAAATATTTTTAAAAATATAGCAGGAAGGAAGGAGGAAGGGGAGAGGGAGGAAGGAAGGAATTCAAAGTATAAATATTAAGCAATTGGGGGCTGGGGAGATGGCTTAGAGGGTAAGGACCTGAGTTTGGATCCTCAGGGACCATGTAAAATCAAGGCATGACCACAAGTGTTTGTAACCCCTGTACTGGGGGCACAGAGACAGGCAGATCCTGGGCATTCACTGCTGTCATCCTAGCCAAAACAAGAGCTTCAGGTTCAGTGACAGCCACTATCTCAAGAAATAAGGTGGAAAGCAATAGAGGAAGACACCCTGAAACCCCCTGGTCTCCGGATGTGTGCCCGTATATGCACCCACACACATACATACACTGCACACACATGTATGCACCACAGATTAAGCAAATTTATGATGTTTCATTTTGTAATTTATTCTAAACACCCAAATCTAGTAGAGGGGATTTCCCAGAAATAAGGGAAACAAAATAGATATGTCACAAAAGTTTTAATCAGAAAAACTATTGAAAGGAAAGAGGAAGGAAGAAAGTACTCAGCTTTTTTCTGCTCAGGTTTAAAATAGTTGTTTTGGTTTTAAACTCATTCCTTAAGTGAAAATTTCACTCTGGCAAAACAAGACAAAGTCAGAAAACATTCTAAGTTAAACATCTCCACAGTCACACAGATGAGATGATACCTGTTTTGCGTGACTCAGATCTCAGCTTAAACCAGGCACAAGGATCAGACAAAAATGACACTTCTCTGGACACAAGATTGAAGGTGCCCCTCCAGAAGTCACTTAACAATGTATAGATTCATTTAAAAATCAAATTGATGCAAAAACTTGTAAGGAGTAGCATGTCAGTAGATTACATACACACAGGACAAGGGTTGCTGAGTTTTCAAGCCTCCTACATGGATCATCACAAAAAAACTAAAGGAGAGTCCCATCCCCTACTCCCAGTTTACCTGGGCCATTGCCAAGTCATCCAGGAGACCACACCTGGCCACAGGTCAGGTGGGGCAGGTGAACAGGAGGGTGAAAGTAGCCTAAGATGTAAGAACAGGGCACTGGGTGCGTTCAGTACCAGCAGACACAGTCCTTGCCATCTGATGAGAGAACAGGTGGCAGAGCCTAGCAGGGCCTGTGCTATGTCCGGGAGAGAGCCAGAACTGGCATCTGGAAGCGAGCTTTCAAATCCCTGCCCTACCCTTCCTCGCTCCACACAGCTCCATACCTAAGCCTTAATATCTTCATCTATAAAATGGGGCAGTAATGCCATTTAACTCACAGGATTAGAGAACTATTATTACTATAGACGTTCCCTGAGCTAACCCTTCCCCACTGACAGAGCACAGGACATTGGAGTAGCAGTTCTCTACTGAGGGAATCATTCCCCTTCCATTTAGCTATTTCCTTTGAAGAGCTGCATGGCAGCCCTTCCTGGGGGATACGGTGTCAGTAGTTTTCTTCCTGGAACCCTCTAGAAAATCATGACAAGAGTCGCTCTGGCAGCAGCAGAGGCCCCCTCATTTGCTGACCATTTTGTTGCAAGGGTTGCTTAGTTCCAGGCCCATGCTAAGGCGTCAACCAAAGAGAGAGTTGAGTCCAACCAGAGGAAGAACGGGTAGCAAGGCTGGGTGACTGCCATCCTGTGTCAGCTCCGTAGACTGGGACTTCCGGCCTATAGGAAGTCCAGCTATCCATGATGGGGGAGAGGGGACACCTCCCTGTGCCATTCCTATCCCTGCCATTCACTCTTTCCCTCTTCCACCCAAACTTTGATCCCAGGGAGATGTCTCACCAAGATGTCTTCTGAAAGTTTCTGGAATGTGTTCAATGTTCTGCTCAGATTTTGAAACAAATCCATTCCTGAGATAAATGGCCTGCGGTGGGTGTTTTTAAAAGGTATTCCTGGTGTAAGAGTCCAGGAAAACAGTCCAGAACCTGAGCAGCTCTTCCCAAGTAAAGATGCTCAAGCTCTTTTTTAAAGATTCACAGGCCCAGGCCCCAATCTGTTGACATCAGCTTCAATGAGCAGCTTTCCTAAGCCAGGGAGTCCGGGAGGACTGATTACTGTTTCCAACTTGGAACTGTTGCTGAGGGAAACAGAAAAGCTTTGAAGCTAGCTTTCATAGCAACGTGTTTTTAAGACAGAGTTCTTGTAATGCTGCCAGAGCTGGTACCAAACTCCTGGACTCAAGTGATCCTCCTGCCTCAGCTTCCCAAGTGGTTCATAGGACAACGGGACCTAGCAGTGGCAACATTCGGTGGGGAGCAGGGCTTCATATAGCCCAGGCTAGCCTTTAACTCCCCATGTAGCAGAGGATGATTCTGAACTTCTGATCCTCCTGTCTCTGACTCCAAGCATGTACCATGATGCCTGATTTATGTGGTGCTGGGGACTGGGCCCAGGGCTTCTTGCAAGCTAGGCAAACATTACGTTGGTAACTGAGCTGCGTACCCAGCCACTAACACTGGCAATTTTAAGAAGAAATATCTTTATTATTTTTTTAAATAATAAAAGGATCATTCTTATTCATTGTAAATAAATTAGACCATTTCAAAACAAATACAAAAATGTAAGGAAATGGTGTATAATTGTGGTTTTATGTATTTTTTTTATTGAGTTTTGGTGCATTTCATATAATAGACATGAATCAAATTTAGACACCTCCCCATAGATCCCCCCATTGGCGTTCTATTCATCATGTGTGTTAAGGCCTATCCAGTCAATGATTTATACCCAGATGTCCCTCAGTGCAAGTTCATCCACTGGAGTCTAGTCAGCCTGTCTAGGGTCACTCCCCTAAAGAAGATCTACTCTCCTTCACCCCACAGTTATCAGTTGCCAAGAGTTCCTTAGCTAAGGTTGGGGCCTGCTTCCTATTTCCTCAGTTCTGTGCTGGGCTTTTGTCTAACTGAGTCAGCATGGGGCTTGTGCATGCTGACACCACTGTTGCAAGTTCATATGAGCAAGTTCCTAGAGGCCTGAAGTCCTCTGTTTCCTTATATTCATGTGCCATCTCTGGCTCTTACAATCTTTCCACCCCCTCTTCCACAATGGTCTCTTAGCCATGGGTGGGGGAGGTTCAAATAGGAGTTCTATCTAGGGACACACACTCTAAACCTTGGCCAGTTGTGGTCTTCTGTGTGTATCACACTCTGTTGCATGAGGAAGCTTCGCTGGTGAGAGTTAAGGGATATATTAGTATTCTCTCTGCCCCCTGTTCTGCTATGTTCCATGAGCCTAGTTGGAAGGAATTACAATTTTCTGAAAAAGTCACTACTAACAATACCCTGATGTATATTGTTGCACAACCTCTTCCTTGGTTTTTCTTTATACATACAGCTAAATAGAATCAGCACTCCATAGTCATAGATTCCACACTCAAAACAAATAGAAAGATTTATTTAAAATATTTTATTATTTTTATTTTATGTGTATGAGCGTATTGCCTGCACGTGTCTAAGTGCATCCATGTTCTGCAATGCCCACAGAGGTCAAGAGGGTGTCAGAGCCCCTGGAACTGGAGTTATAGATGGTTGTTAGTCACTATGTGGGTTCCTGGAACCAAACCCAAGACCTCTGCAAGAGAAGCCAGTGCTCTTAACCGCTGAGCCATCTCTCCAGCTCTTGAAAATAGAAAATATTTTAAGTGCATCTATATTAAACGTGTGAAAATGCTTTCTGGTCATTAATATCCAAAGAATATATTATCACAACTATATCCATAGTATTTATACTATAATAATTATCATAAGTCACCTGGAAATGACTCAAGTTGTGCAAGAGGATGTTCCTAGGTTACATTCAAACACTGAGCATCATATGTGAGGGGTTGGAACAGCCAAAGATTGGGGTATCAGTGGGTCCTGGGACTAAGCCCCAGGATACTAAACGACTACTGTACATGATACAGTCAGAATTAAACTACACAGGCTGTCTCGTAGCCTGTCTTATTTATTTAATAGTAAGTCATGGGCAGCTTTCTTTGTCAACAATGTCACTGAAATGTGGTATTACCGTTTCAGTCTGGGATTCCACAGTTGGTAGCCTGTGATTTATTGAATATCTTGTTTCCCCCTTAATATTTTAATGCAAACATAACATCCTTGTATGTACATCCTGATTTTCCCCACTCCCATCAGCTTATGCTCAGATAAATTCCTGGAGTTAGAGTCACTACATTGAAGATTATCAGTTGATAAGACTTTGATTCTGTGTCATAACACCAGTCCAGGTCTCCATGTAGCCTCAACAATACAGGCAGGGTACGCTTTAAAAAATATGTTCATGTGCATTTGTCATTTTATATCTTTATTATTATAGAAACTATCCAAGATCATTCATAAAAGCCTTATGGACATTTTAAACAAATTAAAACTTCCTCCCTAAGTTTCCTTTTATAGTCCCACACATAACCTGATGATATATTTTTTTAATCTTTGGGTATGTGTGTATGATGTGTGTGTGTGTGTGTGTGTGTTCATGTCATTATGTCATTCTTGGCCTTCTGCCTTGTTTGAGACAGGGTCTCTTAGTGTTGGCTATTACATATGTCAGGCAGCTGGCCAGTGAGTTTCCAGGAATTATCCTGTCTCTGTTTCCCATCCAGAAGAAGTCCTGAGAATGCAAATTCACACTATGAAGACTGGCCTCTTATGGGTTCCAGGGATCAAAACTCAGGACCTCATAGTGCCTCAAGTGCTTTACCCACTGAACCATCTCTCCAGCCACCTGATAATATTTTCTCAAATTTTCTTTTCAATGCATATACTAAAACTATTTTTAGACTTTCCTACAAAAATGGTTTAGTACTCAGACTAATATTGAACTTCTGTTTTTCTTTCTGTGTTTCTTTACAAGTTGGGCCCTTCATCCCATGTCAATTATAAATAAATCCTGGCTTTCAGTGTCTGCTGGGCATTCCATGGGCAGACACGCTGTGAGTCACTGTACCAATCCTTCACAGCAAAACGTTTTCTTCTTTGTTGTTCTTTTCTTCTTTTGGTCTTTTTGAGGCAGGGTCTCCCTGTAGCCCCAGCTGGCCTGGAACTCACTATGTAGACTGGGCTGGCCTTGAACTCACAGAGATCCGCCCACCTCTGGCTCCCAAGTGCTGGGATTAAAGGAGAGCACCAGCACATCCGACTACAGTTTAGATCTTTCAATATTTGCGTGCATATCCTTGTTCATCTATCTTTGCATGTATGTAGAACTTTCCTAAGATCATATCTAGCAAATAACTCATGCCAGAGACTTTGCACAATTCAGAAGCCAATAGCCATAGTCAAATTGTCTTTCAAAGTGAGCATTCCCTCCAATGATGCACTATGTATCTGTAAGTTCTAATGAACTGTGGCAGAAAATACCGGGGGGGGGGGATTATATCTATATTGAACATTTGTGGGCTTTTTTTCTTTTTACCCTTATTTCCTTTAAAAATGCAGTGTAGCAAATATTTACATACCTTTACATTGTGTCAAGCATTATAAGTAGTCTAGAGATGATTTAAAGTATATGGGATGAGTATGTACATTTTTTTGCAACTATCTTACCATTTTATACAGGGACTTCAGCATTCGGAGACTTTGGCATTCACTGGGAGAGGGGTCCCTGGAGCCAATACCCCATGGATACAACTATAAATGAAAGCAATTTTGTTTTTGACACAAGATCTCATGCATCCTAACCTGGCCACCAACCTACTATGTAGCTGAAGATGACCTTGAATTTTTGACCCTGTCTCCGCCTCCTGAGTGCTGGGATTATAGGCGTGTTCCATAGCCCCTGGTTTATATGGAGCTAGAAATCAAACCCAGAGCCTTGTACATGCTAAAGTACTCTACCAGCTGAGATACATCCCAGGCCCTGAAAACACTTTTTTTTTAGTAAGGTATTTAAGCAGGACCACAGTGTTCACTTTACTGGTATCAATTGCAGGTACATTTTCTGTATACAGGAAAAAACCAGTCTGGCAGTCTGTGAGCATCATTTAGACATCTTCTGTCCCTCAGCAGAAGTGTCTTGTTTTCTTTCCCTTTCTACCTCCAACAGGTAGAAAGGTATATTTGCAAATGTATATTTGACATCTCCAGCAATTTTTATAGCTCATTTCAAAGACAGGCCCTTAATTGACCTAATTCCATTTAATTTAAGGTTGGGATTTCGGATTTTCCACATCATTAGGGGAACACAAGCTGTCCTTCACAACCCATCACAAGGGGAGGGTCTAAAGGTCATCCATCATAGATCATTCCTGAAATGCTCTAATCTGCCCCTATCCGGTGTGACACCATTAGACACATAACTAATGAATGCTTGAAATGCAGCCTCTTCATACTGAGTGTGATATAGGTGTGAAAGACACATTAATAATGAAGACTTTATGCAAAAATAAAATATAAGCTATCTCATTAATAATTTCGTGCTAAACAGTATTTGAGATGAATTGGTTAAATACAATGTTTTATTAAAATTATTTTTACCCATTTTAACTTTTTTATAAAGCTACTAGAAAATTTTAAAACTGTGCATGTAACTTGAGTTCTATTTCTTTGGGCTGGCACTGCTCTGAGCTCTTTCCTTCATTCTCTTTTTTTCCTTCACTACACTCATTTCAGTCTAACGTGCACAGTTGGCTTATTGTTTCCTTAAGATATTGGACACCTAGGGCAGGAGCTTCTGCCCAGAACATTGACTTTCACAGATGACACAGACAGGCGGAGGCTGGTTAACAAGAACTTGATGTGGCCTCGGCAGACTCGAGTGTTCACCGGGGTGGAGAAGCGTACTCACCATGGTGGTGGCGATCGTCTGGCCACAGTTCAGTGGTACACTGCAGCTGGGGAAGCAGTGGGTGATATTGGCATTCTCCAAAGCAGACTGTTTCCAAGGCAAGACCTTGCTTGTCTTGGTTCCCTCTGAATCCAACTATTTGGTCTCCTTGTTGCTCTGATGTTCTAATCAATCTCTGTCCATTAATTTCTTCTCTGCTAGAATGACTAGATGGAGAACCATATTAAATGTTTACCTGCAACAATCAGGTGCTGTCAGCAGGCAATGCAGCCGAAATACATGCAGGTGTGGGACCAATCCCAGCCTGAGAGGGAGAGAGAGAGTGGCTCTGAAAGAGGAGGTCATCCATGTCATCTGTAGATCTTTATGAACGGGCACCAGCAAAATCAAACACAGAGACTCAAACAGATATTTGCAGATCATGTCCATGACAGCTCTGGTTCCAACTGGTCACCGTTAGAATAATCCAAGTGTCTGTGCATGCAGGAACAGGTAAACACAAAGCAGTTTGCACTTACAATGGAGTGTTGGTCAGCCTTGAAAATGAAAAGACCCTTGCTGCATGCTACAACAGGGATGGACCTGAAGGACCCTGAGTGAGAAAAGCAAGACACTGAAGGACAAACACTGCGTGATTTTACTTACACAGGAGTCAGATTTAGAGACAGAATAAAGAGTGGTGGTTGCTGGGAGCTGGGGGTGAGGAGGTGAGGAGCATTTTGTGGCAAAAGCTTCAGTGATATGGGATGAGGATGTTAGAGAGGGCTGGTGGTGACAAGGGATGGTGACAACAAGGGCCGGTGGTGATGAGGGACGGTGGCGACAGATCTGCAATGCACATCTTCTAAGTGTCATGGAACTGTACATTTAGATACTGATGAAGATGGCAAGTTTTTGCAAGATTCATAGTAAATCAATTGGAAGAAAACAGTAAAGCAAAATAGAGAATGTCAAGAATTAAAAGTATTGAGAACTAAAATAGAATCATTTTTTGTATTCCAAAAGAATCCAACATGTTTTCCCTTTAAGGCAGTGATTGTGAAAGCTGGGCTTTCTTTTTGATTCCATTGACCATCAGTGCAACAGGAATTAGGCATAATCAGCTACTACAAACATTTGTTGCATTGACCCACTTAGAAAAAGTAATTAAAAAAATTTTTTTTGTTGTTCTAAGGGAGAGTTTTGCAATCTGAAAAATTTTCCCATTTTTCTTCTGTTAAATCATCCATTATATTGTTATTTAATATGTAAATTATATTAACATAAAGTATGGCTTTTAAAAATTAAAAAATGACTATAAAATAATTAAAATTTAAGAATAATCACTACACAACCAGGCATGGTGGCACTCAGAAGCAGGTGAATCTCTGTGAAACTGAGGCCAGCCTGGTCTACATAGCAAGTTCCAGACCAGCTCGGGCTTCAGGGAGCCCCTGTCTGAAAAACAAACAAACAAAAAAGTAATCATTACACAAGGATTATTAAAACAGCTTCCAGCAGAGGGAAAAAGTGGATTAAGGAGTTTCTCCTTATTTGACAACTCTAAAAACATACGTAGCATTACTAATCATTTTACAGCTGAATTTCTCTAAATTAATAAATAATATTAATCAGCTATGCTAAAGAAAATATTTAATAAAGAAAATTTAATTTTTTGGCTGTCTCTGTAAGAGTCTATTTCACAAATTCTTGCCATTTTAAGCAAAGAAAAAAGAAGCAACCAAAATGCCAGCAATGTAAGGAGTTGATGAAGCAAATCAAAATTTTTTAAATGATAGTATGTTTCATGGTATGGATATTTTACCAAAATAAAGACAATTTTAAAAAAATCAGGCACATACTTAGTTTCCACTTTCAAAGAGGTTCCATCTGGGGTGGAGTCTCGGCGTAGACACAGTTTTTAAAGTTCCATGACTGAACACATCTGATTGAGACTGGCTGTGAACATAGGGAGTGACTTAAGTTTCATGAATGTCAGTTTCAAAGACATTTATGTGTCAGACATTTTACTGGTTTCTAAGCCAAAGGTGGCTTGTGGGGTGAAGGCAGCAACAGGTGAGTGTTGTTGTTTTTAAATAAATGCATTGTCAGGACTAGAGAGACAGCTCAGTGGTTAAGAGTACTGATTGCTCTTGCAGATGACCTGGACTCAATTCCCAGCACTCACATGGTAGCTAACAACCATCCATAACTCCAATTTCAGAAGATCTGATGCCTTCTTCTGACTTCTGAGGGCACTGTATGACATGGGTATAATATACTCATACACATAAAATTAAAATGATAAATAAAATAATGCATTGTCAATATTTGATCATTGGAAAACTACTCTCCCTGGTGTTCTGGAGACAACATGACTTTTATTAAACTATGACTTGGGTTGTGCCTCCAATGTTTAAACTTTGCTTTAATTTCAATTTACTTCTCCAGACCGAAAGAAAAGTCACCAAGTCAGCTCTGGATCTGATAAACTGAGGTCTGTCTTTCAAAGAAACCTGGATTACACAAACTCCCTGTGACCTGACGTAGAGAGGAGCTGTTCTGGAGGGTTGATTGGAAGATCAGATACAGAAATTATAAGATCTCTTTCCTTCCTTTCTTTCTTCCTTCCATGTTTCCTTTTATTTTATTTTTTTTTTAATTCTCTTTTCAAACTAAAATCAGGATGACCTTACCATCATCAGTAAGTGTCAGAATCAAAGCTCTTTTCTGATTTGGGAGCGTGTCAAGGAGCTATCTTAGAGTAACCCTATCAAGTTCAGCCAAGAATAGCCAGAGTACCCAGAAGTGGGTCAGGGAGCCTCTAGGCTCAGATGCTCTATGATGTTGTCATTCCTTCTCATATTAAGTCATTTCTAGCCATTTTAGCTGTCAGTTAAAGAGAGAGAAAAATGAGGACAGGAAGAGACCAGCAAGCAAGTTAATACTGATTTCCTAATTTCTCAGTTTCTTACTTTTAGCATGAGAGTCCAATGCCGTTTTCTTATCTCACCCAGAGGCTTGTGCGACAATTTTAGAGACAAGGCCTAAAAACAGGTGGCTTCTGTTTGTGGCTGTTAGGCTAGTGTAAGGGTGCCTCACTTCCAAAGGCTGATGGCCCTCAGCCCTCTCTCTGGGCTTCCTCAGATCAGCACCAGCCACAGCTCATGTTTATTCTAAAGACCCAAGGCTTTCCTCTGGCCAGCTATATCAGGAGCTTGTACAGTGGCCTTCTGTAGCCTTTCTGATCTCATCTAACACTTAGGCTTCCAGTTGTGTTAGTCCTATGAGACTGCCCCAGGCTCCCTGTGAGCTCAGGGACCACTTCTTTAGGCAAGCAGATGTTATTTATATCACAGAAGCAGGCCAGATTATGCAATGTCATTTCAACAACATAAACAGGCTCAGGATAGCACAAGGCTGTCTTTTCAAAATAAATTTACGGCCCAGGAGGAGAAAAAGGTTTCATCCCCGTGGGGTTCTTTTCAGACTAGCAGACCAAGGAGGCTGATGCATAGAGTAGGTTGCTCGGTCCTCCATCTTTCTGTAAAAGTTTGAGTCTCTTCAAAAGTGACCATACCACCCAACAAGTGGGCTGCACTCTGATGAGAGGTTTTAATTCACATTTATCAGGTTGATAAGCCAAACCTCTGAGGACAGAGGGCCCCAAACAGTCCTAACCTATTCCCTTGGCCTATCACTCAAGGCCCACATCCTGTCACTGTTCCCACCTCTGTATCTACTGCCATCCAGCATACCCCTCAAGATTTGACTCAAATGCCAATTCCTGCCTCATACCTGGGGTGGAGGGTGACTTTCGGCTTGTTTGTATTACCTCTAGAACAGGGGTCAGTTCTAACTCTACTTTCTCTAGGTGGGAAAGGAATGAAAATGTGAGGGAGTCAAGGAAGACAGGGTATAAAGGCCAGCTAGTGAAATGCAATCTTTTAAAAAATATTTTATTATTTTTATTTTATGTGTGTAAGTGTATGCCTGCATATGTGTAAGTGCACCCATGTTGTACAATGCCCACAGAGGTCATAAGAGAGCGTTTTGGATCCCCTGGAACTAGAGTTATGTATAGTTGTTAGCAGCCATGTAGGTACTGGGAACCAAACCCGGGTCCTCTGCAAGAGCAGCCAGTGGTCTTAACCACTGAGCCATCTCTCCAGCCCCATGAAATGCAATCTTAATCCAACCCCTTTCATCACACTTTCCTTCTTTTCATTTTTCTTTTTTCTCCCTTTCCTTCCTTCCCTCTTTCATTCCTCCTTTTTTTTCCTTCCTTCCTTAAACTCTCTATGTAGCCAAAGATGACCTTGAACTCCTGATATTCCTTGTTTCTATCCCCAAGTGCTGGGATTACAGATCCATGCCACAGTACCCAGTTTACGCAGAGCTGGGAAGCAAACTCAGGACCTTGTGCGTGCTAGGCAATCACTCTGCCAACCGAGCCACATCCCCAGTCCCTCTATCACACTTCCAAATAGAAAAGACCATTACAAAAATTTCTGTAATGGAATTTAGATATTAGAAACACAATGCCAATATCTTCTCTGGTTACTGATTCAAAGCTGTAAAACAGAGACTTGGTGTTAGGATGATGCTTACGAATACCCAGGACTACAGAAGTCAAAGAAATGCACAGGTCAGTATTCCAACCCAGGGAGCACTAGCTCCTGAGAGTCTCCTGGGCACCTGGGGAAGCTCTAGTCTTTGAGCTTCATGAGTGATTATTCATCTGTTTTCCTGGCATCTGCTTTCATTTATTCCTGTAAAGATATACATTATTTGACTTATTTATCCCAGGAATTAGAGGGTATGGACAACTTTATAGTTGACTTAGAAAAACCACCAGGTAGACTTTACAGTATTCGTTCCTATTTCTATTGAGCCCATCTAAAAGATGGTTCCTGCAAATTATGACTTTCATGGAACTAGTAAAATTTATTTTGAATTGCTACAGTGTTAGAACAAATCTATCTGAGGCTGAGGTGCTCGTATCTTCTTTTTTCTATAGACATCACTCAGAATCCAAGGGGGCCTGGCTTCAGAACCTCCTCAGATACAAACAGCTGAGGGGGATCCATAATGTTTGCACATAACCTGTGTACATTGTCCTGCACACTTTTCTGTAGGTTGCTTATGATGTTTAATGTAAATGCTGTACAAACAATTGCTGTATTGCACTGTATAGAGAATAATGAATGAAATAGAAATATACTGTACAAACTCAGTATAGACACAATCCCCCTACAATATTATCAATCCATAGTTGCTTGAATCTACAGTTCTAGAACCCATAGATGTGGACGGTTGGGTTTTTTTTTATTATTACTTTTTTTTTTCATCACATAAAATTCCTGGGAATTTTTTTCAAATGGTATATCCAATCTTATATCTTATTTAGTATAGTCTAAAACTAAAACCACTGACTCCCACTCAATAAAATATCTGAACCATCACCATGTATAGGTAGATGAACACAATGATAACAAATCCTAGACTTACTAAGCTCAGAATGTTCTTCAAACCGAGACCCAGCAACACAGCAGAAATGTCTGCCATGTCATATTCCAGTTCTGCATGAGGCAGTGAATGGTTTGAGGATACTGATGACTTTATCTTGTTTAATGTCTGAATGCCAACAAAAGGAGTCCAGAAAGTTCCGGAGACATACACAGCAATTCCATTTGCTAATACCTTTTGAGCTGCATTTGGAGACTGGGGCCCACCCATGCCAACCTGTGCCACTTTTTTCCTTTTTCCTAGTATTTATTCTGATCGCTTTGCTGTCAGGTTCTGAGGGACTCTGTGTTTGTGTTACACACTCCCACATGCACCCACCTATCTCCTATGTAGAAGCCCCTGGGTAGCTAAACAGATGATTAAACAGAAGCGCTTTTTTTGTTTTGTTTTGTTTTGTTTTTTTTGTCTTTTTGAGACAGGGTCTCCCTGTAGCCCCAGCTGTCCTGGATCTCACTATGTAGACCAGGCTGGCCTTAAACACACAGAGATCTGCCTGCCTCTGCCTCCTGAGTGCTGGGATTAAAGGTGTACACCACCACACCTGGCTAAACAGAAGCTTTTAATCAGTTTTTCAAAGCCATGGTAAGTGTCTGGCATCTTCTTCTGAGAATCAAACTTCTATAGTGGTCCCTCCACAAATGCAGAGACATTCACATTGGCTGATTGTTTTTCTAATACTCTTGGAAAACAACATTCCAGAATGGTACAGATTGGGCAACCTCAGCAGAACCCATTAATTCCGCATCGGAAGACTTTCCCCTTCCAAGGCAATAAAACATTATTTATTCTCTTTATAACAGAAAAAAAATGAAAATACAATAGAAAAAATGGGGAAAAACTCACAGTACATTAGTAATAGGAAAAAGCTTGAAACACTTAGTATGCTTATATTTATGTGTATATTTACTTATTGTTACTTTGTGTACCTGTGTGTTTATGAATGTGGGTGTGCATGTGCTAGGCACACATGTGGAAGTCAGAGGACAACTTTCCGGAGTTGGTTCTCACCTTCCACCTTGTTCAGGCGGAATTTCTCTTGCTGTTTCTGCTACACACCATACTTCAGGCTAGCTGTCCCATGAGTTTCTGGGCGATTCTCCTGTCGCAGCCTCCTTGACTACACAAAACATGAGATGGAGTTAAATAATTATGATAATATTATGGGATAGAATGTCTGTCATTCTTGGGAAAATTTTATGAGTATTAGATGTTACAGTCAAATGAGCAGGATATGAGAAAAATATCCAGTCATAAAAAGTAGGGTTCCAGCTGTGCCGCAAGTTGTTAATAGTTAGATCCAAGTGGTTGTGTTAACGTGTTTTGCTGGGGGTTTTTTCCTTTGTATGTTTTCTGAAATTCCTCCAGTGAGAATTTATTCATTGTGTGCTTTTAAAAAGAAAAGCTAGAAAAGTTAGTGCCTGGATCCTTTTTGCTAGCCCTCAGAATCCCTCTTTCAAAGATTGACTGGACCCAGACCGTCAGCTAGTGCTCCCAAAGGCATCGACAGTGAGCCCTGTGGTGGGCATTGTAGCAGATTGGGCTGGGGTGCTCCTAGGCACAGCCTCTCTCCAGAGGATGCCCCCAGCACGATGGCTTTTCTGGAAGCAGTTTTCTGATGAAACACTATCAACATTGTGCCTAGAATCTACCTTGATGGTCTCACTCATTATCTTTGTTCCCCTCTTTGAAAAAATAAGAAATATATTTAGTGACAGGAAAATATATATATTTCTAAGGTGAAGGAAACTGATTAAAAGACTGTAAGCTCCTAGATGCGTGTTTTAAAAAATTCTGGTTTTTAGTTGTGACAAATAGCTTGAGGCTATATATGATATAAAACATAGGCAATGTTTGAGTCTGGCCTGCCTGGTGGTGCACACCTTTAGTCTCAGCACACTGGAGGCAGAGGCAGGAAGATCTCATAGAGACTGAAGGCCAGCCTGGCCTACATAGTGAGTTCCAGGCCAGCTGGAGTTACAAGATGACCCTGTCTCAAAAAAAAAGTAAGTAGAAACAGGCAATATTCAGGTATGTCTGTGTGTGCTGGGGAACATACTCCTTTCATAAATATATAAGTGTAATTTTTTAAAAATTAAAAGTCAATATTGGATGAAAAGCATACGCAGGCTTTCAATATTATTTGTGTAATTTTCTTGTAATTCTGAAATTATTTGAAACAAGAAAAATGACATTCTTTAAATTTTTTACAAATAAGACATTTATTAACACTGTAATGCACATCTCTCAGTGCCCTCAATTACTTTACACAATTACTTAACCCAGAAAACTACATATGTATTTTTATGTAAATTATGAGTTTATCTATGTGTTGGTTAGACCAAGAAATTTTATCTAGAAAATGTACCAAATGATAACAAATCTATGTTAGAGATTTGGGGAACTGTGTGTTTTTTTTCTTTTCTTTTCTGAGCTTTAAAGACTTTTCTTCAGCAAATATAACTTTCATGTAATTAGCACCTTAACATATACTGTATAAAATAAGCTTAAATAAGATTGCCTTCTAAAAATCCAATAAGGAAATTAAAACTAGCCACATGGATTTCCCAGGAGACCCAAGGACAGCCAGGAGGCTGAAACTGCATAAAGCTGGGCAGAGCTATTATCGGAATGAGACGGTTACACATGTATTCTGGCTAGTGTTGAAATTCTAGGTTCTATATGTGGTTAATGTGAATTAGACAAAAACAGCTAATTATACTTCGGGAACCAAGAATCAGCTTGATAATGATGGTATTCTTAATTTAACATGATGAAAAGCTTGGTAACTGTTGCCCATCTAGTGAGTGGGTAACAGAAAGGAAAGCCTGTTTCTTTGTAAAGCTTAACATTAAAATTAGCCGTATCTGTTACACATAGGAGAGCCAGAAGGCTGTTCCCTCAGCTGCTGTTTTACTCCTGGGATGTTTAAGCTGAGTTAATTCATAGTACAGATAGCAGGTGGAGGAGGCCAGGAGAGTCATCATCTGAAACATTTGGGGGGAAAAATCAAAAGGGAAAAACTAATTTCAAATCTTGAAGCAATGAATAATTCTTCTCTGGGAGTTTAATGGTTCTTTATTCTGACCACCCGCCCCCCGAGAAATGACAATACAGACAAATAAAGATCAAAAGATCAAGGAAGAACTTCACAGCAACAATGCAACTGGCCCTGTAGTGAGCTTTGAAAAGCAAAACGGCATCCCTAAATCCCCAGACTTTTCCTAGAAACAAAATATTTAGTCTGTTGTTGTTTTTATGGAAAGATTTTGAGTAGAAAAGTAGTTCTACTTGTCAATCAGCTAAGTTGCAGAGGCTAATAGATTCTGGTGTTTGGGGGTTGGGGGGGTCAACGCAGAATTTAATTTAACATCTCACAATACACCCACATGCCCAGAAAATGTGGACAGCTTGATAGGGTTCAGTGAGCCAAAGAAGCAAGACCCAAACAGTGCATTAATGTATAGGGGAAGAATAGTTGCAATCAGCCCTTGTAAATTGGACAGAGGGCTTGGAGATGAAGCAATTATCAGCCATCGGGGATTAATAGTAAAGTGTGAATACCAAGCTGTATATGTTAGGGGCAGAATATGTTGCCTATAGAAAACAACAAAGAACGTTTCTTACTATTAAGTGAGATTAAACGTAATGGCCTGATTTAATCACAAAGGCAGAATTAAATTCAGATGGCAACTTCAAAGTGAGCACATGAGCACAGGCCACTGCTTGCATTTACATATAGCTGGCATAGCTTGGCCTGAGACACAATAGGATAAAGTTTCTTTGGCCACTTAAACAATTTTCTATTCTTCACTTTTTTTCATGAACACTCACTGTATTTATCACACACACCCCCGCCGCCCCGATTGCATTCAGTTAATAAGGAGCTAAGAGTTATTTTCATTCATGGATGCTATAATTTTTAATTCTTTCAAATTTTGAAAAAGGCCTGAAAGGTCAGTAAAAACAGAGTGGTTATAATCAGATTGGTACCAAAAGAATGAAGAGAGAGGAGGGGGGGAAGAGAGGGAGAGAGACAGAGAGACACAGAGAGAGAGAGACAGAGAGAGAGAAGGAAGGAAGAAGGGAGGGAGGGAAGGAGGGAGGAAGGAATGGGCTGGTGACATGATTCAGTGGCTAAAGTGCTTTGTGCTCAGGTGTGAAGTCCTGAGTTCAGAGCCCCAGCACCCATGTAAAAGCCGGGCATGGGACTGGAGAGGTGGCTTAGCACCAGGGATTAGGTCCCAGCATCCACAAGGCAGCTAACAGCAGTCTGTAACTCCAGCTCCAGGGGATCCCAGGCCTTCTTCTAACCTCCGCAGGCATTATATAACACTGGTACACTTACACACATGCAGGCAATACACTCATAAACAAAAGATAAAATAAAAAAAAGAATAAAATATTTTTTAAAAAACCAGGCATGGTGGTGTACACATCTGTAACCCTAGCAAAGGGAGGCAAGGTGGTGTCATGGGGCAGGAACAGGCCAGTCCTGGGACTTACTGGCCAACCAATCTAGCTGAAATGGTAAGTTCCAGGTTCAAAGAGATCATGTTTCAAAAAATAAGGTGGCAAACAAGTGAGTAAGACATCCAGTGTCAACTTATGTGCATACACACAGGTGAGCCATGTACAACACATACATGTATATGCAGTGTGCACACACACGAAAATAATTTTTAAATTAACTTCATACTCACTGACATGTCTAATATCAAAAGGGAAGGAAGGGAGGGAGGGAGGGAGGGAGGGAGGGAAATCTTCCTTAGACTGATCCACTGATCTTTTTTTGGTCAGCTTTCAACTGAAGAGCTGAGCTCTGAGGTCTCTGCCCGGCTCATGTAGACTGGAGCATCTCTCTCCTCAGGTATAGATGCCTCCAGCATGTAGCCTAGGGGTGGCTTTCAGTGAAGACCACTCTTTCGTGCTCCTTTGTTGCTGGAGCATAGCTTCCTTGCTCTCCTTCTTAAAGGAAGGTCCCCCCAACATGTTTGAGATATATAAGCTTGTTGTGGGGTTTAGAGGGATCAAAGAAATTATTAGTGAGTCCCTGAGGAGCACCAAGCACCCATGACTTGAGTGAAAAAATTATTGTGTGTATTAGACATGGCTGCCTCTGTTAATACCAAGAGCTGACTATGGCTAAATCTTTTAGGTTTAATTCAGCCCCTAGCAAATATTACACATTTTCATTATATACATTATATGATTTTATGGTAAGAAACTTACATGGTAATATATGCATATATTATTATACACTATATATCATATAAATGATTAATGAGCCTAACAAGCTAACTGTATTCTATATAAATAACTATATTCTATAGAGATATAGGCTTTGCTTATGTATCAGAACATTAAACATAGAGTTGCTTTTAACTTTAAAACAAAATAAAAGTCAACTAGCATATCTACCCTTATGGGACAAGCTTAGCAAGTTTTGCTAAGAATGTACAATGAAATATTATGTAGCCTTTATGACCTGTCTCTGAAGCAACTCAAAATAATGATCTAGCACTTTTAGGTAGCTAAACAGATTACTGGAGAAAGATGCTAAGAGCAAATTTATAGAAGTCATGTAAAACGTCATCTCAAGTAGAGGTGCGTGAGCACGTATGTCTGTGTAGAGAGAGGGAAGGGGAGAGTGAGAGAGAGAGAGAGAGAGAGAGAGAGAGAGAGAGAGAGAGAATGTTGGAAAAAGTACTGGCCAAATGTTAGGATAGTGAGATTTAGTGGCTCCTCTGTGCGTATGTGTGTGTGTGTACATATGTATGTATGTGTGTGTGTGTACGTATGTGTGTGTGTGTGTGTGTGTGTGTGTGTGTGTATGTGTGTAGGCTAGAGATCAACCTCAAGTATTGTTCCTCATGAACCCTCCATCTTGTTTATTGGAGGCAAGGTTTCTCACTGGGATACAAACATGCACCATCACACCCAGCTTTTTACATGGGTTCAGAGGATCAAACTTCCATCCTCATGCCTGCACAACAAGCACTTTACTGTCTAAGCCATCTCCCCAGCCCTATGTTTTACTTTTTTCCTGATATTTTACCTGATGTCTTATAACTGAGAATTTATTTTACAACCAGTAAAGGGAAACTACTTTATTTTTAAACCAGATCATGCTTTTCAAAGAGGATTTAGTAAGCATTTGTGAAGTCATTTTAAAGACAGAAGATGAGCTCTTCCAAGGCTGAGATGAAGCCCAGACCCCTCATATCCTTTTATTCATGAATCCTATGATGTTTAATTTCTTTCAAATTATGAAAAGAAGTCTAAAAAGGTCAACAAGAACAAAGTAGTTATAATCAGATTAGTACCAAAGAAGAGAAAGGAGAAATGTGGAAAGAGGAGAAAGAGAAAGACACAGAGAAGACAGAGACAGAGAGACAGAGACAGAGAGAAACAGAGATAGAGAGACAGAAAGGAAAGAAGAGGAGGAGAAAAAGAAAGAAAGGAAAAGTAGGAGGAGGAGAGGGAAGGAAGGGAGGGAGGGAAGAAGGAAGGAAGGAAGGAAGGAAGGAAGGAAGGAAGGAAGGAAGGAAGGAAGGAAGGAAGGAAGGGTGGGTGGAGGGAGAAAAAAGTCTATACGAAAATGTTCCACAAGGAAATGAAGACATTAAAGAGAAATCACAGGACTGAGGAGATGCTCAGTGGATAAAGTGTTTGCCTTGCAAGCATGAAGACCTGAATTCCATCTCTAGAACCCATGGAAAAATTCCAGGTGTGGTGGGGTGTGCTTATAACCCTGGCCCTGAGGAGGCTCACTGACCAGTCAGCCTAGCCTTCTGGTGAGCTCCAGACCAGTGAGAGGCCCTGTCTCAAAGGAGGTAGACAGCTTTCCTGATAATGACACCTGAGGATGTCCTCTCACCTACACATGCATGTGTATACACACACACACACACACACACACACACACACACATACACACACTTTAAATACATGATCAAGGGGCTGGAGAGATGGCTCAGCAATTAAGAACACTGGCTGTTCTTGCAGAAGACCCCAGTTTGAATCCCAGCACCCACATAGCAGCTAACAACTGTCCATAACTCCAGCTCCAGGGAATCTGACACCCTCTTCTGTCCTCCTCTGGCACTGCAGGACACAGGCAGGCATAAGACTCCTACACAGAATCCTGTAATCAGTTAAATGCACTGTTGACACTTGCTAAGAAATGCCCACGACAAAAGAAGCCATTAAAAATTTATTATTTGTATGAACTGCATTTTTTCCACAAGGGTAACACATCTCTTCTTGGATGTCTGAGAGGCTTTCTGTAACCTTCAGGTGGCTGAGTAAATTGAGATACACAATCACAAAGGGGCTCACCAGTATTAACAGTAGTAGATCTACCACCCATTAAAGTTCTCCAGTAAGCCCAACTCCTAACCAACAGCCTCTGTGATTAAAGCAGCAAAATTAGAGTGAATGCCAAGCTAGGTCCCCAAAGATGGAGTCAGGAGTGGTCAGAATGGTCCAGCTTCATCAAGACTGGCTTACTGTGGGCCACTGTGAATCTAGAGCTGAAGCCACAAATAGGACTATTACAGGCACACCCTCTGTCTCCATGGAGCTTACATCATGGCAGGGGACTGGGGGGCAGACCAGATAGTAAGTAACTAACCAGAGGACTCTTACCAAACTTGTATGTGGGAGCGGCTGTGAAGCATCAGGATGGAAGCACTTATATAATGGGGAGATTCAGCATGTCTGGAGGTCTGGGGGTGCCTCGATGTGACGTGTAGCATAAACACTAAAGAGCAGCAACTGTGCAGGCACCAAGGGGATGCAGCATGTGAGCAGCACCCCCAGGGCATGTTGGAAGCCCCAAACCATCCAAGGTGCTGCTGCTGAGGGAGCTGGGGCCACATATCGCAGGACCAGCTCAGCACATGCGTCTCTGGTATGTGAATGGCAGGACCACTGTGGTGAAGCCAGACACCAGCTGATGCCTTTGAGGACCTTGGTTTTGGGAAGCTGCAGTTTGTCCCTCTGTGAAGAACATGTTAGTTAGTTCAGTGTTATTTTAGTCAGTGATTGTACCTCTTGATGAATCACTTTTCAAACATCTTACTGATCTGTAAGTAAGGTTCAGGTTCACTTTTCAGTTCATGTTCAGTGTTAAGGATGGCATCTAACTATGGGTAGAGCACTCCAGCTTTGCTACACACTAGAACACAGGACATCTGAAACGCCAACAGCCTTGCTTCATCCTAGACCAGTTAAGTCAGCCTGCTGGGGTGGGGCCCAGGCATCCACCTCTGTTTAAACTCTTGAAGATTCAAATGTGCAGCCAAGTTCAAGCAGTGAAGAGATAAGAGCCTCGCAGGAATTCACTCCTTCCTCACAGGAGTGATGGTAACCCCATCAGGACTTCCCTTTAGGTAGAGAAGGGAGGAGAAAAGGCAGAGAGGACAATATTCAAACACAGGGTGCAGATGAAAGCCAGGTACAGAAGCCAGAGAGAACGTACAAGCTCCCAAGCCCAACAGACTCTCCGAGGTTTAGCAGGAACACACACACACACACACACACACACACACACACACACACACACAGAGCCCTGTGGTCCTGCCCTGGAGGTAGCCCTTGCTGCATTGGCAGATCCTGCTTCCTGACATCTGGCTAGTGCCCCTCTCCCTGCCTCCTCTGCCCACCTTCTCTGTCCCTCCCCTCCCCACCCTTCCCTTGTTCTGGGCAGTTAGGTCAGAAGTGCTTCACAATTCAACGTGGGAAGTCTCTCCAGGAAGTGCAGCCTCATAAATCTCACCTAACAAGAGGCGCCCTCAACCTCAGGCTTGTTAGGAAAACTCCCAGCTACTAATCACTGGTGGGGCAGCTTTAGAGAAGCCGGGGTGCAGGTGGGCAAGGGCTGGGATGAGAGCAGAGTTCCTTGTGTTGGGTATCAAATTTGTGCTCATGGGTGACTCAGTCCTGACTGTTGATTGCCCAGCTCCATCACAACCCTCAGATGACTACCCTGTCCTTGTATGCAAAATCCACCCCCAAGGACAGATTTGGGAGGGGATTTGGTGATTCTCTTTGCTTTAGGACCAAATGTTAAGTCCCATCTGGATGGTTTTAAGCCTAGGGTTCAAATCATGTGTTCATGAAAGGAAATATTTAGATAAGTATAAGGATGTGCTCCGTGCTGTGTAACGTATCTTTGCCATCTGAATGTGCCGATGGTGCCCAGCAAAAACAGATAGCCAACTGGATTTCTTATCCAGTATCTTACTGCCCTTGTAACCCTAAGCCAGTCACTTGGCATCTCTGACCTTCATTCTGCACTGTGGAATGGGATAGTTAGACAGACTGGGTAGGGATCTCTAAGACTCTTTACGCTCAGAGCCTCAGCTCCTAGCCCTAGTCCCTGACCTTATGCAGTAACAACGAAGGATCTGATTGGTCTTCGTCCTGCCAGAATTGTTCAAGGGAAAGCATTCCTGGATTTCTTGGCTTGGTTAGAAAACCCAGGGAATTCGCCCAAGTCAGTGAAAAGAGGCTTTCCAGCCCCTTCTTCTGTACCCGCCTCTGTAATAAGGAAGATGGCTCCAGGTGAATCATCCCACTCTTAACATAGTTTTACAGACATATCCACTGAAGTGCTGGGCAGTTAAGGTATCTGCCTGAGATCATAGTGCTGTCAAGAAACAGAGAAATAGGGCTAGAGGTGGAGGTCAGTGGTGACTTCCACCTCCAGTATTGCCAAAAAAAAGGAGTCGGGGAGAGCTCAGTGATAAAGTGCTTGCTTTGCATACATGAGGGACTGAGTTCAATCCCTAGAAACACTTTCAAGTGGAAGGAGAAAATTCCATAAAACTGTCCTCTGACCTCTACATGCATGTCATGGCATGTATACACAATCTCCCTCACAATAACAACAACAATAATAATACAATAGTTTTTCAAGCCGGATGTGGTAGTGGTGGTGAGGAATTGTAATCCCAGTGGCAAAGAAGAGGCCCAGGGCTCACTAGCCAGCCAGCTTGGCCTTATCTGTGAGGCTCCAGACCATGGAGAGCACCTGTCTCACAAAACAAGATGGCTTTGGAGGTTGTCCTCCGGCCAACTCATGTACAACCACACACACACAAACACATGAACACATACACACATTCATACACACACATCCCACCCCACCCCCAAAAAAAGAGACTTCAACCCCTCTTGCTGCGTCCTGGAGTGGGCTCAGAAAGGCATGGAGAGTGACCTTCAGCCTGTAGTGGAGACTGTCAGAGCCAGTGAAAGCATCTGACAGAACAAGGGCTGGGGCAAGGACAGCAGGCTGGACGAGGGGCCTAGCTGACTGATGTGCCTGCCCTGGAGGAGAGGCTGCGTCCCTGGGGCATCCTCCCTCATTCAAGCCTAACTCAGATTTTCCACCACGTCCCAGAAGAACACTTTTTTGGATGGCACAGGAACCTCTAGGGGATGCGCTCCACTGGGTGCCAACCAGACAAGCTTCACCCTTCAGAAAAGCAGAAAAATCCCCTTTAGGGGGCTGAACTGTTAGAGATATAAGTTGGATCCAGATCTTAGAGCACTTTTACCACACCCCACTGAGGTGTGTAGGTGATTTTCTGTGGCTATTAAGAAGCCCTTAAAAAAAATAAAATAAAATAAAAAAGTTGTTCTAGCCACAAGTTTTGAGTTTTAAAGGCCTTTGCCTATATCGCCTGCATGTTAGGGAGCTTTCCCCAGACTCCAGCCACATATCACTGATGTCCTCTGCTTCATTCACACTTGCATTTATTTCAACCACTTGGATGAAAATTGCATCTTTCAAGCCTCTTAAGGGGAGTGGCTTTCTGTGGGTGTCAGAAGCCTAAGAAGAAACAGACAGGGTTCTTAATGCTTCTGCAAAAGACACATGCTTATGACAACTACTGTTCAAGCCAAACTTCTACAGTTGCCTCCATTTGTCTGTCTAGCCACTGCTGGACTCTGCCCACTTGTCTGATCAAAGCTATTTGGTTGGTTGCCCCCAACACACGCTCTCGAGAGAGTCAACAAAACTTGCCTGTATGGTCTGACAATTGAGATGTGCCCAAGACTTTGATTGAAAACTTCTCTGTGCTTCAGCACCCCTGTGATAGACACCAAGCTTCAGGGCCTCCCTGTCTAACGGCCCTTGCATTGCAAATGGCTCAGAAGACAGGGCCCTCAGTGGGCTCCACCGAAGAGCTTTGTGCTTCTGCTCCTGTGGGATTAGAGAGCACATCGCTCATTTTACAGGCCTCCAACCTGCAAAAGCCCAGGAACTGCTTTGCTGCACAGCAAGGCAAGTCCCTGTTTCCTAGAACATGCATCAATGTAATTCTAACTGTAGGATTCTGTTTTCAAAGAGTAACACTACAACTTACACACACACACACAGACGGGGGGGGGCGGGGGGGGCAGAGAATCATTGGAAGTAAAGACATCACAACTTCATGGCCTCAACACCAAACTGGTGCAGATCCAAATTTCCCCCAGTGAACAGGCAAACTTTCTGAATTCCCTTTGAAAGCCCCAGCTCTTCCTGGGGACCACGGGAGGGACGCTCCGTTGGTGTGGGGCAGGCCAGAACGCTGGGCTCTAAGCTCCATCCTGGCTTTACATAAAGGAAGCAAAACCCAAGGCGGGGCAGGGGCAACTAAATTCTAAATTTAATTGGCTAGGAAACAGAATTCCTGGGGCCTTTGCTTTCACAGCTTCCCGGAGAAGGATTTAAGCAGGAACATTTCCCCTCCCTCAGGTCCAAAGGAAAAAAAAAAAAAAGGATTAAATCCACCAGTTTTGGTCTGGCCAGGACAAATGGCATTACTGGGAGTATACAGTTGCTTTGCATACTGCATGCGCTTTCCGGGGGCGGGGGGGCGGGTGGCGCAGAGGGAGGGCAGGGATGCAAAAGACAGGAGGAAAACTAAAAACAAAACAACTTGCTGTTTTCATATGGTGGAAGAAAGCTTTTTCGTCTCCATAACTGTGCAGCATGTCAACGGTGGGCACCGTGTGGTGACAAGTTTCTTTTTCTTTTCTTTTTTTTTTTTTAAGTTAAGCTAAGCTCACCCAGAGCTGTACCCAGCGCCCCCCCACCCCCGAGATACTACAGCTTTAATTGTGTTGAGTATGATCTGCCGAACAATATGTCTTGATAAATGTGAATGGCGGTCCAGCGCGCGACTCCCCTTGGCATTACCGCAAAGCCAGGCCTCGCTTTAGTGAACCCGTTCAGGAATGTGGGTTAATTCGGCCGACCCTTTTTACCCCCACAGCTCTGTTTTTGTGAGGTTGGCAGAAACTGACACGTTTTCTTTTGCTTAATTAAGTTGTTCAGTAGAAGGCTGGTCAAACAGTTGCATCTACGTGGGGAGTCTGGAGATGCACAGAAAGCCGTGGGCGTTTCCAACATAAAAAGGGGGATTCTGTTATTGTTTGGGTGTAGACGGGTCATTTTTTCAAAGTTACTGCTGCCTGAGTGACCACAACCGTGCACACAGCCCTGAAAGGACATTAAAGCTGCTTAAACACAGCTACCTTGGGTTCTAAAGTGGGGTTTTTTTTGTTTTGTTTTTGTTTTTAAGTGAGCAAAAGAGAAACAACAAGCGAAAGACAAAGCAGTCTCATTTACGTGGGATTTTATTTCTTTCTATTTCTTTCTGGACTTCTCTCAAGGCAGAGCGGGCTCATTTAAACAAGAGATGCCCCTGAATTGTGACTGGTGGGATGAAACTTACTTTCCAATCAATAAAACAAGACTGGTACCCATGGGGCTTACTTTGGCACTGACTAGAGGAGCCAGGTCTAGTCACCTTTGTGCCAAGCACCAGAGCTGGCAAAATTCACCCCCACCTCCCAGCAATAACATTTCCATTTTCATCCTTTGCTGATGTTATGACAACCACAGACAATACGGATCTCATGGATATTTAGAGAAACTGGGGATCTGATCCCAAGCTCCCCCCTCCAGTCTCCATCTCTTTTGGAAGTCTCAAATCACCATTATCATTCAAATGCAGACCACATCCCAGTGTTCTGTGGCTATTTGGTCTCAAATACTTGGTCCCGGGACTTTTGCTTATTGCACATACTGTGTGATATCATTAGGGGAAGGCATGTCCCTGGGGCAGGGGCCTATTGCTAACAATGGCCAAGATATACTATATGGTCCTCAATGAGTCCTTAACAGGCCCTTGTGCCTTCATTTATCCATAGCATCAGGAGCCCAATACTAAGTCTGAGCTGGCACCTTATATGCATTTCTCAGCTCTGCTAACCCCTGTCTCCTTCAGCATATTTGCAAACCCTACAGACTCCACAAGCATTTGGCACCGTCATTGTGCTGATGGGCCACATCATGGTTTTCATAGTCATGGTTTTCATAAGAGTTCCTTGTTCTCGCTGACTGTCAATCTGAGTTGCAGGCCTGTTCAGGGATGTTTGCATACACTAAGTATCAACTGAGGACCATGCCTCCTGCTCTGGAGCCACACTGAACCTTCCCACCAGGCCCTAGGACAGCAGTTTTTGGAAAACCTTTTCCTTCTGGGAAGGGGAGGACTACACAGTCACATGTTTCAAGGGTCACATCATGATTTCCTTACTACTCTTAATGTACAAGAAGTGAGCTAATGATCAGATTGAGTTAAACTGTGAGAATGGCAAAATGATCTTGAAACCAAAAAACACATATTTTGGAATATAAGTTACTTTGATCAACAGTCTACACTGACATCAGTTAAACTGATTTTTCTTTCTTTTTTGATGGTGGAGAAAGAAGGTGATGCCAGGCTTTGAACCCTGGACCTCTTGTATACTAGGCAAATGCTCTATCACTGAGCTGCAGCCCAACCTCTATATATTGTTGACTATAAGCAATGCCTGCTTATTTCCCAGATGTTGCCAAAGCCGCTTGCTTACCCAGGACTCTGAGGGCCTATATTTAGTTTGTGTATATTTAGGTACCAGTCTTCCAAAGGGAAAAAAAAAAATTAAAGAAAGCATTTACGTTTCAAGGTCCCTCTACTGCGTAAGTGTATGGCGGGTCAGATTTAGATTTACAAGTTCTGGTCTTGGCGGGGCTGGAGAGACGGCTAGGTGGTTAAGAACACTGGCTGTTCTTGCAGAAGACCCAAGCTCGAATCCCAGCACCCACATGGCAGCTAACAACTGTCTGTAACTCCAGTTCCAGGGGATCTGACAGCTTCTTCTGTCCTCCATGACACGTGTGCACTTACCTACATGCAGGCAATACACGCATACACATAAAATAAAAATAATAAATTTAAAAAATTTTTAAATAAAGACATTCTGGTTGAGAGAGAGAGAGAGGAGAGAATGTATGATGTATATGTTCGATGTATGTGTATGCATGTATATATGTGCATACAGTCACATGTGAAAGTGCAAGCCAACTTTGGATGTTGGTCACCTTCTACCTTGTTTGAGACTGGGTCTCTTTTGTTTGCCCCTGCACACACCAGGGTAGCCCATAAGCTTCAGGGACTCTCCTGTCTCTGCCTCTATCTCACTGTAGGAGTACTAGGATTTCAGGGCATGCTACCATGCTTCATTTTAATATGGGTTCTAGGGATTCACACTCAAGTCCTTATGCTTGTGTGGCAAGTGTTTTACCCACTGGGCCATCTCTTCATCCCCTAGAAATTCCATTTTATACAACCATCCCCAAAATGACTTGTTCTGGAAGACTGAAGCCCAGCCACACAAAAATGCAAATACTCTCCCCAGATCTTGTGGCTGACATTAAAGGAGCCCACAGGATGTTGACCTTAGTGTCCTTGCCCTATTTGTCCCTCAGCAGTGACTGAAGGAAGGCACTGGAATCCAGGTCTTGTTCCAAACTATGGCTATGAGACCATTATGATGAGGTTGCCTGTCTTACCTTCAAAAAGACCAAACTCAAACTATGAAAACTCAGAAGTAACAGCTGTCGGGGAATTGCCAGAATCTTTTAAAGAGAAGGGCTGTGAGAGGCCAGTGAAGGCGGGAGCAGATGGGAGCCGAGATGGCCCAGCGGCAAGTGGCTGCAAAAAGTCCCGCCACCTGGCCATCTTCCCACAGTCTGGAGGTGGTGTGTGTGGCTGGCGATCTGCTCCCCACTCAGGGCGGCAGGCCTTCTCCCCCATTCTGATTCTCTGACAGCCTGGGCAGATCTCTTGCTTTGGCTTTTTAAAATCCAGGACACATTATTCTTCAAAGTCACCAAGTTCCAGCTGCCAGAGAGCTGGCCTTTCACTCTGCAGCCTCACCACCAACATTATGTCTTCACATGGAGAGAAACAGAAGGCTTTCCTCCATGTGGGCAAGCCCACAAGAGTTCAGAGTCTGCACTCGGGTCCTGGGGACAGAGGGGAGGATTCACAAGAGCTGGCCAGGAGCCATCCCACTATCCCTGGCACTTGCGGCACCACACGGAGCTGTGAGGCTCTTCAGGACAAAGAAGAGTATTTTCACCAGCCCTGCGTTCTGCTGACAAATGCATAATAAACTGGCAGAAAGCGACCAAGCAGCATTTCAAAACCCTCAGTTCCAGGGGAGGCCAAGCCTGAGTGGAGATGGTCACTTTCTGCAGGTGTTAGGCCAGTGTCTCTGCATTTGCATGCATTTGCATAGACTGTCAAACAGTTGGCTGACAGAAAGTCTGAGGAGGTCTGGACACAGCCCAAACCTGTCAGTGGCTTTCTCCTTGCCAGTCAAGGTTGGCTTCGGCTGCAATTAAAACAGGAAACGAATACTTCTGACATTGCAATAGACCGAGCCACAGCTGGGCGAAGTTAAATAGGAAAGTGTGGTCCATTTAGAAAGACAAGATGTATGGTACAAACAAAAAAGAAAAGGCAGCAAAGAGTGGTAAATGCTGAGAAAGTGACCCTCTGAGCACCTTCTTCCGAGAGAAACAAATATTTTGCAGTTCTTCCAGGCCTCTGTGTTATAGTTTGGGGTACATGGGCAGCTCTCCCTGATGGAAGCCAACAGGGCTTACAAGAAAACCTTTTCAGACACTGCACCTCCTATTTCCAGAGCATCTGGAGTAATCTCAGGCCCAAGGATGGAGGAAGTGAATCCCGAAAGTGAATTTCCGCAGCATGCACACTGTCCTATAAGGCTCCACTGTACTGCTTGGGGTTGACAAATAGGTGGCCTGGCTCAGAGAGGGTGAGAAAGTTGGAGGAGGCTGATCACAAACATCATGTTGTTCCCCTACTGCGTGGTCGGGAGGATAGTAGATCATAATGCATATGGATTGCGGTGGGAAAGAAACCAAAATCGGGCTTCCACTCCTGAAAGCATGAATGGTCTCACAGGCTGGAGGGAGTGGGGAGAGAAGAAAGCTGTATGGAAGGTTGCAGTTGCTTTTAAGAAAATGTGAGATTTCTGTTTCTGGAGGCCTGCCATCCTTCTGAGGTGCTGTTTTACAGAACCTTTAAGAGAGACCTAGCAATTTATTAAATACTTCATCTCTAAACAGTGGTGGGCACTAGAGTTTCATGAGCAGCAGATAATAGATTCTGTTTACTCACCAACAATACCGACACTGTTCAGCTCTGGACTGCAAGTGGTTCAGCCATCTGGCTCCTATCTCCACAGTAAAACATTGTCCATGACACAAAAAATGACTACATCCCCAGGACAAACGAGTGTGACCTCTAAATAAAGCCTTCCTCTGAAGCTATGATATCACACTGCACAGGGGACACCAGCACAATTGAATCTGGTCACCAAAAGCCCAAGTGAGATAGGACTATGTAAATGGGATTTTATAGGAGACGTTTTGTCCTCTGTGGCAAACCATCTAGATCCGTCCACAGCACTGAAACATCTTTTTCATTCTCCCTGGGGACAACAGTGTGGTTCTATTTGAGGGGTTGGCAGTCCTCTTTCTCCCACCCCGGGTCCAGGAAGCACACATCCGTGTCCCAGAGGCGGCACCTGCAGTCAATCTCTGCTTCCAACAACGTGTCACTGACGGCCCCACCTGCACCAGCCTTTTTGCTGATATCTCACAAACAAGCAGCCCTTTCTCCTCCCTGCCAGGGAGAAAGCCCGAGTTTGCCAGTTTCTTCACAAATAGCTGAACAAGTCACCCACAGCCTTGTGCCACCTGAATGCCTGCTTCACAAGGCAAACAAGTACACACATACACACACACACACACACACACACACACACACACACACACACTCACTCGCTCCCCAGGGCTACATCCAAGAAAGGGGCTGTTTCAATGGAAGAAGAGTCATTCTCCGGAAAAGACCCAATTCAATCTCCACTACCAGCGTGGTTCTGTGGCTGTTTGGTGGGAAAATTTCATGCAGAAATGGAGAATGACAGACCCAAAAGCTGGTCTGGCTTACATTCACAGCTCCAACTTGCTCCAACTCCTGTTTGTATGGTTTTATGTCCTAGAGGAAGACACTCTACACACTCATGCATAAAATGGTTTGTAAATTGAATAGCTCATAAAATAAGATCTCCAAATTGTTTCTCAATGCAAAGAGGCACCACTGGACCATTTTGCAGCCAGAGTCACCTGAGATGACCACACAGGCACCAAAATTGGGGATGGACAGACAGAGGAGGGCTGGATTCTTTTTTTAAACATTAATTAATTACTTGATTTAGTGGGTGTGCCTGTGTGGGTGTGTGCCTGTGTGTGTGTGCCTATGTACACCATGGCTCATTTGTGGAGATCAGAAAACTTGTAGGCGCTGGTTCTCTCCTTCTACCACGTGAGTCCTAGGGATCAAAATCAGATCATCAGGCTTGGCATCAAGTGCCTTTGCCTGCTGAGCCATATCACCATCCCAAGGGTTGAATTTTTACATGAACATTTGTTAGCCCCATCATTTTAGGCAAATCGCTTAACTGGCCAATAGCTATTTGCAACTGTTAAAAAAAAGGGGGTGGGATAACATTTTCTTTTTTCACGTATTTGGAAAATGGGAGAGAAATATTTAAGAAACGCCTGGCTGTGTAGTAAGAATTTAGTAAGTGGTATGACAACGATAGTAACAGAGAATGGTAACACCAATTTGGTAACTTCTGGAATATAGGTGGAAAACCACCCACTGGGTACTAGTCATTCATTTAAATGCACACTGACCCTTCAGAATAGTAGCATCTACTAACATCATTAAATTTAGTGAAAAGTCAAATTTTGGCAGTTGAATTAGAAACGATACTAGGGACTCATGTTCTGTCTTATTTCTGAGATAGAACTTTCTTTGTGCAGCACAAAACTGGCCAAAACGCTTGAATTATTCTGTGACTGTCATTGTTTTTGGGAAAAGAAAGAAAGAAAGAAAGAAAGAAAGAAAGAAAGAAAGAAAAGAAAGAAAGAAAGAAAGAAAGAAAGAAAGAAAGAAAGAAAGAAAGAAAGAAAGAAAGAAAGAAGAAAGGAAGGGGAAAGAAAGAAAGAAAGAAAGAAAGAAAGAAAGAAAGAAAGAAAGAAAGAAAGAAAGAAAGGAAGGAAGGAATCACATACACAGTTGCCACTGTAGGCATAAAATCACCTGTACAGCTTGACATTGTAGAAGACATATTTGCCTTAGTTTCTTAGTCTCAACCAATCTCAAGTTTTTTCTAAATATTTTATTATTTTATTTTATCTGTACAAGTATATGTAAGTGCACCTGTGTCATGCACTGTCCGCAGAGGTCAGAAGGGGGCGTTGAATCCCGTGGAACTGGTTGTTAGCCTCCATGTGAGGGCTCCAAGTGGGTGTGATGAGAAATTGAGGCCACCCTAGTCCACATCATGACTTCCAGATGGGCTGGAACAAACGACAACAACAAAAGAGCAATGTCTGTACTTAGGATAGGTTGGTTTTCTGAAAATAAAGTTCTTTTGGAGAGAGCTGAAATTTGAGAGCTGATTTTTCTAACCAATTATTTCAGAGGACACAATCTTCTCTAAAGTCTGAAAAATCATTCTTTGAAAGGAAAAAAAGTCACAAATGCCATATTGGTCAATTGTAAGCTGAGTACTGGGCCATTTCCTGTCTAAATGTTGTAACAGGTAAGTAAGTCGATTTGTCAATGGTCTTTGTTCCCACCGCATCACTCCTGCTGACATTTTCAATGAAATTTAAAGTGCACCTAGAATAAGCTAATAGGAAATTCCATGTGGAAAACCTTCTAGCTCTTATCTCTTTGTATAAAAAATATTCAGCAGATATGCCCAAACCCTACTCATCTTTGTGGGTAAAATTGGGGAGGGTGTTAGTAATGTTTAAATTGGAAATGATCATACCTATTACATTATTTCTATGAATCTTGATTAATATCTGTGAGGAACTGCTCCCCAAATAACAGTTATCATTCAGATTGTCAATGATCCTGGATCCTGAGACCTATGGAGTCCAGCTAAAGAGATACACGAATGTAATTAAATTTAGAAATACATCTTGGGATAAGAAGGTGGAGTTCATTCTTCCCCACACTGTTGGTAGCCATGTGGATTGTAACAACCTTTCTGGAGAGAGTAATTTAAGTCTCTATCAACATGTAAAATATTTATACCCTATGACCCAGAAACACCTCTCCTGGGACATTGGCCTACTGAGCTAGTCCTTCAAGTGTGCACAGAACGTGTGCACAAGGGAGTTTATTATAGCGTTATTTACAGAAGTGAGAAATTAAGGTTAATCTAGATGTCCATTAGTAAGGGATGTTCACACTCTGTGACCCAGAAGTTGCCTTTCTTGGACTCCATCCTAGTGAGCTTGTCCTACAGAAGTGCAAGTGCTTATAGAAAAGGAGTTGATTATATTATTCACGAAAATGAAAAACTTGAATTACCTAAATGTTCAACAACAGGGGATTAGTTGAATAACTTACAGTGCATTCAATGAACAGAATAATGTTAGGAAGTCATTTGTACAGCTTGCTCTCTCTCTCTCTCTCTCTCTCTCTCTCTCTCTTTCGTGTGTGTGTGTGTGTGTGTGTGTGTGTGTGTGTGTGTGTGTATAAAATGGTCTAGGCTGGATGTGGTGGCCGATACCTTTAATTCCAGAGGCAGGCAGAGCTCTGTGAGTTCAAAGCCAGCCTGGTCTACATAACACGTTCCAGGCCAGTCAGGGCTACATAGTGAGACCCTGCCTGGAAAAGAAAACTATTCTGAAAGATTGTACCCCAAGCTCTCCAGAAGATGAAAAGCAGACTCTCCATTTTTATAGTATCCATTTTAGTAGCATCTTCATCTTTAAAACCCCAATCTCATTATCCCTTTGTACTTGAAAAAGAAATATAAATTCAAAAACTATGTTTCCCAGTAATTGTTCATTGCCAGACTGTAGATATTCCTTGGCATAGGGTATATGAACTTTATAAGAGAGAAGAGAGGGAGAGTTGGCCAGCCAGCTTCCTGGATGCCCACTGTGAGAGGGGCTGATGCCAAAGGCTGAATGCGTTGCAGCCAAAGAGAAAAACACAAGCCCTTTCCCCAAGGAGCTTACTATGGCACAGTAAATCTGTGGCTAAAAATACAGTATAAAGGAACTGGATAGCTTGACTTTGCCATCCACAGGGTTTTAATGACTTGTAGTTAATTCTGGAAAAATAATAGAAGGCATGGGTCAGGCTATGCCGACCATAGCCATTAACGGAACTTTGCTTCTCTCTCCAAATCTCAGTTTCCTGGGATAGTTGTATTATTTACCTCACAGAGTTGATGGCAAGCATTTAATTGATTAACTAATTAATTTTCTTAAATTTTATTTATAGGTATTGTGCCTACGTTTATGTGAGTGCACCCATGTCGTGCGGTCCCCGCAGAGGTCAAAAGAGGGCATTGGATCCCGTAGAACTGGAGTTACGGACAGTTGTTAGCTACCATGTGGATGCTGGGAACCGAACCCGGGTCCTCTGCAAGTACAGCCAGTGCTCTTAACTGCTGAGCCATCTCTCCAGCCCCTGCCATAGCTCTTTTATTGTTACATATAGCTCGCAACAAGAGGGACTCCAGCCATTTGGTCAGTATATCTTTCCTTTATTACTAATACCAATGTTTTATCTATACATCATCTTTACCTTTTGCAAATTACTTTCACACATGCTAGTTTGGACAGCATATGAGATACAGTGATTTGAATTAAGAATGTCCCCCACAGACTCGTGTATTTGAACACTTGGTCTCCAACTGATAGGACTGTTTGTGAAGGTTATGGAACTTTTAGGACCCGGAGCCTCGCTGGAGGCAGTACCTCACTGAGGGTGAGCTTTGGGAATCTATAGCCTTGACCTACATTGAGTTTGCACTCTCTTCCTTTGTTAGCTAAGATGTGACCTCTCGGCAGCTCCAGCCACCTGCTGCTGTACTTCTCCCACCATTAAGGACTCGCCCCTCTGGAACTGTAAACTCAAATAAAGCGTTTCCTTTTAGAACTTGCTTTTGATCATTATATTTTATTGCATCAACAAAAAAGAAACAAATGTACAAGATGAGGTGTATTTTATGATCTTTATTCTGTTAAGAGGGGACTTTGTTCTGTAGAAAGGAAAGGTGATTTGCCCAAGATCACAGAGCAAGAAAAATGAGAGTGAATTGTAACTTAGGGCTTTTAGGCCTGTCTGCCTTAAAGGCTTTTGAATGTTTTATGGGGTGCTCAGCATGCAATAGACCTCACTTCCCCCATCTCTACTCTCGTTTTCCATTTTGGAAATCTTTTTACTGAAGGGTCAAAATAGTAGACAAACTTAAAAAAAAAAAACTTTCACCAATATAAAAATAAAATTTCTTCAAAACAGGAAAAATTGAGGGCACACATGACATGCCAATGAAAGGACAAGAGCCGAGAAGCTAGCCATATCTTTGGACAGGTAGACAGGGAAAGGGCCATTGATTGGTAATACAGATGGCACAGTTCCATCTTCCTGGTCTGAGATAGTGGCTTAGGAGCACGTCCCCTCTAGCCAAGCAGGACCCCCTTTTCAATTGACCAGTTCAGACCAGTTCAGATAAGCTTAAGGCTGAAACTGGGCATACCTTTAGCCTTCTCTTATTTAAGTTGATCATTCGGAATTAGAGGAGGTAGACTCACTAAAATCCTTTAAAACCCAGGCCCTCTCAGGGGGGACTTGGATTTCAGTTTCTGAATCCCCTCCCCACTCATGAGGAGTCTTTTTCTCTGTGTGGATGTGATTCTTTATCTTTCAATAAAGTCTGTTTGCCTGTTGCTCTCTGCTGTGCCTGAGATTTTTCCTGTCCTTTAATTCTTTAATTGGTGGAGAAAATAAACCCACGCACAGTCCCTAGATGGTAACCATCCTCAGTCCCTAGAAGGTAACAGACTTACACAATGGGCCTGGCTAGTTGGAAAATGTGAGCCTGATGATGTCTCCTCACTATAAAAGGAGTGCCGGATCACCCAGGCAGAAAGGACAGGGACCACACCTTCTGCCTCATGATGATTGTTTCAACCCCAAGCAGAGTGCAGTGCCCTGTGAATTGGTACCCTGGCCCCTCCCTAGCCTGAGTGCAATAGAGAGAACTGAGGCCTTTGAGTCCCCATTTTCTGCTCCCTGCTGGCTTCTGAGTAGAGATGGGGACCTAAGTGAGCAGTCCTGTCCTGGTTTCTGTGCCTTCAGGACAGTGACCTTGGGGGCAATTCAGCCCTACGTCCTTGCTGCTAGTCACAACTGTATGGCCTTGAACCATCACTGAGTGGCAAAATGCCAGAAAATGAACAACGGGGCAGACTCTCTGTGTAATCAGATGTAGGAGGTGCTTCAAAAAGGAAAGGGATTTTCCTTATTCGAATGGCTGTACTCAGCCCACACTGGGAAGAGGACTCTTGCCCTGTGTGACTTGCTCCAAATGTAAGAAGACAGTGGGACATCTCTTCCTTATTTCTTGTTTTGGTGGCAGAAGACTCTTGCCGCAGATGGAAAGTCACCCAGCCATCTGGCCCAAACTCCTTGTGACCTGAAGCCCAAGCTCCTTATGACTTTTATGAACCACCCCAGAATGTTGACACAGAGATAGACAAATTGTGTCATTTACTTTAAAGATTTCATTTCAAGCACAGAAACACAAAGAAAACACAGACCTGTCACAGACTAACCACAAGGTTTGCAAAAGACTTTCTTTGTGCACATAGGTGTGGCCTGATATTGGGTCAAGTGTAAATTGTCTCTCTGAGGTCTGGAGAAGAGAGGTCCTGCTTTTATTGAATCTGATGTTTCTTCCACAAGCTGAGGTATTGCAGTTCCCCCAGAATCGATTTATGACAGGAAAAGCAAAAACTACCTAGCTTCTGTAGAAAGCCAAAGATTCGTGCCTAAAATCTCTTCCACTTAGGGACATAACCCACGTTGAATGAGGCTTCGTTTTCCACCTAAGCACATTGTACCCACCTCACCCAGGCTAATGTCTCTCTGTTCTCTGATTTGGTTGGGTGCCTTGGAGGACAATGAACAATCTCCTCTCCCAAACATGGCCTGTGTACATGCCCTGGACCATGAGCGTCCCCTCAAAGACTCCCCTGCAACTCCACATCTACCCCATCTGGAAATTATCAATGGTTGTGCCTTCTTATTCATTCACAAAGAATGTAAGTTTCCATTTTTTAAAAGAACTGAATAGAAATCTCCGTGTCACTGGGGCGGCTGTCCCATGAACGCTCAGTAATTGCCATTTCTAGTGCCTTTTTCCCCCTCCACCCAAACCAACTTAAGCTGATTACCACCATCTCAAACAACTTCACTGGTCTCTAGATATATCCATTTAAAATGGTCAAGACAAGCAGCCAACTGCTGTTTTCAAAAGACGATCTGACAGATTCTATTCACTTTTAAAGTAGCTCTCCACGGCTGGAATAATTATCTTTCATTTCTCTCCTTCTGACACCTTTCAATGATTTGTTGACATCTGAAGAGTTACAGCAATCTCAGAAGAGCCAGCTGGACTTTCTACCCCCAAAGATACACACAGAAAAGATTCCCATGCAGCATCAGAAATAACTCTGTTCTTTGCAAATGGATACCCCAATCTGCATGTTAATAGGGCACTTTTAACTATAACCTCACAAGAAGGAGGGAGCGGTATAGCAGTATTCATTTAACTTGTTCACTGCCAATTCTAAAAAAGTCACCCTTCCTCCAAATCAGAGTTTCCCTCTCTTGATTCATTAAAACAAACAAAAATAAATAAATAAATACCCTGCATTTTTAAACACCTAAAGTTTGGTGTGGTCCTCTGTTGAGGGAGGGAGACCCAAGCAAATCGCAGGAGGCCTCCACAGTTCCATCTGTTACCAGTGGAGCATTACTGCGATAATGTCTGGATATGACTCAGTGGTCACGTACTTGCCAAAATGCACAAGGGCCTGGGTTCAATCCCCAGGACTGCATAAATGAGAATGTGATGGTAGATGCCTGTAATCTCAACAGTTAGGAAGTAGAGGCAGGAGGATTAGAGGGTCAGTGTCATCCTTAGCTACATAGTGAGTTGGAGGCCAACCTGGGCTGCATGAGGCTGCATCAATAATAATAAGAATTTGCTCGTGTATCACCCTTCCCTGCAGGCATCTCTATGGACACTTCTCTGAGCATAGGCCCTGGGCACAGCACCCTAGGATGCTTTCTTTGAAATTCAGGCTAAATGGAGCGGGCAAGTTTTTAAGAGGCTATCTGTAATCAATAATATACAGTTCCAAGTATAGATCCAGTCACAACCAGGCTATACAGTGTAGCATCTTCAGATTCTGTTCTCTTCTTTTTCCTTTCTCCACCATCGCCCCTCCCAAACACAATCTGAGTAGTCAACATTTTAGTAATTTATCAACCCACATCCTTGGTAGATCCTCAGTATAGGAGAGACCAGTGATAGCCCCTGCAAAAAGGAGATGGGATTCAACCTGGTTTTCACCAGAGATCAAAAAGCATAAAGACAGTAAATGGAATGAACAAGCCCCCTGCAGTGGGCAACCAAACCCATCACAGCAATCCCTCTGTGAGGCCAGGTGCCCTCGATAGTTCTTGGGGAGATCTGGCTGCACAGGGAGGAAAGGGAGCCCCTTGGGTGGGAAGCCTGCCCCAGGGAGGGGCTTCTGTTCAGAGACTGCACAGGTGGAGCGAGGCTCTGAGGTCGATGCCACCTGTCTGAGTTCTCAAGTTCTCATCAGCTCATCTTCCCGACCCCAAAGGCCCAAGCACAGACAACATCCACTGGTCCTTTCGGCTCCCTGACACAGTCTTTCAATCAACAGCGCCCCTTACTGGCCAGTGTGTTGCAAACTCAGATGATTCTGGGGACCCCACCATAACCTTAACTTGGAAACTAACAAATGGGTTCTGTTCTTTGCAGAACTTCCAACCCGGGAACAGCAGTTCCTGCCATCTCAGCACAAAGATCCTGCCTGCCCCTCGGTCTTGAACGGTCTCAGCAAACTCAGGTCTCCCTTCGGGGAATTGGTCCTCAGAGGAGCCGCGTCTCCAGGGAGACCAATAACCACAGATACACTGTGTGATCATAGCAGATCTAGAGTCACTAAGATCCAGTGTCCCAGCGGGAAAATCCGAGTCCTCTGTGAGCCAGATGGGTTTGAATTCTAAGTGGCGGATGTCACGGGGCAGTAATTAAAAAACAGAGGCATTAGCCTTTTTCAAACACTTTTTCTGGAGTTTTCCATAGAAACCGTCCCAATGCACATGCGCAGGGCTCATTCACCAATTCCTAGGACCAAAGGACCACAGGAGCACAGACTGGCTGGCTGCAGGTAGAGCCTGGGCTATTTTAGGTGTGGGGGTTGTCGCACAGGGAGACAGACAGGAGGTGGAGGGAGTTTATTTTGGTTGAGGCGCTTTATTTTGCTTTCTTGCTTGTGAGGATTTGGTTCCCTTGGGTAATTTAAAGTTTGTTAAGAACCTTAGAATTCCTTAGAGGGAGGAGTGCCATCGAAAATAAAATAAAGAGGTCACAACACTAGTGATGGGAGAGAAAGGTGACCCTGTCTTTGGATTCTAGGGATTTTGACCAATAGTTGGCTAAGGTTTATAGGCAGTTTAGGGACGCTGAGTCTCATATCCCCAGTTCTTGTTCAGACACTTGTTATGTGTTTGGGGGTCTTAACATTTCTTCTTTCCAGCACCTTGCTATGATTTTCCATGTGTTAATTCATCCAATTTTCACAACAAACAGAAGATTCATTTTGAATCCAATCCATGTGTGCCTAATCAAAAGAATTTTATAACACTGGCTCTAGCCCTCCCTGCTTGGAAAACAAGTTAGAGGAGTCGACTGCTCTGAGCCAAGCTCCTTAAACCCTCCCGATGCCATTGCCAATATATCAAATCCTAGTCTGGAGTCAACAGTGCCCATTCTATCAAGGTGGCTTTCCTTTGCCTTGGCTCAGAAAGCCTTTATAACACCCTGTCTGTTTTTCACTGTACCTTTGCTTCTCAAACACACGGAGTCCAGATTGTAGTCTTGGTACCCTAGATGAGAAAAAAGCCACATGTTCAAACAGTTTTGTAATTGTCTAGTAAAACACCCAGAATGCCATACATTATGCACACTACCTTTATTCCAACTGTGAGCCTGAAGGTGGGTAGAGGACAAGAATGGCCCCTCCAGGCCCACGTCCCTGAACCTCTGAAAGTTGAGACTGTCAGTTCAGTGCTAGACTCTTCGGAAGCCCTTTATGTTCCTCCACTTTAGAGACAGAAGGGAAACTGATGCCCTCTGTTATTACAAAGGCCCCCAGCCCTTGGAAAGAAGATAAAGCAAGCCTGGTTCTCAGTGCCACAGGGATCAACCTGGATTGTCATGTTCTCTGGGGATGTAGCCTTGTTTCATCCATTATTTATCATGAGTACAGGGCACAAATTCTGAAGTAGCATGTTAACTTGCAGATTTTTATAAGATGGTCCCCTCATTTATTTAAGTCACTTCAAAAAAGTTTAGAAAAGTTGTGAGACTAACACAAAGGACTTCTTTATTTTTTTTTAAATATTTTATTTATTATTTTGATTTTATGTGTATGAATGGATTGCCTACATGTAAGTGCACCCATGTCATGCAATGCCCCTGGAGGTCAGAAGAAGCATCGGATTCCCCTGAAACTGGAGTTATGGATGATTCTTAATCGCCATGTGGGTGCTGGGAATCAAATCTGGGTCCTCTGCAAGAGCAGCCAGTGCTCTTAACCTCTGATCTATCTCTCCAGCCACAAAGGACTTCTTAATTCATTTAAGAGGTAGGTGGCCTACATGACACCCTCCCCATCACTCTCACAATACTTGAGTGTGGATTTCCTGCAGACCAAGAACCCTCTGTCATAATCAAAATACATCCTTTAAAATGAAAAAATTAGATCAAGACCAAAAGAGCTACAGGTGATCCTTTCTTAGAAAAACAGAACGAAGGGCTGGAGAGATGGTTCAGTGGTTAGGAAAATGTACTGGTCTTGCAAAGGACCTGAGTTCAGTGTCCAGCACCCATGCCAGGCAGCTCACAACTGCCTGTAAGTCCAGCTTCAGGGTACTCTAACACCCTCTTCTAGACTCCAAGGGCACCTCCTCACATGTGCACATATCCCCCATAGACACAAACAAAAACACATAATTAAAAATAAATCTTTCAAAAGGGAGGTGCTCAGGGAGATGGCTCAGTGGATAAAAGCACTTGCAATACAAGTGTGAGGAACTGAATATGAACCCACAGAACCCATGTAAAGATTAGATGAATGGTGCAAATAGGCATAATCCTAAAGCTCGTGTGGAGAGATGGGAGGTAGGACAGAGGCGTCCCTGAGGCTCGTGGCCCAGCTAGGTTAGGCTGTGGAAAATTAAGAAGCCCTGTCTCAAACAAAGCAGAAATCAAGGGCCAATGCCCAAGGTTGTCCAACTTCTGTTCTCGCATTGTGGTGCACAAATACACTCATTCACAAACACGCGCGTGCGCGCGCGCACACACACAACACAAGCACACAAAAGGAAAAAAACAATTACTATGGTGGTTTCCAATAATAATTTTTTTTTTGAGACAGGGTCTCCCTGTAGCCACAGCTGGCCTGGATTTGCTATGGAGACCAGGCTCAGGCTGGCCTCAAATTCACAGAAATCCACCTGCTTCTGCCTCCCAAGTGTTGGGATTAAAGGAGTGTACCACCACGCCCAGCACCAAGGATGATTTTTCTAATTCAGTCATTTCTCCTGTGTTTGTTAGTCAGGATCTACCTTAAGGAAAAGCTGATTCGTCTGTTTATAAAATAGAACTCGGGTTCTTATTTTATTTAACAGGTGATAATATGCTCCTATCATTATCCATTTTTATACCCAACTTGTCCCAGATTTAGCCCATAGGAACTCCTCCAAATGCGCTTCTTGACATGTCGCCATTGCTCTTTCAACTGTTCTTGAACTCTTGAACTCTTGGTCTGTTGTCATCTAGTCCTCCCCCCCCCCCGACCTCATTCAACCTTGGACTCAGCTATTTCTCCTAGGAGCTTGGGTTCTTTTTGGTGGGAGCTTTAGGAACTAAGGTCTGAGCACCGAGGAGTTGCCTGCTCCTCTGTGGCACTGTCCTCCATCCTCCACCCCCAGTCCCTGCCCCGGAACACAGCTTAGATACACTTACATGTGAGTTTACACTGAGACTTCCAATTCCAGTCCAACATCAAAGAGCATATCCTAGGTCTTCCTTCCCATGGGTGTAACTGACTCCTTCACCAGCAAGGGCTCTGGCTATCATATTAGTCTCCCCATCCATAAGATCCAGAAACTCAGCTGGGGATACACAATGTCACCAAAGTCATCTTCATTCTATAAAATGAACTCTGTAGTATTACCTCCCAAGCTTTCAGACTCTATAGGCACTGTGGATGTGTTTATTTGGCCAGTTCTTCTGTATAAAGACAATCTTCTGTTGTTGCAGAGGCTACTCTGGAAACCAAACCCACAGAAGCACACTACACCCTTGCACTGTGGGGGGCCCCCTCACCCCACCTCTCTGGTGTATCACACTGCTGAGACACCTCCCCCTCACCTGCATTGTTCTGGTCCACTGCTGGGCTGAAGGAGTATCTGCTCCCTCACCGAGCAAAGCAGGGCCAAGCATCCCAGAGCTTCCAAGGGCACGAGCATGCAGTGCAGAGAAAGATGTTTATCGCACAGCATATCTACATCCTTCCAATAGCCCTGTTCACCCCTTAGCTTAGTTGTTGGGCTACTCCCCAGCTACACAGCCTTGGTTTTTTGCTGCTCCTTTTACTAGTGCACAAGCCAGACATCTCCCCTCCCTTCCCACATAGCACAACCCCATCCTTTCCACAAAGCCTGGGCTGGGCCCCACCATCCCATATAGGGATTTTCTTTTGTTCCCAGCTGCCTTGCCCCAGATGCCCCTGCAAACCCTTGCATCTACACTTACTTATTGTTCTGTGCATCATAAGAATTCATTTACCAGACTCCATAATGATATGGTAAGGTCCCAAGGACAAGATTCCAGTATAGTCACTGTAGCATCAGTCAAAAGCTGTCTCTTCTGTACCCACTGGAAGAGCTACTATCTGGACAACAGAAAGTAAAAAGTGTTGGCAAGGATGGGGAGAAATTGGAATGTTGCTTACTGTTGGTGGGAGTGGTATCATTACTATAGAAGGTAGTATTGTAATTTCAAAAAGAAATTAAGAGATATTAGCCCTCCTTAGGGCTAAGGAGATAGCTCAGTCTGTCCAATGCCTATTGCATAAGCATGGGCCTAAGTTCAAGTCCCAGAACACACAATAAAAAATCCAGGCATGGTAGCACACATTTGTAATCCAAGAATTGGGAAGACAGGGACAGACTGATCCCTGGGGCTTGCTGGCCAGCCAGCCTAACCTAATTGGTAAGCCCCAGGCTCATGAGAGCCCTACCTCAAAAAACAAGATGGGACAGGGAGAGATAGGAAGATGACTCAGTGGATAAAGTACTTGCTGCACAAGCTTGAGGACCAGAGTTCAGAACCCCAGCACTCACATAAATGTCAGGCTGGTATGATGTCTCTAATCACAGAACTCAGTCGGCAGAGATGGGATCGCCAGAGCAAACTGGCTAGCTATACCAGCTGGAATGTTCAGGCTGGAGGTTCAGTTAGAGACACTGCCTCAATAAATAAGAGGATAGCAATTGAGGTGCCCACACACCTACACACATGCACACACACATACGCATACCAAAAAAAAAAAAAAAAACAGAAAAACAAACAATGGACAATACCTGAGGAATAACATTGAGGGTGACCTCTGGCGTCCACATGCACACATGTGCACACAAACCTCCACACACGTATACATGCACACACAAATAAGTACATATATGTGAATACACATAAATACATACATACAAAAATTTAAAATACAATTACTATATAACTACTAAGACTATAATAACTATATAATCTACTCTGGGTATATGACCAAAAGAATTAAAAGCAAGAATTCAAGGAGATACTAGCACATTCATGTCAAAACATTATTATCCCCAATAACCAAAAGATGGAAGCAACATAGCCATTCATCAACAGATAAACAGATCAACAACAGATTATCCAGCCTAGAAAGGAAAGGAAGTCTGACACATAACATGGTGAACCTTGAAGACACTGTGCCAAGTGACACAAGGCAGACACAAAATGACAGATGCTGTGTGATTCCATTTATAGGAGGTATTTAGAGTAGTTAGAGACTAGAGACAGTGCAGTGGTTGCTAGAGGCTAAGGGGAGAGGAATGAGGAGGAAGGCTGTATCCTAGCAAACTCCTCATAAATTGGAAACATCATACTTGGAAAATACATTAAATACACAAAATATCTGAGTTCAACTGCTGTAAGTTGGGGACCTTCTTGTTGCATAGGTGGAATACTCATCACATGCAAAGAGGAGATGGAGGGCACAGACAGAACTAAGAACTTGCTCAAGCTAGAGAGAGATGTGAGCAGCACTTGGCCATCAACATGGCTCCCCACACAAATAATGCCTATATTCCTGTCAGCCCCATGCAGTTGCTCTGACACTCAGCTGGAGGCCAGCCCACCACTTCCTGGCAGATCCCAGCCTCTGGTCCCTAGATGATGTCTGTCTACACCTGGCCCCCAAGGACCCTGAGATCAGGTTCCTGGCCTTTCTGGGTACCTTTCCTCTTTGGATGGGGAAGATCCCAGCATTGCATTGCTCTGAGGGATGCCTGGGTCTCCATTTGTTCAGCCAATCAGGACCTTACCCTTGTCTTCTGGAAAGTTCTATGAAAGAGAGTGCTATTCATTTGGCTGCTTTTAGGAGCTTCAACTTGACCACTATTTTCTTTTGTTCATCACTCTTATTTTAGTACCTAGACATTATTTAGAACATACATTATTTACCCATATTGTTTATGGTAATTTTTATATTAAAATTGTTATAGCACTTAGTTTCAGTTAAATTTTTAATTAAAGTTTATTATTATTTACAAAAAACTACAGTGTGCAGAAGTATTCCAGAATTAGAAAAGGGGCTGGAGAGATGGCTCAGTGGTTAAGAGCACTGGCTGTTCTTACAGAGGACCCAGGTTCAGTTCCCAGCACATACATGGCAGCTAACAACCATCTGTAACTCCAGTTCCAGGGCATTCAACACCATCTTATGACTTCTATTGGACCACTGCACGACAAGGGTGCACTTTACACACATGCAGGCAATACACTTATACACATAAAACAAAAATAATAAGATACCTAAAAAATAAAATCATTTTAAAATACAATTTAAAATTCAGATTTCCCTCTAAGGTAACAGCATCTTATGGAATCACCTATGGACACTGCCCTGATGCAGATTTACTTCTCAATAAAAACATATTATGTCTTGAAATAGGATTCAAAGTACTTACTTATATGAACTCATTAATATGCCTTTTTAAACTTACTATTTCTTGCTCTGCTTTCCAAATGCTATGTTTTTTTAACTTTTACAAAAACTTTATTGAGAATTTCATACATGCATGTAAGGTGTTTTGATCAAATCCATGCCCAATCCCTCCCCTTCAACATTCCCCTCCTCTGAAGAGGTAACCCCAGAATCTTTTAAGGATTAGATACAAGCTCCCAAATACTTTTGAAATTTTTGCCCTTTGGAACAGAGTGTGTTGCCAACAGACCCAGGACATTTTGACTTTTAGCCAAGAAACTGGCTACATTCCTTTGTGGTCTTTTTACCCTAACTGCCTAGCCAATTTCTACCTCCTATTCTTATCACGCCATCCTCTGAAGGGGTTACCCAAATTGCCAATAGGGAATCGGGATGCAGACCACTCTGGCTTCTTCCATGCTGAACAGGGATGCACGGTGAGGCAACTGGAGCACCCCTTCAGTGGGTCTATCTAAAAGACTCCAGAATTGCATAACTCTTGTCTCTAAGGGAAGAAGAAAGACCTTGAATCATGAGTAGGAGATGTGAAGGAGAAGTAAAGTCAAGAGTAATTAGCATTGCAAGTTCTAGACCGGGAACTAGAAAAAAAAAGTCAGAACAGGGCAATTTTCAAAAGCTAAATGTTATTTTTGTCTTAGGAAATACCTAGTCATCAAATTTAAAGATTTATTTATGTGTATCTGGATGCATCTGTGCGTTAGTATGAGTGCCTGCATGTTAGTGCCTTCCAAGGCCAGAAGAGAGCGTCAGATTCTGGTGGTTGTGAGGCACTTGATGTGGAGGATGAACTCCAGGGTCCTCTGCAATAATTACAAGTGCTCGTACTGTTGCACCATCTCTCTAGCCCCCATTTGTAACATTTAAATGTAGCGTAAGGAATCTTCAAACTTACCATTATTTGTTATTATGTAAACCTTTTCTTCTACCATTCAGCCACTCATAAGATGTTTTTTAAAATTGCTTATAATGTATATGTGTGTTGCAAATTAAAGAAAATAGTATTTTTAAATAGGTGAGTAGTATATGAGAATTTTACAAATCTTGAGACATCCAGGTATGCCCATAAGCCTAGTTTTACATGATGTAAATTCATCATGACCTAGGGGGAGTTCTTGCCTGCTACATCCTGGAGTGGCATTTTGGATAATAGTAAGAAGTTCTGATTGACTACATTAGCCCATTACATTGCTTTGGAATTGCTGGACTTGGGTATTCTATGTCAGCCTTAATTGTTTATGCCCATAAACCATCCTGGCAGTGGCAGAAGGGGAGGAATCACCATTCATTAATCTCTGTGTGCATGCACATGAGCATACACACAAATATAGCTATTCTTTTCCACAGGACAAAACACCCTAGAAAGTTTCTGTGAGTTTAATTAAAGCATTTCCTAGAGAGAAGAGGAAAGACAGCCATCAAGAATTACTTAGTGCCGGGTATGGTGGCACATGCCTTTAATCCCAGCACTCGGGAGGCAGAGGTAGGTGGATAGCTGTGAGTTAAAGGTCAGCCTGGTCTATGTAAGGAGTTCCAGGCCAGCTGGGGCTACAGGGAGACCCTGTCTCAAAAAAGGCCAAAAAAATTGTTTACCATAAACCTTCCAGCAGCAAAGATGTACAATTTTGAAGTAAGGAAAGTTGTCTTAGACCTGTAACTGTTTTTTACATGGGCTGACACTGAAGATAGAAGTCATTTCTAACCACTGGCTGCAAAGCATGTGTTGGCACACATGAACCCATGGTATGAGTCCGTACCTGTGCATGCAACCCGGGAGCTCTTGCCCAGAGTCACGGGGCTAAAGCACACAGAAGCCTTCACTGAACCTAATTTTATTTCCATCTGTACCTCATTACTGCGTGGCAGCTCGTTTTGTGCAAACAATTGCTGGTTTCTAGCATAACAAGGGGGTCCGTGGTGCCTATATTGAACATATTCCTCAGAGAATGAGAAATCTCCAACTGGGAAAAAGAAGATTCTTGTTAAGCCCTGGAAAGAGGCTGAAATGTAAATGTGTGTTCCCTTCCATAACTGCCTAATTGCCCATAAATGTCATTAAGTTGAGAAATGTTTTCCACCAAATTAACTCCGACTCATGATGTCTAATTAGTAGGAGAATCTGGAAGGTAACAACTTATCAGTCAGTGTTGAAGAAAACATGTTTAACGGGTGGCTTTTGGCTAGCACAGTGTTGAAGCAGATATTGTATCTGTCAAAATCAAGCCTGGGCTCAGCAATTAAGCACAATGTCTCTTTTTGATGCCAAGAATTTTACAACTCCCTCACAATTTTTTTTTAAATTAGAGAGAGTGGGGACTTTCCAGGAATCCATTGTATACCTAAAGGACAGGCCTAGAATTGGGGCAGTGGGGGAGCATCGGTGATTAACTCAAACCTCTTTGGCAGAAAATCTGGGGACAATGCATTTGAGAAAAATGATTAGATTTTTAGCCTTTTTTCAACACTTAAGGTATAAATTCTCTTTTGTGATTAAGGACAAAAGGTGCTCAGGTGTGGCTTTCCCAGTAACCCATTAGGCAGTTGCTCTATCTTCCTTAACCAACAGGTAAACAGATCCAGAGAACAGGTACATTCCCACACTCTACAGCCAGCCCCAGCTGAAACAGGGTTTGGACCCGGCTTGGCTCTATGACTCCTGTGGTGGAACTCTGGCTCCCACAGGTTTGCACCTGGTTTGTAGCTTGCTTTCCACAGTGAGAAATTACAGTTTTGAAAATATTTTGCACTTTTTATTTTATGTCATCTGTATTTTTCATACATGCAGTATATAAGTTTACCCGTGTCGTGCAGTGCCCTCGAAGGTCAGAAAAGGGTGTTGGATCCCCTGGAACAGTCTGTAGACAGTGATTATTTGCCATGTGGGTGCTAGGAATCGAACCCAGGTCCTCTATAAGAGCAGTCAGTGCTCTTGACCACTGAGCCTTCGCTCCAGCCCTGTGAGAAACTGCATCTTTATCTTCACCTCTGACTGAAATTTTGAACTTGGAACAAATGAGTAGTTCCAATCCCCATGCCTCTCTCACTAATCAAAACTGCTGATATTTTCTTGGCATGATTCAGCTGTGGGACGCATTGTGAAAACTGCACTCATCAACATTTCAAAATCACACATCAGGCTTGCCCTCGGATCTCAACGTGTCTTCAAAGAAATGCATAATCATTATCATAGATGTATTTTATAAAATCTGTTCATTGCTGTATTTTAGCATAATTGGTTTTCTTTGAATTCATGAGTATTTTATTTTTGTATTTTAAAATATGATTCTGTAGATTAAAAAATGTAATACATGTACACAATGGAATTTTATTCAGCCACAAAGCAGAAGAAAATCATGACATTTGCAGGAAAATGGATGGAACTGAAGAGCATTATAATTGTTATATAATCATTAAGTAAAATAAGCCAGACCCAGAAAGACAAATATTTCATGTCTTCACTCATTCAAAGAGGCTAGATTTAAGTGTGTATGAGGGTGTGTGGTGTGTGTGTGTGTGTGTGTGTGTGTGTGTGTGTAGGACATGAACGTAAAAAAGGGAGTGTGAGCAGGAAAGAAGAGGTCTTCAGCGGGGAAGACTGTGTGACAGAGACAGGAAAGCAAAGAGGAGGGAGAAAGGGAACGGTAGAGAAAGGAGCTGGGGAGACGAGGGAGGGAAGGGCGAGCAGCTGCGTGAGAGCCAAGGACGGTGACACACATGCGTGAAAGTGCAATAATGACGTTGTATACTAACTTTAAAAATTCACTTAAGGACCAATGAGATGGCTCAGTGGATACAGATGCCTGCTGCACAGGACTGGAAACCTGAGTTCCATCCCCTGGCCGCGTAAAGGTTGAAGGAGAGAACTGACTCCACAAAGTTGTCCTCTGGCTTCCATACATATTCTGTCACATACAACCCCCCAATCACAAATAATAATAATAAACAATAAATTTAAATTAATTTTAAAATATGATTCTTAAGGGTGGTCTGGAGCCTTGACCAGACAGCTGAGGACAGGCAGCTCTAGAGACATTGTATTTAAGTCACCCATGTGCCCTGATTTCTTGGAACAAAAGGACAACTGTACATCCTCCATGAGCCCAGACAATCCTGTCTCCCAATGCATCTCCTCCATCAATGCACTGTCTGGTCTCCTAAGTCAGTCCAACTGAAAGTTAATGTTTAAGCACTGGCAGACATACAGAGCCTATCCCCAGAGCTGGGGAAGCATGTGCCCACAGAAGAGATCAGCTCTAGAGAGAGCACTCAGTAAACCATCAAGTGCTGCCACATGGGTATCTTGCCCAGGCTTCTTGGTAACTCTCAAATTCTCACCCAGGGCCCCACTGCTGGGATGGCAGAGATGACTGCTATTTGGTTTGGTTTTGAATAGCCTTTCTCTCAGCCTCCAATCAAGCCTTGGAAGCACTGAGGAATCCATAGTCCAAGAAGGAGGGGAGAATTAGGAGAGCACCCACCTGGGAAAAAGCGAGGGGATGAGGATCGAGGAGTTCAGGTATAGCCAACAAGGGAGCAGGTATTTGCAACCCAGGGACACTTGCCACCCTAGGGGTGGGTTGGTTAGTTGATCTTAGCTGTAGGAACAGAAGTCACTAAATGCACCTAAATTGATGGTTTCCTGATCGGAACGGGTCCTCCACAGTACATTTTTGCCATTGTCTCTGGGAGACAGTGTCTGGAGGACCCATGAAGGATGACATTTGTGAAGGCTCCAGAAAAAGTGGGTCCCTCTGGCAGGTCAGAGAGGGTCAAGGAAAATGCTCCTTGCTGGTTGGGCTTCCTTACATGAACAGCTTAACAGAGCTATTCATGTTTGATAGGCATCAGAGTAAAGAGCTGTCCAACACAGAGCCACACTGTGCATCGGAGCCAGGACCAATTACACGACCACTCCTTGCCCATCCTCCACAAGTGTGTTCCCAAAGACCAGGAAATAAGATGGAGTCACTAGATTGCACCCATCTACCTGCCAAGACCGCCCAGGGTGTGTGTGAAGAGTGTCCCCCTTGGACTGTGTCAAGAAGGGAAGGGAAAGGTGGAAGCAGAGGAGGTCTGTGAAGGCAAGAGTCACCAAAGCTATGAAAATGAACACTAGGGACAGGAGAGGCTCTCACCATCCTCTGTCACCAAACTTTACACCTCTAGGATCTGTTTGTGACATGTGACAGAGATTTTGTTCTCTCACTTCATATATGAAAAGTTTGGGTTCAGAGAGAGAAAGTGATTTGCTCAAGTTCATAAACATCAGAGCTAAGCAATAAAGTGAGTTCCCTGTGTCATTAAAGTGTGAGCTTCACCGGACTGAATGAGAGACTCATCCAATGAGGAGGCCTCGCCCAGCCAGCCTGGAAGCTTGAGGCATGAGTTACCTCCTGACAGTTCTGTACTCTGATGACTATCAGAGTCCTTGGCATTTAGTTAAGTGTTCAGTTAATACTGTGTGAATGAATATAGGAATTTTGGGTTCCTGAGAGGATAGTTTGAGGTGCATTATTAGAAAATTCTCCACATCTCACACCTTTGGAGGGTTGTTTTATGGATGCTAGAAATGGGGCAAATAGGAAAGCTATCATGACATTCTGTGGGTGAATGAACCAAGAAACTCCAAGAACAAAAATGGATACACACTCAGAGTAAAAAGAAGTTCCCGGAACTCAGCACCTTAGACTCCTGTTAGAGCTACTTTTATTGATTGATTGAATTTATTTAGACCTATCTATCTCCAAAAAGAATTTTTGAAATGACCATATCCATTGTTACACAAAGACAAGATCAGTAAGTGGCCTACACGAGAAGTTCAAGGGCAGGTTTGCTTGATGATGGTCTGGGTTCAGCTGCAAGGTCCTCACTCCTAAGGACAAGTGGACACCAATGGAGAAATCAAGATGGGAGGAGAGAGGCACTGGAAGTGTAGGAAATGGGAGAGAAGGGTGGTAAATGAAGAGGAAAGAACTTGAAGGGGCTGCAGAGAGTGCTGGGATGGAGCCTGAGCAGAGAGGATGTCTCCCTACTGTGCGGGATCTTGTGTAAGAAAGTGTCCTGGTACCACCATGGAAGTGATTCCTCTCAAATTCTAGGTTCGTAAGCAGATTCACATGGACGTTCTCAGAACAGAGGATCACTAGGGTCCTTTTTAAGTTCCTTCCCCGTCTTATTTGAGGTAATGCAAGTGAAAAAGGAGACCGGCATTTAGATGGTTCACTGCTGACATGTTTCAGCTGGAGTGTGGGCCTTAGGGGATCAAAATGCGCTCTAAAGCTGTTCCCCAGGAGGTTCCATGCGTAATGATTAAGATCTTAAGCTTAGAGTCAGTTGGCCCTTTTTTCTTAGCCTCACTGTGTCCATCCATAAAATGGCACAGTCCAGAGGAAAGACATGTATAGACATGCCTGTACACGGGAAGTGCAGTAAATGCCATTCCTGTCAGCATGAGCCATCCTTATAGACCCTGGAATTATAGAACGTGGAGACAATATGTTGCTTTAGGGGAAGAGCCTGCTTTGTAGTGCACTTTCCATTGGGGTGGTGGTCCTTACCTTGCTAGAAGTCTCTTTGCAAGTCTAATGAAAACTATAAACCAGTTTTCCAAAACAGAGTATATTTTTGCATTCAACCTCAGGCCATTGGTGTAAGAACCCACCTTCTCTGGACACCAACTTGTGGTTCCACATTTGGGAGCTAAGATTCACATGTGTTCAGTTTGTCCAGGGGGCACTACATCAGTCCAAATGGCAGTTGCAAAAAAACACAACCCAAGCACTCATCAGACGTGAGAAAGCTGTCCATCAGCCTGGGCTCACAGTGGAGAGAAGATTCTCTATATAGAGTTCACCAAGGTGGTAAAGGATAAGAGTGTCTATTTGCAATTCTGATTCATAATTTTATTCTATTCTTGTTGTTTAGGGGCAAAGAACTGTCAGTATTGTCTGATATGATAAAGTGAAGATTCAGACTTTTTGGTTGATATTTTATAGGTAAAGATATTCCAGCAAGATTAATCAACATGCTGTTTATACCCTTCAGTTTAAGAAAGGGGTAAAATACAAATATGTGGATGAATGATCCTGATACAAAGAAATAGCTTTATTGTTCAAACACAAGCACATCAGGCCACACTAAAGGTCCTATAAAGATACAATATAAAAGGTATCATTGTGATGATAATCATATCTTACTTGTTTAGAGCCAGTTCTACAATCTTGTAATCTTTTTGCCAAGGCCCATGGTCCCCCAGCTGGTGATACCAACTGAAGGAAATTGACCACTGAGTATTAAGAACATACATATATTTGTCTTAAGGATAAATTGGTGGAAATTATGTAGATTTGTGATCTTTCTTTTCCTGGGGAAACAGTGGAGAAAATAACATTAAAAAAAGAAAACTTTGTAAAGATGACCTGACCACTAATTAGCTCAGATGAACGGGGGGAAAATAGATGAATCAGTTTGCCATTGTTGGGTAATAAACCAAGACCTCAATTTCTTAAAACAGCAATTGTGTGTTATCATGTCTGCATGCCTTTGGTTGGCTGGACATGGCTGATGGAGACTTGGCTGGGCAACTCTGCTCTGTCTGTGCCTCGTCCCCTGAACCCATAGGCTGAAAAGGCATGTCCTTGGTATTAACAGAGGCACAAGAGAGCAAACCCAGCCTGGCAAGTGGTATTAAGGTCTTTGATCACTTCAGGTCTATTTGCATCCCAGTGGCCCAAGTCACAAGACCACCCCAAGTTGCATAGCCACACCTAAAGTGCAGTGGTAGGGTGACTATAGAGGTGGAGGCATGGGAGTCTTTGGTGGAGCCTCTCAAAGCGGGGTCTTTAGGAGGTATATTAGTTACTTTTCCTGTTGCTGTGACAAAATACTTGACAAGAAACAAGGAAAAGGGGCTGGAGAGATGGCTCAGAGGTTAACAGCACTGGCTGCTCTTGCAGAGGGCCCGGGTTCAACTCCCTGCACCCACTTGACAGCTAACAACTACCTGTAACTCCAGTGCCAGGGATCCAATGCCCTCTTCTGGCCTCCACTGGCACCGTATGACATGGGTACACTTACACGTATGCAGGCAAAACACTCATACACATAGAATAAAATTTATAAAAATTAAAAAAACATGCAAAGAAAGGAACAGGAATCTATGACAAATACTGGGGGTCAGGGAGCAATGTTACAGAAGGCTTCTCTGAGGAGTTGTCCTGGTCATGGCCCTGGCTGGGAAGAAAACAAATCAGTAGAATCAAGAATGAAGCAAGAGAATTGTCACTACTGCATTTTGTTCCCTACCCAGGTCGGGTCCTATGAGCAGATGTGCCTTATAGAAAGATTTGGACAGAATTCTTGCAGCATCAGTGACCTCAAGCAAGCTGAAAGAGACCAAGCTGAGACGGAGACTTATTGGTGACCACAGGCAGAGAAGAGAGTAGAGCAGCAATCTCTTCCCCTCATTCCTCCCTCTGCAGGGACAGCTGTCCTAAAAGAGAACTTTGAGAAGGTTAAGCCTCTATGCAGCTGTACTGGAGCAGTTGAGGAACTGGGAATGGGAGGTAGCAGAGAAGAAGGGTTGGATATAGAAAGGGAGACTGTAAAGGTTTCGTTGGGACTGGGAGGGATGTCTAGGCTTTGTGAACCATGGAATTCCAAAGGCTATGGGGACTGAAGGTGGTAACATGGTGGGGTCAGCTTGCCTTAGTGGCATCTATACAATTTCTGCTCAACTCAGTTTAGTAGCATCCAGTTGGAGGCTCAAAATCAGTCATGGCAAGAATATTTACACCATGGAAATTGGTAGGTATAGAGCACCAGGGCTCTCTCCAGCCCCATCTCTGAAGAGTCAATTGCTAAAATTTTTACCTCACACCACTGACTTGAAGGACTTCTTCATTTGTAAATCCTTGATTGTTGAACTCTAAACCAATCAAGTTAGGGCTCAGAGGGCACAATCAGGAAGCTAACATAGACCATAAGACGTAGAAAAGAAGGCAGAGGTAAGACTCAACTAGACATCTGGCTGGAAATACCCTTTGGCCCTGTCTGTGAGGGAACTGGGCAAGGTGGGCAAGGTTAGAAGTGGTTGAGGTCGCCCTGCATGTCACCTGCACTGGGCCTCTGAACAGGTAACTTTTCTGGATCCCAGAGTATCATCTGCAAAATAAGGGAAATTCTTATACGTGACCAGGAAGTTTTTTGAACTTCTTTTCCAGTGTTGATATTTATTACTCTAAGTGTACACTTCCATGCATGGAAAGTTGGCTAACCATGGAAGGATACCCACAGACCACATGACTGGTCCCATCCACAGTAATGAACAAGGATATAAATCAGAGAGAATTATTTATTTGTTCACTTTAGATTGCTCTGGAAATTGTTTTTGATTTCCTGGTTCTCCTCCTAAGCCTTGGGTACCATATTCAGAAAATTTGCTCATTCTCACTCCCTCCCCACTTCTGTCCCTCTACTATCCTACCTCACTCCTCCAACACTTATATTACATGAACATCAAAGCACATGAAAAGCAAGACAAAGCCAGGTGAGGAACCTGGAAGTCAGGGCTAAAAGATGCTGCCAGTGTCCTGTTAATACCCTCTGTTGTCCTAAGAGGGCTTCAAAGATGTCTGCTCAATTGAAAGCTTTTTTTGGTCCATTTTCTATTATTATGATGAAATGCCTGAGCCAAACTAACTTTATGTAGAAAAAAGATCTTTATTTGGCTCAAAGATCTGAAGATTCAAGCACATAGTGCCAACATTAGCTCAATTGTGGCAAAAGTCTCACATCAAGAGTGTTTTCAAGAGAAGGTGAGGTCACAGCACCACACAGGGAGTCAGAGAGGTTAGAACCCCACAGCCCTTCTAAGGGTACACCCTCATTGCCCTAAGGACCTCCCACTGGGCTCCACCTCTTAAAGGTTCCACCCAACCGCTACACCATCATACCAATACCAAGTCCTTAGGGATGTCCTACGTTCAAACCACAGCAAGCATTGACGAAGCACTTGACCTGAGTATACAGCAAAGGACAGACATGTTGGCGCATTCATGTACCTGGAACAGGGCTGAGGAGCCCAGCTTCCTTGTGTCTGGTTGTTCTTCACTGTCTCTCAGAGTCTCCTGGGGGACTGAGCTCTCACAGTTGTGACTAACTGGGTACTCCCTTTTAAAATTAATTTTTTATGTGTTTGAATGTGTTGTCTGCATGTATGTAAGTACATCACATGCATGCAATGCCTGTGGAGGTCAGAAGAGGGTGATGAATTACCTGGAACTAGAGTTACAGATGGTTGTTAGCCACCATGTAGGTGCTGGGAACTGAACCCGAGTCTTCTGCAAGAGCAGCCAGTGCTCGTAACCACTGAGTCATTTCTCCAACCCCTAGATAGTCCTTTTTTTATTTTGGTCTTTTTGAGACAGGGTCTCCCTGCAACCCCAGCTGTCCTGGAACTCACTATGTAGACCAGGCTGGCCTTGAACTCACAGAAATCCACCTGCCTCTGCCTCCCAAGTGCTGGGACTATAGGCGTGTGCCACCACACCCAGCTAGATAGTCTTTTTTAAGAAATATTTTTATTACTTCTTGAGAAATTCATATAATTTCTTTTTATCATATTCACCCCAGACTCCTCCCTCTAACTCCTCTGAGGTCCACCTCACCTCCCTACTTTCCTCAACTCCATGTCCTTCTTTTATTAACCAACCCATCAATCCCAATTTGGGCCATCCATATACTCCTAGGTATGGGCCACTCATTGGAGTGTGGTTGACCCAGAAGGAACCATACACAAAGAAAGCTAACTCTCCCTTCTCCAGAAGCCATCAACTGTCTCCAGCTTCTCAGTTAGGGGCAGAAGCTCACGAACCCCTACCATGCTAGAATGCTGACTGGATAGTCCAATTTTTAAATTGGCTTTTGTGCCTTCTGCATTTCATATGCCCACACCCTTCCACCACCACTGTTTCCTGGAATTGCCTCTCACACAGGATCTTTGCCTTGGAGTCTTTGCCTCAGAGAAGCTTCTGGAAGAATCCAGATGAGAACATCAGGATTCTAAGAGTATAGCACGGTGTTCTCAGTGACTCACTGGACCTGTCGCACTCTGGCTTTTCTGCTCCATAGAGTGGGTTCTAAGACCATCCTTATCCCTTTCACAGGAAGGATGTGAGGTAGTACAGACACGGGTGCCACCAGTCCTGAGGGGAAGGTATTCTGTTCTTATGTTAGATTGGAAGATATCAGCTGCCTCTGAGAAAGATACCTTGAACTCCCACAGAGCTTCCCAAAGACTAAAGCCATTTTAAAACCAAGTCTTGTCCAAAAATGAGAAAAGGCAAGAATAGCAGACAGGAAGGAAGAGAAAGGAGGGAGGGAGGAAAGAAGACAATGAAGTGTATAGCATCTTCCAGTCTCCCATTCAGTAGTTAACTAAGGGTGTTTCCTGACCGTCTCTGAAAGACGTGGAAAAGACCTAAGGACATGACGCTCCTGAAAGGAAAATGCACAGCTTCAGTGCAGAACTGAAAGTTTTCACTTTTCCAAGTCACAGAGTGACAAACACGTAAAGATAAAATGGCTTAGATGTCTAAAGATTGGCAAATTTCCTTCTGTAAAAAAGAGACTCCCTTTTGTACGAGATTTTGTTTTTATAACATCAGGATTAAGGGAAAGGACAAAATGATTCGATTCAGTACTCCTTGGAGGAGAAAGTGACAGCGGGAGACGTGCATGGTGCCCCCAGTGGGGTCTTCGTTTACCCATTGTTTCTGGGCTCTGTGGCCCCACACATACGATGTGTAATATTATCCTAACACTATTACAGGTGGACAAAGGGATGCTCACAGGCCCAGTCCTGGTTGTGTGCCTCTTTTTTTAATGCTTTGGGCCTTTTCAACATTATTTTTGTGCTGTAAGAAGGGTGAAGGAGGGGAAGATCGCAGAGAACTGGCTTCAAGCATATCTCTTCCCTACACATCAAGTATAATACAACTTTATAACTAGGGGATGATCACAGTAAAAATGATGAATGAACAGCCAGCATTCTGATGTGCCTCAACTTCTAGAAAAACCCTGCAATGGATCTTGCTCAAATCTTTCTGGTAAGCTATTTAAAGTAGAGGAATCCAAAAGCATAAGATTCTTCTATGATTTTTTACTCTCCCTACACTTTGAGGTTTTCTGAAGTTCTCTCTCATTCTTAAAAGCTCAAGCAGAGCCAGACAAGTTTCTAGTCCTTATAAATTCAGATGATGAATCCATACAAAGCTCCCCAGGAGATTTGCAATGGAAATGACCACTGGCCCTTAACTACAAAGCATAACACGTGACACGCAGCGTTATTACAGTGTCTGATTTGGAATTCTAATTCTCCTCGAGACAACAGCCTTTTATTACGTTTCTGACATTCATTACCTTGCCTGCTGGCTGGCCATATCCCATGGACTCCACATCCTGGGAGCCATTCTAAATCTTCCTTCAAATACAGGAGGCGACCAACCAAAGGGAGAAACCCAAAGGCAGGGACCGGTGTCTCACACACCTCGTGCCCTGGACTCCTGCTCTCTGCCCTCCACTGCCCTCTCAGACTACACCAGTCTGTCTGAGCCAGGAAACGGAAGAGGCCAACTCTGTGACTGTGCCAGGTACCTGTTGACTGGCCTCTTTCCCCCACCCCCTCCAGTGCAAATCCGCTTTGCTGTCAGTGACACATGCTTCCTGGCTCATCTGGGTGGCCCAGCCTCATTAGGAAGGGATTTGGTGCCTGTTAGTTAATTGAGGCCCGTTCCTGCCACCTGCCACTCGCCGGCCTCATCTGCACACTAACTGCTCCTAATTGTCATCATACGGTGGATCCCCGCAACAACTTGAGAACAGATCCTCAGCAGTGCCTGCAGACCCCGCCAAGGTCCAAGCAGCGGGGGTTCAAGGAGCATCGGGTGTGGTGACAGTTTATCAGGGGCCAGAGGTTTGGAGAGAAAAGGTACCTTGCACTGTGAGTGTCACTTGGTGAATGGGGGATGCAAAAGCTTCCTCAGGTGTGGATAAACTCTCACCCAAGATTGCACAGCCTGTATATATGATTTACATATCCACGCAAGACTACAGCCCTTTCATGTGTTTAACCAAGAAGGGCTGGGATGTCAAAGTATATTACCCACCTTTGCTGGAATAGATAAAGGCTAGAGAAGAAAGCGGAGAATGATCCTCAGGGAGAAAGTCCAACACACATGGGGACAGTAAATGAAAAGTGACAGAAAGAAATACATTGAAGAGCTGAGCAGAACTTTGGAATAGGTATAAAAGCTATCTAGTAATAAGCAGATGCCAGAGCTAAGGCACAGAGCGTGAGGACTGTATACCTACAGGAAGAAGTGAGGAAAGGGGGCAAAGAGGAAGTTTCTATCATTAAGGGAACTGTATGGTTTAGAGGCTCAGGAGTCCTGTCTGTGAAGAACCCACCTGGACTTTCTAGAAATCAGACGATGGCAACCAGGCTGGCTGGTTTTGTTTTCTTTCTTTCTCCCCACTATAAGCACACTTCCCTGGAACGCTAAGTTCTCAGACTGCTCCACAACTATGAAATTTGTCAGAATTCTCCACCCAGAACTGGGAAGTAGGTTTTGTTAGAGATTTCTAAGTGACTTCTGATTTACTGATCTCTCCCTGTTATGAGGACAAGGAAATGAAATGGGAAAAAAACCAAAACAAAACCTAAATGGCCCAGAAAGAAGGGAAGAAGAAATGAAGGAAGGGGGGAGAGAAATAGAGAGAAAGGAAAGAAAGAAAAGAAGAAGAAGCAAGGGAGAGAAGGAGGAGGAAAGAAGGAAGGGAGGAAGGAAAAGGGAGGGAGGAAACAACTGAGGAAGCCCTGACATGGGAAAAGGCAGGTACATTCAGAGGCTTCTGCTATAAGTGGCCAGACCTGTGTCACCAGCTCCCCACAGACAGACAGGGGCAGTGGGGAAGGCAGTGTCTAGTTGAGAGAGCCAAGTCCCCTTCAGCCAGGTACTATGCCTCCTACTCTGACACATCTATTCCTAGGATTTCCTCCACAACATAACCAGGGAATTTTAAGGAACTTGACACCACTGGTTTTCTTTCAGTTTCTTTGAGGAAGTCTTTCTGTTTTCCTGGAGCTCCTGCACACACCTCACCAGCCTCTCACCAGGCTCTAAGCAGCCAAATGTTAGCAAGCCCTGAATGTAGTCTGTCCACACTGCACCTGTGCCTCACGAAGCCATTTCTGTCCCTGAAGCAAACCCCAAAGCCCCTCTTCTCACATCTTGCCCAGACGCTCCTGGCTCTCCGGTTCCCCCTCCTCCGCATCTCTCCATCCCTGGACATCACTCACCACCTTCTCTGCTTGCTGCCTCCAGCCTGGGAACCCGAGGGGCCTAGTCTAGGCTGTTTCCAAGAGCTGGCAGATTTCAGAGGAAAAAAAAAAGCATAGGAAAGAAAGAATGGCAGTTTGACACTGCACTGTCACAGTTAAAACGGGCCCCGTGCGTGACCCGGGCTTGGACACCGATGCCTCGTGCCCAATCACAGCTGAGGCTGCATCTGCCATGGTTCACAGCCACTGCTCCATGCTGGGGGACCAGATGCCTCTGTTGATGCTGCTCTCCTCCCGGCCTTCTGCCCGATGCGCGGCCACAAGACAAGCCCGGCCGCCCATCAACTGGACGTCATCTGTCTCTGCAGCCTGTCCTTTCTATAGATTTTTCCCTCTACCCCCTCTGTCCCCAAACCTCCCCAGAAGAAGAGGGGGTATTTCTCTTCTTAAAGTTTGACCCGAAGGAGCAAAGCAGAATAAAGGCTAACCAGGAGGACTTTGATTCCTGCCACGCACAAGACAACGCAGAGTGTTCAAAGATAGGGCCAGGAGGCCACCAGCACCCTGTTCTGTGTCCCCACCGATTTTGTGTTTAAATGTCACTGTGGTCGTTAAGACTATTGACGTTGGAGAACCAAGTTTAAATGCTGGCACTTAACCTTCTTAGCAAAGTTGACCTGTTTTGTTGGAAGTTGGAGGCTGGGAGGGTGAGTGACAGATTTAAAGCTGGCAGTTCGCTGTCATCCAATGAGTCCTCAAACTGGATTTTGAGTTTGTGTTTTAAATAAATCGTCCTGGAAACAGCATTGTCTCTCTCTGACTAACCCGAGGCACCTGACTGGTACACAGTAATATCTGGGTATCCCTTCAGGATAGGTAAGAGCAGCTCACAATGGAAAAGGATTTGCACTCAGGGACCAAATAAATCCTTGTTTGTCCAGTTGGAAGACCAACTGCCAGTGGCTGACCGGTACACTGCCTGGGGCCGCAGAGCCACCACATCGTGAGAATGTGTTGAAAGCTGGCCCTGCCCACCATTCTGTGGCTCTCAAGCACCTCACTTGGCCAGAAAGGGGGATGAGGTGGTTTCCACAGAAGCGTACTTTCTGGTTGCCAAGGGTGACCAACCATTGTGGGTCAGGGAACTCTGCACCCACAGAGGTGGGTTCCCTAAGCTCTGCAGCGCACCACACAGCACAGGCTGGCCTGGAGCTGTGCCAAACATGCTGGGTAGATTCCTGGGGATGTGCAGGCAATTGGGAGAAAAGTCACAGCACAGCAGCGAGATCTTCATCAGTTCATTGAAATACAGTGTTGTAAGTAGTACAGGATGAAGCCAGTGTGGGGTGCTGAGCAGAGAGCAGGAGAGTTCACTGAAGGTATAACATTTGAACCCTAAGAGGTTCTGAGAAACAATGGAGGTGAAAAGGGGATATTCAGAAAGGAGGAAATTGTCATTCTTTCTACCACTAAGCCCATACCAGAAGCCACATGTGGCATTAGGTGACAGAGATTAAAAATTAAGAAGACTCCCTCTCTCCCCATCCTAGTAATTTCCTGGGCCTGATGACATTTTCACTGAGAAATTTGCAATGGATGTCTCATGGTGATTTAACAAATGAGATTTTGAAAAACAATTCATTTATAATCTGGCAGTTACCTAAATATACATGTCAAATGCAGACATATACTTTGTTACTTTAGTCCTTCAAGATTCCCTGAGACTAGCATATACACAACAGCAAGAAGATTCAAGGAAACTATTGTAACAGTTCTCCAAATATTGAAATATTATTTATCATGCATTAAGTTCATGAAAAGCCTACCCAGTGCTCTGAGTGAATTAAAGAGACATTTGCCTTAGGGGCTGGAGAGATGGCTCAGAGAGTAAGAACACTGGCTGCTCTTGCAGAGGACCTGGGTTTAGTTCCCAGCATCCATGTGGTGGCTAACAACCATTCATAACTCCAGTTGCAGGGGGATCCGACATCCTCTTCTGACCTCCGAGAGCAATGCACAACACAAGTGCACCTACCTACATGAAGGCAATACTCTCATACACATAAAATAAAAAAAAATTTTTAAAGGCATTTGCATCAATTTTAATTTATACAAACTAATATATGATATAATATATAATGATATTAATATAATGTAATGAATGACACAATGTTATATATATACATTATTGCATTCAAATAAGATCAAGTTAATAATAATTTTTGATATTTTTGTTTTTTACTTTTTAGGAAGCTATTCATTTTTAGTCAATATTTGCAATAATAATAATTTTAAGTGTCCATCACTCAGAAACCCTATGGTGCACTTTCCCTTTTAGAAATAACATCTGAGCCAAAGCTTCCTGAACTTAACACAAAATGGCTCCAAAATAGGGACACACATGGATTGATTAGTCCCCATGACAACACAGGAAAGCCCTGGAATGCTCTGAGCAGCTCCTCTGGGCTGGACTGCAGCTTTAAAAAAAAAAAAAAATCTTGCTCTTTCTAGGCTTCCTTTACGCAGGACATCTATGTGCCCTTCCAAAGAGAAGGCAAACAACTCAGGAATCTCAGTCTCTCCCTCCTGACTTCATCCTTTCTGTGTGTGTCTCTCTCAAAGCAAAGGTGTTTATAGGGCATGCTCTGCCTAGGATTCAGCACCAAGGACACCTCCCATGTTTTCGCCCCTGCTACCTTCCCCCCAAACTTCTAAATCAAGGGGGCACTGGCAAGATGGCTCAGCTGGTAAAGGCCTTGCCACCAAACTGACAACCTGAGTTCAATCCCAGTAACTCATATAGTGGAAAGAGAAAACTGACTCCCACAAATTATCCTCAGACCTCACACATGTATCATGGCACATGCATGTTCATACATATGCATGTGCTTACACACACATCATAAAAGACATCAAAATCAAAGTGGAGTCATTTGAGTCAAACCCTAATAAAAATAAATAAATATAAATAAATAAATAAATAAATAAATAAATAAATAAATAAAGCTGAGAGTTACGGATGAGGATTCTCACGCTGTGCGCCTGGCGATAAGAGCTATCACAAGACTCCATTGTACCTTCACCTTGCCCATAGGCCACCATAACCTTACACAGGGACATACATCTGCCCTGAAGCTGCCTATCCAGCCTGGGACTGATGCCACCCTGTTATTGATCCTTGTTGATCCCCAAGCTTCACCTGACAGGTTAGCAAAATATGGACGGAGTACAAGAAGCATGAACTTTCCAGGCATGGAGCTTGTGATCTCAGCACTTGAGAGGCTGAGGCAGGAGGATTGCCACAAGTTCCAGACCAACTTGGGTTACAGAGTGAGTTCCAGGCCACCCTGGGCTGTAGAGTGACTGGCCTGTCTCAAACAAACAAGCAAAACAAAAACAACCAAGCAAACAAAGAAACTGTCAACAAAAGTATCTGACAGCAGACTGTTCATAAGATAGACCATCCGATGCTGGCTCAGAGGCATCCCCAGGCTTGAATGGAGTTAAAAGTTCTCCCATAGAACTGTGGGAACAATCCTGTTCTTAGAAACACTGAGAAAAAGCTCAAGGTTTCTAAAGACTGATTCAGAGCTAACTATATTTGGGAAACTGGGCACTTTTGCATGGACTCTGTTCCTTGGTGGCATCTGAACCAACCAAGGGAAGTTCAACAATGGGTAAGAAGACACATCACATCACCTGCCAGAGGCTAGAAAAGTAGTGACTGCCATGGTCTGAGCATGGTTGATCCCCACCAGAGCCCACCCTAAGTTTTCATTTCTGTCCTAGTTTGTCTCTCCATTGCTGTGACAAAACACTCTGACCAATATCAACTTGGGGAGGAAAGGGTTTATTCAGCTTACAACTCCCAGGTCGCAGTTCATCAGGGAGCCCAAGGTAGGAACTCAGGGCAGGAACCTGGAAG
>NW_008340872.1:3568625-3610690 GCF_000622305.1 Nannospalax galili | reverse complement strand
CAACACAGGCCCACCTGCCCAGGAGTGGCACCACCCACAGTGGGCTGGGCCCTCCCACATCACTCATCAAGAAGATGCCCTTCAGACATGGCCACAGGCCAGTCCAATAGAGGCAATTCCCAGATTGAGGCTCCCTCAACCCAGGTGTGTCAAGTTGACACTAAAGCTATCCAGCACAATTTCCTAGTGTAGCAGGGTTGGAAGTGAGTTCTGTGGGAAGCATATGAATGGATTCATGATTTTCTCACAGGAGTAAATGAATGAGAGAGGGCGCCCTTTCCTCTGTTTTGCAGGAATGCACTTACCTTTTCATTCTGGACCATGTATGAAGCTGCCTGAAGTCCTCATGAGATGTGGCCAACTGATCTTGAACTTCCTAGCTTCCAGAACTGTAAGCCAAAAGCAACCTCTTTTGATCACAGATTACCCAGTCTTGGATGCTCCAATATAGCAACAAAAAAAAAAAGAACCTGAGTAATTCAATCAAAAGAATATGGTAAAATATTTTCAAACAACTAAAATGTGTTTCACCCATATAAGCTTCCCTCCCCGAGTTCAAGACTGAAATAACATAGCATTCCCATCATTCCCTGCAGCCCACAGGATGGCAGTCCCTCCTGTTCATCCAGACAGGGTTGGGAGGAACTGCTGTGAATTTTACAGAAGTCACTGCGCTGTGACAAAGTTCACGACTCCCTGCACCACCTGCCTCTGATTCCCACCAGAAGCCATCATTCCTGATTAAAGCAAACACTGTCAATTCGGCGGCGACCCAGACCATTTTGGTCCCCTCTGAAAACATTGCCAAACAGCTCTCTGATTGGGTCACATTAGGTCACAGTATCCACGGGTGGACAAAATGTAGTAAAAATTTTATGGGCCACTTGAGACCTATTGGATCAGCAAGGAACAAGCCATGTCCAAAAGAGTGCAGTTGGCTCTAAGTCCTTCCAGAAACTCCTTAGCATATGGAAACTTCCCCTAGACTTCTCTGGCCCCCTCAGCAGCCTGTGTCCCCACCCCATCACTCTTCCTGTCAGCCCAGCCCAGCCGCCTATTCTCTCTCAGCTTCCTACAAACAAAGGAAATTTCAGAGTGGGTCTCTCTCTTTTGTTAGAACCCCAGAGGGCTCTTCAAGGGACAGGGTGGAAGTGGGGGTAGGGGATAGTAGCTTTTCCAGAAACTATTGTCTTTACCAAATACCTATGGGCTTCCAGCATGGTTTAACTTTTAGGCATGATGTATACACTTGTATAAAGATAAATATGCACAGGTCTCACCAGGGAGGGCCCTGAGCATTCTGTTCTTGATGATGTTAGGGAGCTAATGAAGGTCTCTGAGCAAGGAAGTGAACTGTTCCCAGCTTCGCTGGAGCATCAGGGACATCCAGACATTACAAGATGAGTTCTGAGGACCAATCAGCTTCCCACTCCCACGAGGATCCCTAGGGAGGCACTAGCATGGAACCCAGAAATGCCAGATCTAGGTTGGTTCTGTTGGTATGCTGGGCCCCAAGACTCTTCTCAGAACCTCAATTTCCCCATCAGTAAAATGGGAAGAAGTGTTTGTTACATACACACCCACACAGAAGTCAGTATTGTTAAGTGATAGCAGAGGAAAGATACTTTATGGCTTATGCCTTAAAATCACTTGACATATTTTCAAAAGAGAGACTTCCAGATCTGTGGTTTCAAAAGGAAAGATTCAAAACTCTGTGAGCGTTGTTAGAAGAAAAGCAGATTCCTTGCCACTAACAGATTGACTACAGAGGAACTTTCTGTTTCTTTCCTTCCCTTTTTCTTTTTCAAAACAGGGTCTCGTATAGCCTAGGCTGGTCTTGAACTGCATATGTAGCTGAGAACATCCTCAAATTTCTTATCCTCCTGCTTACCTCCTGAGCGCTAAGACTATAGGCATGTCCCACCAGGCACTTTTGGTTTCTAAAGTAATATTTTGGTTTAAGGCGTAGTATGTACTGTATTTACATATATACAATATGTATATTGTATACATATGTATATATACATAATTGTATAATATATAATTATTCACATATGTGATTATTCACATGTATAAATATAGAATTATATGTAACCACTCAAGATGACTGCAGTAATTTCTCCCATCTCACCTGTACATCTGTAATGGAACTCGGACTCCTTCCATTGAGAGAGAAGGTCTATATGCCCATTGAAGGAAAATCAGCCTGACAAATGACTGTTTGAACTGACCATCCATCCACCCTGCCTCCCCACTCCAGGCGGAAGATACATCTATCTCAGAACACACAGCCTCTAGCCTAGACATCTGGTTCCTTATCAGCCTCTTCGCAGATCTGGTTCCTTACCAACCATCTTACAGAAGATACCTGGTCCCCCTATCAGAACCCTCCATCTCGCCTTCCCAGATTCCTGGAAGGAGCATAAAACCACCCAAAGGCACGACCTCCTTTCTGAGGTTTTCTGGGCCTACCTATAAATCCCAGTCTACCCCCAACCCTGATGCCCAACCTCTGTTCCCATGGGAAAGTTGCATGCCTTTCATAACTAATAAAGTTATCTGCATCTGTTGAGGTCTATTTCTACATCTTTATCACATCACCTTCTCACCTGAATTCTAATACCCATTCCCCTTGAATCTAAGCAGGCTTGTAACTCACCTGCAACCAACAGTCTGAAATGGGGGTGATGGTGCATGACTCAGCCCTGAGTCATAAAAAAATGTTACAGTTTCTGCCCTGAAACATGTGCAGAGCCAGAGACCACACATCGTGGTTTCAATGAGGTATTTCCCAGAGGTTCAAGCATTTGAACACTTGGTCAGTTCATGACACTATTTGGAGAGAATCATGGACTCCCTAGGAGAATGGCCTTGCTGGAGGAAGCATGGCCCTAGGAGTAGGCTTTCAGAGTTCAGAGCCCCGTCCCATTTCCAGTCTGTCTCTCTGCTTCTTGTGCCTGCTTGAAGATGTGAGTGCTCAACTTTCTGCTCTGGCTGCCTCCTGCTATACCTCCCCTATCCCTCTGGAACCATAGGCCAAATAAATTCTCCCTTCTCTAAGTTACCTTTGTCATGGTGTTTATTCACAGCAACAGAAAAGTAACTAATACACTCTAGAACCTGAAAGGGTTGAGAGGTAGCCATGCTGTGAGGAAGTTCAAACACCCCACACAAAAAAGACCTCCTGGAAAGACATATGAGCACACACCAAGAGAAGAGGAAATGCACAGCCAGCCTCAATCCCCTGCGTCCTTGGTTTCTGGCCCTAGCCACCAACTGGCTACAGTTATAGGAGAAACCCCCAAGACAGACCCACAACTCTGCATCTCCTGAATTAGAGCCTCACAGAACGTGAGAGGTAACCAAAGAGTTGTTAAGCCACTAGTTTTGCAGGGATTTACTGCATAGCAATAGCAGGTGGATAAGAAGGCAACAGTAACAAAAGGACTTGAGATGTTTGGTAGCTGAAGTTGGGGGTGTGGGAGAAGCTGGACTTGCTCTTCTCCAAACAGCCCCAGCAGCTTCCCCACTCCTCGACGTCAACACAAAGGCATACCTTCCACATACCCAGACACCTGGGCATCCCCCTCCCATCACATAAACTGACTTCCTGATTCTCAAGAATCAGAAATCATAAAATGCCTGCTTACTGCCATCTTCCCCAACCTACATCCACCCAGAAGTTTGGAATGGTGGACCTCAGTCTAAAGTTGCATAAAGACCATCTGGAGAGAGATGCTGGGGAGGATGGCTTAGCTACTAAAATACTAGCTGCACCAGCATGAGGACCTGAGTCCAAACCTCATAAAAAATTAGGCATGGCAAAGCAAGCTTGTAATCCCAGAGCTGAGGAGACACACAAGCAGATCCTTGGGGCTCACCAACCAGTCTGCCTAGCCTAATTAGCGAGTTCCAGGACCCAGTATGAGACCCTGCCTCAAAAACTAAGATGAACAGCTCTTGAGAATAACCTCTGCAATTGACCTTCGTTCTGTACACACACACATACACACACACACACACACACACACACACACACACACACAGAGTCTCTCTAACTCTCCCACCAAATGTTGATGCAGCAGGTTTAGATGGGAGCCAGGCACCTTAGATTGCAGATGGAAAAATCTTTCCAAAGAAGATCAGAAAGCAGGTAGGGGCAAACCCTTTTCCTTGAACTGCAGCCTGGAGTGCCTGCTCTAAGGAGCTGCTGGTTGCTCCCTTCCTCCTCACAACAGGACTGAACTCATTCTAAAGCCATAAGCCATAGGTCCTCCAGGAAAAGGTCTTCTCAATAAACTCATTAAGATTCTTCAAAAAAAATAAATAAATAAAAATAAAATTTTCCCAGATAGAAACCACTCCCTCTGACAGTGAGTCTGGCAGGAGCAGAAAAATTCAGAGCTGAGGGCATCCAATGGTTCTCTCAGAACATCTGGGAATCTTGGGCCAAAATGGGGTTGCCAACTGCTCTGGAAGCCTGTTCTGAGTGACCCCCTAATTCCTGGTTTGTCCCCAATGGCCTAAGACTTTCTACTAGGACCTGTCTCTTAAAGGTTCCATCACCACCCAATGCCACCAGTTTGGGAACCACAAGTGTCTGCACATGCACCTTTGAGGAAGATTCCAGATCCAAACCACAGCGAGGAACATCCTGTTTTTACTTTCACACACAGTGCTGCCATTGCCTCCCAGAGCCCTGGAGAGGGAGTTTCTTTGGGAATATAATTATGTGATGGTTAATCTTCATTGACAACATGACTGGACTCAGAATCACCTAGGGGACACACCTCTCAGTGTGTCTGCAAGGGTGTTTCCAGAAAGATTTCACCAAAAACAGTAGAGCTATCCTGAATGTGGGCAGCACCATGCCATGGGCTAAACTCCCAGACTGACTAAAAGGGGAGAAAAGGGGGAAGTCAGCTAAGCACCAACATTCATTTCTCTCTGCTTCCTGACTAGATACAGTGTGACCAGCTACTGCCCATCACCGTGATGGTCTGTCTGGACCCCTCCAAATGAGCAAAAACAAACCTCCCTTCCTTCCTTAGGGTGATTTTGTTATAGTGACAAGAAAGTGACTAAGACGGCCTAGGAGTGGGATTTTGCATCAAATGATAGCTCATTGTTTTCCTAATTCTCTGTATTTTTTTTCCTGTGTTCACTCTCAAATCCTACATACCTGAAATGTACAACCACTGTTGTACATGGGCTTCACCCATGTTCTTCCCCCCCGATTTGTCATGTCTTCCTACTTACCCTCAATGGTACCAATTCTACTATCCCTAGAACCCAGCCCAGATACCATCCCCCCTTCAGGAAGGCCTCCCTGATTCCTCCTGACCAGAATTGATCACTCCCTCTTCTGCAGTCTGAAGGTACATGATTCTCTCCAAATGCTACTCTATCCTGTGATTATTTCTCCCTCTCTGCATAGCTTTTTTCCGGTCCTGGAGCTGAGTTTCTTTTTTAAAAAAAATATTTTTATTTATTATTTTTATTTTATGTGTATGTGTGTATTGCCTGCATGTAGGTAAGTGTACCCATGTCGTGTAATGCCCACGGAGGACAGAAGAGGTTGTTGGATCCCCTGGAACTGGAGTTACGGACAGTTGTTAGCTGCCATGTGGGTGCTGGGATTCGAACCTGGGTCTTCTGCAAGAACAACCAGTGTTCTTAACTGCTGAGCCATCTCTCCAGCCCTGGAGATGAGTTTCTATATCACATTTCCTCACTATGCCCATGAGGCTCTAGAACATATGCTAACTGGTCAATCCCAGGAGCCATGTCCTTCACATACATTCACAACTCCAGCCTATAAGAATGTTGTATATTCTATAGTATGTCATGGATTAAGTGTCAGCTTTCTTCTTAGGGCTTCTTAAAATAACAGCATGCCTTACAGTCAACAGTATCTCCTGTTCTGTTTCATGCAGTAGGTATTTGAACAATGTGTGCCAAACTAGGTGGGTTGATATCACTTTAAAGAGGAGAGGAACTGCAGACCTGCCAACTGGATGTGGGTACATTTCACTGTGATGGGCTTCCCTGAGTTGCACTGCACCCCTTACCTACCCATTTGGTTAATGATGGAGGCAGGTGTACCTGCAAAGGCTTTACACATTCTGAATCCTTCTGGACAACTACTCTCTTAGGGAGTCTTACCTACCAGTCCCCTGTGGCCTCCAGCAACAATTTCAATTGGATTTTGCCTCTCTCTGGTGTTTCTAATCTGCTCCTCCCTCACTCCTGTTTCCTGGAGTCCCTGAATAAACCACTTATCCCCAATCACTTGTCTTGGACTCTGCATGCAAAAGAACCCAACCAAAATGCAAGGATCACCCAGGGTCAGGAGGATCTGCCTGCTCTGGGCAAAGGAGGAAAGCAATCCCAAGGTCTGAGGCCAGAGAAAGGAGGGTCCACCAGTGATCAGGACTGTCTTTGTGCTCGCCCTCCCTGCTATCTGTCCCTATTTGTCCAACAAGCAGGGTTAGAGAGCAGGATTTACCTAGACCAGTGATAACTGCCTTGTGGCTCCATGACAAGACTCTCAGGACAGGACCATCTCCAGGGACAGCAGGGAGGAGGGGAGACCTGTCTGGGCTGTGGGGCAGGGAGGTGGAAAGGCTGGAGCAGCTCAAAGTGCTGGGGCAGATGGCTTCCTGGGCAGCCAGTGCTAATTAACAAGCTCGGCAGCTCAGGGCCTGGGCTCCAGATAGCGCTCACAGCCTCCAGGGGCTAAGCACACATGGCTGCATACAGGCAGAGGCTCCCCAAGCTGGCAGTCTAAGGTGTAAGGCCTAGTCCTGAGAGGAGGAGGAGGAGGTGGAGAGATGAGGAGGGATGGGGAGAAGGAAGGGGAAGAAGGGGAGGAGGAGGAGAAGAAGAAGGACCATCCCAGGACAGCCATTTCTCCATCCCAGGCTCAGAAGTCACCCCCAGAAATCAACAGCTTCTAGCGCCATCTGGACTTCTCATGGGGAGGGGGGTCCAGGGGCTAAAGGAGGGACTGAAAAGGAGGACAGGGAAAGAATGAAGGGCTCCACATAAGGAGAATGTCACCCACCTGCCCTAAGTCAATGGGACTGACCTCAGTCTATAAACATGATATTCCTAGACTGATACTGTATGAGTGCGTGCGTGTGTATGTGTGTGTGTGTGATTACATGTGTGTATGTTTGTGTGTATGTTTATGTTTATATATGAGAGTATATATGTGTATGCATGTATGTTTATGTGCGTGTCTGTATTTGCATATATGTATGTGCATTTGTCTTTCTCTGTGTATATGTGAGTGCCCGTGTTTATGTGTATATGTGTGTGTGCCTGTGTTTGTATATATGTGTGTGCCTGTGTCTGTGTATATATGTGTGTGTGTTTGTGTATATAGATGTGTATATATGAGTGCATAGTATATGTGTATATGTGGTGATGGGGCTAGAACCCAGGTCTTTGCATATGACAGGCAAGCACTCTTCCACTGAAATACACTGCCAGCCCAGTGTATGTTTTTTAATTTATGTGTTTTTACTTGCTTGAATTCATGTGCAACACGTTCAGGCAGGTGTCTACAGAGACCAGAAAAGGACACTGGATCCCCTGGATCCAACTATGATTACAACTATAATTACAACTATAATTGTAAGTTGTGAGTTACCTATGTGGATGTTAGGACTTGAACCCTGATCCTCTGCAAAGTAGTAAATGCTCTTAACTGCTGAGCCATCTTTCCAGCCCCTATTGCTGTGTTTTTTATGAGTCCTTTTTATCATTTTCTGAGGTATGTGGATGAAATAATACAAAATATGGATTTTCTTCAAAATATTCAGCAGCCTAAGATTATAGATGAGACAAAAGCTAGCCAGTGGGGACACAGAAACCCATAAAATTCTCTCTGCTTCTGGAGTTAAATTTCAAAAGTATTTTCCATTATACAATGCTTTTCATTACTCTTGACATAAGAAAAATAATTGAAATCATCTAAAATTTTTAGAAAAGTCTAAGTCAATAGTGACAATACTTGGCATCTCCCCACTGGAACCTGGATGCTTATAACAGTCCCCTCAGATACAAGGGGAAGAAGCAAGTTGTTCACAGAGCCTCTGGTCAAGGCCTTTCTTTGCTGCTTCCTGGTTGGTCTATAATGTATACATGTTAAGCCACCCAAAATGAATAATGACTTTATTCTTCAATAACTCACTTAATGGAACTGATTAAAAAGAACAAAATAGTATTCAGTCCTAGACATTGTTTCTATATGTGGCTGTTATGGTTTGAGTGTCCCCACGAAAGTCATGTTGACATTGAATCCCTTCTGTGAGGTATTAAGAGATAGGACTAGGTAAGACCTTAAAATGGATTGGAGCTGTGGATGTGGCTCAGTTGGTAGAGTGTTGCATAGGATGCATGAAGGCCTGGAATCCAACCCCAGCACCGTATAGATCAAGTGTGGTGGCTCATGTCTGTAATCCTACACTCAAAATGTAGAGGCAGGAAGATCAGAAGTTTAAGGCCATCCTCAGCTCCATAGCCAGTTTGAGGCCAGCCTGGGATACATGAGACCTTGTCTCAAAAAAAATTGATAGGACAAGATAGATCTACCTTTAATCCATTCACATCTTAATGAATTGATGAGTTAATGGGCTCTATCAAGAGTAGGTCTCTCTTTTTTTGGGGGGGGGTCTTTTTGAGACAGGGTCTCCCTATAGCCCCAGCTGTCCTGGAACTCACTATGAGTGAGTTCAAGGCCACCCTTGAACTCACAGAGATCCACCTGCCTCTGCCTCCCGAGTACTGGGATGCCGGTGCCAGCCGGCCAAGACAGACAGTACCTGAAAGGGGGAGTGAGGATTGAAAGAAAAAACAAGAGACAGAAAAGATACTTGGGAGGGCTGTCAGTAGAGACTGCAGCCCCGGTTTATTTTAGCTCCGCCCTTTTTATACAGAAGAACTCAATTAGTTTCAACAGCTGTTTTTCCCACCTGTATCTGAGGGTCAAGGAGCGTCAAATACTTGTTGTGAACGCCACCATATAAACACATTCCTCCTGACTTGGCAGATTAGGTCAAAACACAAACTATAAGTAAACAAGCAAGCCTGCCACAGCTCAATGTACATAATGGATTAATAGCTCCCAACACTAGGATTAAAAGCGTGTGCCACCACTCCCGGCTTTAAGAGTAGGTCTCTTTTAAAAGCCAGTTGGCTGTTTCTTGCATGAACATCCTGACCATGCACTGTCCTCTGCTGTTATGATGTACTTGACTCTCAGCAGAGGCTCCAAAGCCTCTAGAACCATGAGCCAAAACAAATTCTCTATAAATCATCTTGTGTCGGGTATTACATTACAACAACCAAAAATGGCTAAGATGGAGGCTCTTGAGAAACCCTTTTCAGAATGAAAGGGTAGTGAAACAATTTCTAACGAAGTTCTATTACCTTGATTATCGCACAGAACACAAGGCAAAGGATGCATATTTAGGCTCTTATTATCAACAATGCTATTTCAGCATTAAAGAACATCTCCCTTAGGCTGAGGAGATGACTCAGCGGTTAAAGCCCTTGCTGCATCGTCAGCAAGAGTGAGGAGCAGCGTTTGGATCCCCAGAAGCCACATAAATGCAAGGTGGGTGGGGCAGTCTGGTTGCAATTCCAGCACTCTGGGGGAGGAGACAAGGGATCCCTAGGGCAAGGTGGTTAGCTAGACTAGTCATATCGATGAGCTCTGGGTTCAATTGAAAGACCCTGCCTCGATGAATAAAATAGAGAGTAATCGCTAGTGGCGCAGGCCTGTAGTCCCAGCACTCGGGAGGCAGAGGCAGGCGGATCTCTGTGAGTTCAAAGCCAGCCTGGTCTACATAGTGAGTTACAGGACAGCTGGGGCCACAGGGAGACCCTGCTTCAAAAAGATAAAAAAAAAAAAAAAAAAGAAGAAAGAAAACAGTGAAGATTCCTGACATTGACCTACATACACACACACACACACACACACACACACACACACACGCACACACACACCATACACAAGAAAAAGGGTATCTCCTATGTTTGGATTTGCAGGACACTTTGGGCTTTAACCAGTTTTAAAGCTTTTTGTTCTATACATTTTTTATGCAATTTAGAAATATAATTGTAAAGATAATTTATAGTACATAGAATTTAACCCTTGATTCTCAATTCAAATGAAAGCTAAGTGCCTAAACATTAGTTATCTAAATAATTTTTTTAAAGTGCCACTTATCTGAAGGTAAAGTGAATCAGCCTGTCTGGACACTTTAAAGAGCTTCCCAGTGCCGCCCAGAGGACTAGACTGTCCAATCAAAGAGACCATTAGTAGGTGCCCAAAAAAGAGCGTCCTGCACTATAGCATAACCTGTCATCAGCCTGGGATTTGAGTAAGCAGAATCATTTCACAAATGCTGAGGCCTTAGAAACTCAGTGAAGCAAATAGAATTTTTTGAAGGGAAGTAGCTGGACTTAAGAGAAACTAGCACACATGTACATTTTATCATCAAGACAGACGTGATAAAGAGAGACCACAACTCTAAAGGATGGACCTAAAATCTACAGTCCTTCTCCTTGCTGTTTTCTGTTCATTGTGGTGTGTATTTTTCTATACATCATCTATAATAGCTGATTATTTCACCTTAAAAAAGGATATCTTGTCGTTTGCAAAATGTGAATGGAAAACATTATACTAGCTGAGGTAATTCAGACATAGAAAGAAAAATACTGTGTGGTACCACTTTTATAGAATCTGAAATAGTCAAGTACATTAAAACAGATGCAAAGAACAGAGGGGTTAGAGATCAAGGAAAAGGGATATTGAAAAAAGTAAAGTCGCAGTTACATCTTGCATCTTGCAGTTACAAGATGGACCTACTCTAGAGCCACAATGTATGGTATGGTGACTATGTCTAGGAACAATTATTTTTCCCTGTAGCTCCAACTGGCCTACAACTCACTATATAGCCTAGGTTGGCCTTGATCTCACAGAGAACCACCTATCTCTGCCTCCTGAGTGCTGGGATTAGAGGTATGCACCACCGTGCCCAGTTTAATTTTTTTTTCTGGTATAAAATTAAAAACTGCACCTTGGGATAGGAGTGCAACTGCCTCCTTGGGATAGTAGCAGGTAGCAACTGCCTGCCACGTGTAAGGTCCTGGGTTCCATCCCTAGCACTACACACACACACACACACACACACACACACACACACACGATTAGGTTGTCTGTAGCAATCATTACATAAAGCATATGTTTATAGAAACACATGGTCCACCTTGACTTTCTAGTCAGCTCTTGTTGTCCACAGGGACCAATTTCAGGACCCTTCACAGACATCAAAATTCTCAGATGCTCAAGTCTCTTGAGCAAGTGGCATAGTGTGTGCAGAGAACTGTTGTGTTCTCCCATAGACTTTAACTCATCACAGACTGCTTTAAATTCCTAATACTAATGTCATTAGACTGCATTATTTAGAGAAAAATGGTGTTTTAAAAGCCCAAGTTAATCAGAATCTACCCACCCAGTCACCATCTTTTTCATTTGGGACTAGGCCAGAATCATACTGCTCCTGGGCTCCTATTTACCCTGCCAAGCTAGTCAGATACCTGCCTTCATCATCTTCTGGCTCCAGGACTAGGCCAGGAACATGCTGCCTGAGAGCTCCTGACTAGACTTGGAAAGTTCTGTTCCAACTGTGGACTAGTCTGGTGAGCTAGCTAGAACCAGTCCACCCCACCATCATCTCCACACTCACAGTTCTACCTATGATTGCCCATCTCACACACTGGACCAGCCTGGAACCATCCTGTCCTCAAAATAAAAAATCAGAAGTGAGAACCTGAAGCACAGACCAAGTAAGTATTCATACCTGATCAAAACAACCAAGCTACAAGAATAAAAACAGACCCAAACTTCAGTTCAACAAAGGCATGTCAGAATTTCCTATCAGACACACAGCCAACAAAAGAATTTTACATGCCTAGGTCACAATGTAAAATCACAATAATACGAAAAAACAAAATAATATATTCCCACCAAATCCCACCAGTCCTATAGAAGTGTTCTACAATGGAAACTGCCCAGAGGAGCCCCAGGACACAGAACTTGAAAGAACAATCATAAACATGATCAAAGAACTCAAGGATTTTAAAGAACACACAACTTAATGGAGCTCAGATAGGAATAAACTCCTCGCTGAAGCTCAAGAAAATACAAATACACAACTTAATGAAATAACAAAGACAATTCAGCATTTGAAAAAAAGAAATGTTGAGGAAAATGCAAGCTGGAATGAACATGGAATTGATAAACTCAATAAGCCAATTTGAAATTTCAGGAGAAAGTCACCAGCAGAATGGCAAGACTTAGAAATCAGGAAAGTACCATGCTTACAACTACAGTTTATTATAAAAGACACAAATCAGGCCCAGTTAAGAGAAGAGTGACAAAGGCAGAGATCTGAAGGGTCCTGAGGGCAGAGTTCTGTGCCCTGTCTCCATGAACTCCAGGCATGCCACCATCAGGTAGATACAGTCACCAGGCAGAGAGCCCACAATCCCCAGTGCCCAGAATTTTCTCTGGGGGTTTCACTGTAGTGGTGTGATTGATTGAATCACTGGTCATGTGACTCGGCTCTGACTCAGATGATCCCAGCCTTCTCCAGAGGTCAGTCTGTCCCAAAGCCCTAGTCCTCTGATCCCAAAGCTTGTCTATTGGATGGGGAAATCCCATCCTAGGTCATCTCATTCTTTACAACAAACTCAGTAGCATAAGAATCTCAAGAATAACAGAAACAGGCCATGACTTAGAAAAGCTTTAGTCTCCTCCAAGAACCAGAGTCAAATTCTTTATTATGTTGCAGTAGTATCGCCTTAATTCTCTTTCAAGGCCCTGCCCTGCTGGAAAGATGGCACCTTTGTCCATCTGGAGACCAGATTTCCTCCAGGATTAATTATTATTTCCAAGAGAGCCTGGGGTTCACATGACTCTGAGAAGACAGAGTCTCTCTCTCTCTCTCTCTCTCTCTCTCTCTCTCTCTCTCTCTCTCTCTCTCTCAGCTCTCAATGCCTCTCTGGCATCTGTCAGGAGTAAAAAGAACATGCTTTCTGTACTCTTCCACTCCATAAACATTTTCCTAACCCAGATTTAGCTGATGGGGGATCAGAGAATCCATGCCTTTTATTCTCAGGAGCACGTACTTATGTGCCAATTTTCCTCTGGTTGTCTCCTGCCTACCCAAAGCTTCATTCTTACGTCAGTGTGCATTCTCTCTGGCATCACAAAACTGCTCTTTTCCTTATGGAGGGCCTGTTATCAACCAGGCAGGCATAGGTGCCTCCTGATGAAATGCAAATGCACACTGCACCTCCTAAGAAATGTCCCAGCCATTCAGAAGTTGTACCTTAATCCAACAAAGCTCTATAGCTAATTCCACTTACAGGAAATGTGTGGGATGGAGCAGCACATGTGTGCATTGCCAGGAAGCAAAGACAAGCACAGAATGTAGGACATCATCCTAAACCATTGGCCTGGTCTCCATGACGAGTCAAAGGGAAGAACATTAAAGGGAGAGACAAAAATGAAGGCTGCTGTAGACTGAGACATTTAAGAGCTGCAGCAGCCAAAGCATGGAACCCTGCTCGAATTCTGATTTTCACAAAGGCACAAGAGACACCTTGGAGACAGATGAGGCTATTTTCTAACAGACTGACTACTACGTGCAGGATATATGCACTGTGTTGGGAATGCTCCAGTTGCTGATGAATCCCATACCTGATGATGGCTCTGTAACACTCTAATGAAGCTAAAAACTCATGTAGTGACATTGTAGCGTTACAATGTCATAGAGCAACACATCACTCATGGGTTTGTGGCGATGCTGGCATGAACAAATCCACTTTGCTTCCAGCTCTGTGAACGTGTAGCACATGCAGTTCTGCAAAGCACATAGTACTTGATAAGAGTGATGAGTAGCTATTGTTGGTGTGTGCCTTTACTAAACTCTAACTTTTACCTTTATTTAGTGTACTCCTTCTACCTATAAAGGGAGTTTACTAGGACCAGTAAGATGGCTCAGCGGGTTAAGGTGCTTTCCATCAAGCCTGATGATCAGAGTTCAACCCCTGGAAACCACATGGTGGAAGAAGAGGGCCAACTCCAGCAAGTTGTACACACACACACACACACACACACACACACACACACACACAGAGAGAGAGAGAGAGAGAGAGAGAGGAAATAAATAAATGCAATAAATTTTCCCCTTTAGAAATTTTGTTTTATTGTCTATAGTGAATTCATATTTTTGTAAGTCATTTATGTGTTGTGTAATTCTTTCTTTCTTATGAACTTTTTTCTTTTTGTTTTCCAGTAGATGATACTTTTTAAAACTATCCTTGAGAATTTCATGCAACATATTTTGATCATATTCATACCTAACTTCTCCCAGATCCACCCCCACTTTCCTATCCTCCCCTCAACTTCATATCTTCTTTTCATTTAATAATTCATTGACTCCAATTTGTGCTGCCCATATTCTCCTGGGTCCCAGCTGTGGGGCCATCCACTGAAACATGCACATGCTTAAAGAAAAAATGACTCTTCCTCCCCAAGAAGCCATCAACTGTCCATAGTTCCTCATTTAGGAGTGGGGGCTTATGAACCCCTTCCTACTCAATGCTAGAATGTCAACTGGCTTGATCTTGTGCAGGTCTTATACAGGTAGCCACAGCTGCTATGAGTTCATGAAAGCAGTGGTCCTGTCATTTCCAGAAAACACTGTTTCACTCCAGTTGGGTCATCCCCAACTTTTGGCTCTTACAGTCTTTCCACCCCCTCTTCCATAGTGAAACTTGAGCCTTGGGAAAAATGTGTTACAGATGCCTCACTTGTGGCTAAACTCTCCACTGACACTTATTCTCTGCACGTTGACCAGTTATGAGATCCTGAACTAATTGCCATCCACTGCACAAAGAATTTTCTCTGATGAGGTCTGAGAGCTGCACTAATCTATGGATACAGAGATATGAATTTAGAGGACAGTTTGATACTGTGTCCACTTAGAGGAATACTGGTAGGTTTACTCCTAGGACCTGTAAGCTCCCTTACCATGGGTTCTTGGCCAGATTTATAATATTGGTATATATTTTCTTCAGTGGAGTGGGCCTTAAATCCAATCAGATATCAGTGGGTTACCCCCATAACATTCATGCCATTATTACACCAATGGGCATATTTTGCCTACCAGTCATTACTGCAGTTCACAAGGTTCACATCTGGTTAAGATTGCTGATGACCTCTACACACATATCCCCAGCAGCCTGCATAGCCCCTTCCAGTAGTATGAAAGCTAGACAGCAGAGAGGAAGCTTTCTGGTCAGTACCAACTTGATTTCTCCATGCCCTGTGACCAGTGTGTGTGATATCTTCAGCAATAGGGTCTTACCATCAAGTTCTTGTGGGCAACTCTTCTAGTTTGCTTTCTGTTACTGTGACAAACACCATGACCAAACTTGGGGAGGAAAGGACTTATTTCATCATATACTTTATAGTTCATCATCAAGGAAAGCCAAGGCAAGAGCTCAAGGCAGGAACCTAGAAGCAGGAATTGAAGCAGAGACCATGGAGGAATGCTGCTTATTCTTGCTCCCCTTGGCTTGGTCAGCTACCTTTCTTATACAGCCCAGGCCCACCTGCCTAGCAATAGCACCGCCCACAATGGACTGGGCCCTCCCACAGCAATTAGCAATGAAGAAACTGTCTCCTAGATATGACCACAAGCCAATCTGATTGAGACAATTCTTCACTGCAGGTTCTCTCTTCCCAAGTGACTCTAGGTTTGTGTCACATTGACAACTGAAACTATCTGTGACAGCAACCAAGAGCAAGGGCAGTAGCTTGTATTGTTTGGGGCATCTCTGGGATACTGCTGACCAACAACTCCAAGAGAGGTATCCCACAACTGGCACTGGGCTTTTTATTTAGCAACTTATGGCCTCTGGGATGAGCATAATCCCCTATGTAGGATATCTCCTATTTAAAATAGTAGGCTTTGGGACTGGAGAGATGGCTTAGTGGTTAAGAGCACTGGTTGTTCTTGCAGAAGACTCAGGTTCAAATCTCAGCACCCACGTGGCAGCTCACAGCCATTTATAACTCCGGTTCCAGGGGATCCAACACCCTCTTCTGTCCTCCACAGGCACTGCATGATAGGGTACACTTACACACATGCAGGCATAACACTCATACACATAAAATGAAAATAAATAAAAATTTAAAAACAATAGGTTTCCATATGGCTTTTTCAAACATCTTTAAGTCCTAGTTATCCCTTCCTAACTCCCTCCACTGCCCTGCCTTCCCCTCTCCCCACTTAACTCTCCCTCCCCATCATTGCCCTTTTGCTAAGAATTTCATACATGAGTACAATGTTGTCAACATATCCACCTCCCCCTCCAACAACTCCTTCTGTGAACCCCCACCCCATATCCCTCTTTATAATTCATGGATGGAGGAAAGGCTCACAAAGTCCCACCTCCAGTTGAAGAGCTACAGGCAACCTATGGCTGCTGAGGGAGAGTCAGTTTTCTTTAGGGATGAGATCCCTGGTAGTTTCCCAAGCCCAAGCAGTCAACTCTACACCCAAGTACATATCAGCAACACTGATTGGAATGTTGACTGGTATTCTCCTGTACAGATTGTCATAGCTATTGAGATCCATTGGAGAATAGCACAGTTTTCATGCCCAGAAGACACCATGTTAAAGCAGTCGTCTGGTCCTCTGGCTCCTACAGTCTTTCTGGCCCATCTTCCATGGTGTTCCTGAGTCTTGTCTGTAGAGATTGTTATAGATGTCTCACTTGGGGATGAGCATTCCATGGTAACTTATTCTTTGTACTTTGACTAGTTATAATTCTCTGTAATAGCCTCTGTCTACTGCAAAAGAAGATTCTTAGATGAGGGGTAGGTGACATGCACACTAATTTATGGGTCTAAGAATAACTATTTAGGAGCTGGAGAGAGGGCTCAGTGGTTAAGAGCACTGACTGCTCTTGCAGAGGACCTGGGTTCAGTTCCCAGCATCCATAGGGTAACTAACAAGCATCTGTAACTCCAGTTCCAGGGGATCCAATGCCCTCCTCTGACCTCTGCAGGCATTGCACATAAGGGTGCCCTTAAATGTACACAAAACACTCATTCACATACAATAAAAATATATAAATATTTAGAAGGCAGTTGGATACTACATCAATTTAGCAAAATGGGTATAGTAGGTTCTTCAGGTTCTGTGACCTCTCTAGACACAGGTTCTTGGCTAGGTTTACAGTACAAGAATGGGTTCCCTTCTACTGATCAGGCCTTAAGTCCAACCAGACAGCCATTGGTTACCCCAAAGATATTACTGCCACTACTGCACCACTAGGTTTATTTTGCCAGGCTTGTCATTATTATAGCTTACAGGTTTTACAGCTCAGTAAGATTGTTGATAACTTCCTCTCAGGAAGCTTGCATAGCACCTTCTAATGAAAGCTAGCCAATGCAGAGGAAGCTTCCAGATAAGGACCACCTTGATTTCTCCAAGCCTTGTGACCGAAGCACATGTTGTCTTCAGCATTAAGTTCTTACCCTCAAGTTCTACTGGGCAACCAAGACCAATGACAATAGGCTATATTGTTGGGGGTCTCTGGGATACCGTGATCAACAACATGAAGGGGGTATTCCACATCTGGCCCTGAGCTTTTTAAGCTTGATAGTCTATAGCTTCTGGAGAGAGCATGATCCCCCCCCATGGGAGTATAATAAAAACTTTTAAAAGGGTTTACTATAAAACAAAGTGCTGTAATACATTGGCAGCAGCCTCACACATCTCATGTTTACCGTGTCTCTCGATTGATCATAATTTGGACCTATATATTCATAAATACATTTATTTTTCAGTGTTGTCAAGGCAACAAAGATTAGAGTCACAATTAAACCCAACTGTCTAGTTACTGGCACATAGAAAATTTTTGTAAAATTAATGTAGTCAGGGCAAGGCGTGGTAGCACACACCTGTAGTCCCAGCACTTGGGAAGTGGAGGCAGGAGGCTCTCTGTGAGATTGAGGCCACCCTGGTCTACATAACAAGTTCCAAGCCATTAAACAACAAGAACAATTTAATGTAGTCAAGAAAAGAAACAACTCCCAAGATATAGCTGAGCCTGTTTTGTGCTGCTATAACAAAATACCCAAGATCAAGAAGTCCAAGATCAAGAGCTTAGTCTCTCTGCATCCAAGATCAACATACTGAATGTTGCATCCTCTGGTGGGAAGGAATGCTATGTCTTCACATGGCAGAAAACAAAAGGGCAAAAGGGGTCAAATTTCCTGTGTCAAGCTTTTAACACAGGTACCTCATCCCACCCACAAAGGCAGAACTCTCAGGTCAGTCCTTTTGCGGTCACAGCTTCCACTACTGTTGCATTGGGGTTAACTTTCAATGGCAAATTTGGACGGGACACAAACATTCAAATCACAACCAACCAGCAAATTATTGCCAAAATTCTACCGTTCGGTTTTAATAGCAACCTTAGGATAAAGGTGCTATGATTACTGCTACTAATGGTTGCTGTCTAGATGTTTCTGGGTTCTTGGGGTCTTATTCAAGAATTGAAGAAGCACATGCAGATTGCATAGTGGCCAGGAAACGTTATTTAGGAGCAAAAAGACAGTACAGATCAGATAAGCTGCCAGTGAGTTAGAGTACTCAGGGGCCTCAGTTCCTGCCTGAGGATTGGGGCAGGGGGCAGGGTTGTTGGTTGCTAAGGGGCATAGTGCAGGTGATTCTTTGTTTTGATTGACAGACTTGGGCTATGTAAACATTGCTTTACTGTAAATGTCCTTTCCCATGATGCATCTTATTTTAATCATACACATTCCCAATCACACATAGGCATAAGATGGTAAATCAGGAGTTTTCTCTAAAAGTTTACTCAGAAGATACAGTTTGCCTTATGGCATATGCACCCAAAACCAGTTAAGGCTGGATTGGCCCCTTGCCTCTGGTACCCAAATATGTTCTGAAGTATATAAATGGACGGGTGAGCTACTAACATTGCTGAGAGGGTAGACTTACTGCACTGTATGAAGTGTGGTGTATGTGCATCTGGATGCAGGTAAGGCTCCTAGGCTGCTTAACAGGTGTATTGTTAGGACAGGCACATAGCCCAAGCCAAGTGGCGTCCCAAGTTGCTAAGCTATCCCTGTGGTTGCCTGCCTTGTCCTACTCTTCAGAGAAAGAAAAAGAAACTTAGAAACTTTAACATCACAAAGCAATTATAGATTAACCCAAAATACACCAAGCACCTCTCTCCCCATTATGTAGTATGTGGAATTTCACTGAGTCACCAAAACTGAACTTGCTGCATTATCCACTGGCTGAGGGATCAATTTGATGAATGGTTGCTGAGTTATTTTCTGCATTTGTCTAGAATTTATAGAAGTCCTTGCCCTGTAAATTCATAATTGTTTTAAAAGTATTTATTTATTTATTTATTTATTTTTATGTGTATAAGTATTACGCCTGCATGTGTATGAATCCACCTGTGTCATGCAATGCCCATGGAGGTCAGAAGAGGGCGTTGGATCCCCAGAAATGGAGTTACAGATACTCATCAGCCACCATGTAGGTGCTGGAATTCAAACCTGGGTCTTCTGTAAGAGCACCAGTGCTCTTAACCACTGAGCCATCATCTCTCCAACCCAATTCATGATTTTTATTAGTTACTTGCCTCGTTGTCACAAAGGCAACTTAAGGAAGGAAGGGTTTATTTTAGTTCACAGTTTGAGGCTACAGTCAGTCCATCATGGTGGGCAAGGCGTGGTGGCCAGAACATGAGGCAGCCAGTCACATGGCATCCACAGTCAGGAAGCCAAGAGCTGTGAATGCCGGTGCTCAGCTCATTTTCTCCTTTTCACTCATTCTGGGACTCCAGCCTATGGGATGGTGCTGCCCACATTCATGCTGGATCTTCCCTACTCGGTGAAACCTTTCTGAAAATGCCTTCATAGACATATCCAGAGGTATGTTCCCATAGTGATCCTAAATCCAGCCGCTTCACAATGAAAATTAACCAGCATGTTTCTTTCTATACTTTGCCACATATTGGCCTGGGACAGCTGAAGTTTGGCTTCCTTGACATGTCTGGTGGCAAGCACTTGTTTACTGCCCTATACTTACATGTGAATGCCTGAGCTGTGCCCTATGTGAGTTTCACTGTCCTCTATAGAGTCTGTAGGCTCTGCCCTACCTGGCCTCTCCCTCCATTTTTGGTTGTTAAGCCAAACTCTTCCTAGATTCAGTCTGAGTCTCACAGCTTCAGTAAATGTCCCATCAGTTAACCTGAGCCTCAGTCCCCGCAGATTCCAGAGTCTTTAACGTCAAAGCACTGTACCATCATTCTCCAACGTGGTGAGCCTTGATCGTGGATTTGGATGTCATTCGTTGATTCTCCACTGGGCTCTGGTCCCTCACACTCAGCTTCAGGTGTCATCCGTGCCCGGCAGTCCCACCTTGCGCCTTCCTGGTATTTATCTGCTCTGGGCCTCTCAGCATCATTCCATACATACAATTAGGTGCATAATAAAGGCTTTGCGCTGCTGCTGGTAATGATGATCTGGATGGCTTCAGTGATCACAACTGGGAGCAATTGACTGAAATTATGCAGAGAGATGCAAAACTAAATGTCAAAGCCTCCCAATGCTGAAAACGTACAGAACTGTTGGCTCCTCCCTGGGGGCTAGTTGGAAGTCCCCAAGACAGTCCATCTCTCTTTATGAACCAGGAGTGTTCTAGCAGGAATCTCTAAACACAGGAAAAGGGTGTAGAAGAGTGTGCAAGCAGACCTAAGGGGGTGTGAAAGTGTTGGTCCTATGCTCACTGGGTCTGCATCTCATAGGATTAATCAGATTTATAGATGTGGCAAGATAGCTATCTATGCACACTCAAGATGATCAAGCAGTGTTCATGGTCCTCAGCTGATAGGTGGAGTCTATTTTGCTTGGCCTTGACTCTGAACTGGTCTTATGAGTTGGATTGGTCAATATAATGCAACAGGTGACCGCCTGCCACCTCCAAACCTTGACATTGAACGTTCTACAACTTCCATTTAAGCCTGTGGCTCAGCTGTCACCATTAGCTAGACGTATAGAGGAGAGGCCACATGGGGACAGGGCTCAGGGGTGGCATGGCAACTCTGGACATTTTGGCACCCACCAAGCTCCTGACCCAATGCCATGTCTGTGTGATCCCAGCGACACAGCCTGGAACATTAGCCTCACAGAGGCTGACTGCGCTCCTGAGCCAGACATAGAGAAAGGCTGCATCGTTGCTGTCAGCAGTCACTGATTGGAGATGATATATCATGCAGAAATACACAGCCCACAACTTCTCTTTTGGAGCCAACAGGAAGCCGAGAGAGTCCCCCACAGGATGCTAGAACCAGTCCTCCTAGAAAACATTCTGAATCCTTCCAGCTGGGCCCGTGCATTCACTGTCTCCAGAAAATGCTGAGCTCTGGAGGAAGAGGCAGATACGTTCTGAGAGCTAAGACAGGACCTCTGACAGCACAGATGCCAACAGAATGCAGAAGACATTAGCCCCGTGTGCAGACAGGCACACTGAGCCATGGGGCTTCCCGGGAGAAAGATGGAAGTCTATTGTGGGTTCTAGGGAAGGTTTTGGTGAGGGCACCTCAGGGGAACTGGCTTCAAGGGGGAGAGAATCTCAAGAGATAGAAACACAGTGGAGGATGTGGCTGAAGAGTGAGCTCCACGGCCGGCCGCAGCAGGCTTAGAGGGTGGCCAGGGTGATCCTGGGCTGGTGGACTGGGTGGGGCTAAGACGGCACCAGCCAATGAAGGCATTGTTAGAGCCATCCTGCAGGCACCTCAAATGGTCTCCAGGTCCCACTTTGTGGGCCACCAACTACAGCTGCCCTGGCACCTCCCTGAAAGCTGGGCTGGATCCATGGTGTCACCCACGTGGCTCAAAGAGCCCCAGAGGCGTCCATTCATTTTCTTTTGTTAAGAATGTAAAGTGTAGAGGTTGGATTTTCAATGCTGGATGATAGCATTGGGGCAAAGAGCAGGAACTGGCCTGTGCGTTTTTTCCTCTCTCCAGGGGGGAATTAAAACAAATGCTTTACTTTCTGCACATATTAACACAGGAAAAGGTCTTGGCATTGTGTAGAAGGCATCACTGGCACCAGCTTCCTAGCCCAGGAGCCCAATACGGCAGCCATTGATGCGGAAAAACTGCCCATTCCTGGTGTGTTTCATCAACAGCAAGCAGCAAACGTTAAAATAATTACCTGTGAACGACAGTGTATGTTTCTTTCATCTAATTAGGTAATCTGCCCAGGTGTTTAGCACCTCGGCCTCTGTGCTTTAATTGGAAAAAGTCAAGGACAGAGACTAATTAGCAGCCTTAATCCAAACCAGAAGTCTAATGACATTAACCACCACAAGTCACCGTTGCTATCAAGAACCTTCACCCTGACTCGCTTTCAAAACAGAGGAGGCCAAGAAGACAAAGTCCGTTTGCGCTTTAGAATACTGCCAGCCAAGCACCAGTTCCAGGGAGCTGTGACCCATGGTGTCAGAGACACTAAAACAACTGTGAATACTACAAGGCAGAACAGAACCATTAGTGAGTGGGTACGCCATCCATGCCCCCTTCTCGTGTGTGTGTGTGTGTGTGTGTGTGTGTGTGTGTGTGTGTGTACGTATGCAGATCTGTGCTCATGCTCATAGAGGTTGGAGGACAATCTTCAGTGTCATTCCTCAAGAGTCACCCACCCTTCTTTTATTTTAAATTTTTTAATGAATTTTTGAGATTTTTCATACAATATAGTTTGATGGTATTTAGATCCCCTCCCTTATCCACACCTTCCCCCACTGCCCTCTGCCCAATTTAACATACTCTGTTACATATATAACACAGCCTATAGAGTCTGATTTGTGTCTTCACATGTCCTTCATGTGGGTCCATCCACTGGGTCCACTAAGAGTTCCCATCACTGTAAGACACTTTCTCTCCCCCTTCCATCAGACGTTCTTTGGGCTGGGTTGGGGTTTCTTATCCACTTCCCCATGTCTATGCTGGGATTTTGTGTGGTTTGAGGTTGCCTAGGACTTGTGCATGCTGTCACCATTGCTGTGAATTCATATTTGTTAACTGACCAGCTTGTAGAAGACCATTTCCTTGTGGTCATCATCCACCACCTCAGTCTCTTACAATCTCTCCGCCTCTTCTTCTGCAGTGATCCTAAAGCCTTGGGGAGCACAGGTTTGACATAGGTGGCCTAATCAGGGATAAATACTCTGCAGCCTCTTGTTCTCTGCATGTTGACCAATTGTAGGTTTCTGTGTTAATCACCAACTGCTGTGTAAGGAAACTTCTCTGGTGAGACTTGAGAGATGCATTCATGCTATATGTAGAGGTTGCACTGAAGATGTGTCACTTAGGGACCCACCTTGTTTTTTAAGATATGGTCTCTCACTGACCTGGAACTCATGATAAGCTAGTCCAGGCAGCCACAGAGCCTCAGAAATCCTCCTGTCTCTGCTTCCCCAGAAATAAAATTGCAAGCATGTACTACCATGTCCAGCTTTTAAAAAATTATTATTTTATTTTATTGGTTTTTTTGAGACAGGGTCTCCTTCCCTGTAGCCCCAACTGCCCTGGAACTCTCAGTGTAGACTAGACTGGCCTTGATCTCATGGAGATCTGCCTGCCTCTCTCTCCAAGTGCTGGAACTAAAGGTGTGTGCCATCATGCCCAGCCCAGCTTTTTAAAAAATGTAGGTTCTGGGGATCAAATTCAGGTCCTATACTTACAAGGCAAGCACTTTACCAATGAGGCCATCTCCCCAGTCCCTCAGTTGTTTTTCTCTCTCTCTCTCCCCCCCTCCCTCTCCCTCTCCCTCTCCCTCTCCCTCTCTCTCTCCCCCTACATCTTACAACCGTACCACAGCTCTAGTACTGAGGTCAGATCAGAGAACAGCTTTCCAGAATCAGCTCTCACCACCCACCTTTGTTAAGGGAGGGTCTTTCTTGGTGTTCCAAACACCAGACTTTGTACTTCCAGCTATCTGGCCCTCAGGCTGCCGGCCAATTCTCGTCTCTGCTTTGCATTTTAGGGGAGGAGTGCTGAGATTACAGATGTGCCGTCTCATCAGGCCTTTTACATAGGTTCTGGACATCGGAATCAAGATATCAGGCATGTACAGCTACCAATTTTACCTGATGAACCATCTTCCCAACCGTGTCCCCTATTTGGGAGACAGGATGTTGCTATGTAGCTCAGCCTGGTCTTGAACTTGCTATGTTATCCCAGACTTTGAATTCATGATCCTCCTGCCCCAGCTCCCCAAATGCTGGGATTATAGGTATGTACCGCCACACCCAGCTCCGTTTTCCCTTTCCTTAAGCAGGAAATCATTAGATGCCTGTTCTGTTCACTCCTCTCCCTCAGTCCTCTCCAGTTTACAGGTGTGGACCCACACAAACCTGGAACTCTCAGTGAAGGAAACAGATTTTCACGGCCTGAAATCTCTTCTAATATTTCCCCTTGACTCATACCAGTTTTCCCTTCACAGTTAGGAAAAAATTAATTCCATAAGAAAAATCTCTAATTTCAAGAGAGCTGCTGAGATGCTGTATAACAAATCCTAGAGGCTAGTGGTTTTAGGCAGGTGGCTTTTCTGCTCACATCTTTGGCACTTTTCTAGAATCGTCCATATTTTGTACCATTCAGGAACACTGGTAATATGAAAGCACAGGTATTGAGAGCACAGGTATTGTCTCACATTGTTCATTAATATAAAATGGCATTAGAAGCCGGGCGTGGTGGCACACACCTTTAGTCCCAGCTCTAGGGCGGCAGAGGCAGGTGGATCTCTGTGAGATCGAGGTCAGCTTGGTCTGTACATAGCAAGTGCCAGACCAGCTGGGGCTACAGGGAGACCCTGTCTCAAAAAGACAAAAAAAAAAAAAAAAATCCAATGGCATTAGGATAATTTTGGCTTCCTAGCATGCTGATGTTTTAAGTGACTAATTGCATAAAAGTAAAATTGGATGAAAAGCCTAATTTAGGTAAAAAAGAACTCCTTGTGGAGACCAGGAGACTCAAACACATATCTTTGTTTATTTATTGTATCAGAGTGTGGTGTTTTTAAACTCTTCTATTTCTCTCTATAACTTAAGTTTTGTTAGTGTTGCTAACCAAATCCCTCAAGGTTACGGTCAGCTGCCTTAAACTTGGGCCCCACCAGGCAAAGGAACTTGAACTGTCATTTTGATCTCAGATTCTTCTCCGATGTCCTATTCCTCATTCCCCGCTTTCACTATTTCTCACCTACTCCCTCAAAAGCAGGAAAAAACTTTTAAAAACTCTTCACAGAATAAAACCTATCAATTCGCATGAACTAATATCTCACATAAACCAGTATCTTGATAATCTGCATCATTTCAGGAAAAAATAAATGGGAAATAAAGGTTTTTATTGCCTCTCCTCGTAGAATGTAAAGGGACTCTGAGGCCTTGGGAGGACATACCTGTGTCCCCAGCACTGGCCCCTGAGAGACTGTGGCTTGGAAACCGGAGCATGTAAATAAACCCTGTGTATATGGTAATGCACCCCACACCCCACAGCTGCCTTGGGAGATTCTGCTGGCTTGTTTTTGTATTTTTTTCATAACCTCTTTGTTTGACAGTGTTGGGCTTTTCCTACCTAGCTATCAAACATTGCTCACGTTCAAGGGTTAAAATAATGGGGTCATTATGGGCCTATTCCCGAGAAACAGGCCAAAGAGACCCACAGCAGACTCACTGCAGCTGTTAGGAGCCACCAACAGCCTCTGGGGAATTGGTTTATTTCTATATCACAATCTCCCACCTTGATAACAGAGACAAAAACACACCCATTGCATTTGGACTGTGTACTAAGAATAATTGCTAGCAATATTGATTGGCCCTTAGGGACTCAGCTGAATTTAAAAATGGCAGACTGTGAAATCCCAGCTGGGGGCCGGGGAGGGGCTCCCTGAGATGGATGCTTATTTGTGACATGTTCCTATGTTTAAACTTCTCTGTGAAAACTGTGAAATTAATATCCTCATGTTGAGTACAATATGGAACACGCTCTGCTAAACACAGCTATTTTTGTTCTTACTGTTTGTATGTCGGCTTCTGCCTCCACCAAGTTGGAAAACAAAGCCACAGTACATTTGTTACCTGGCATCTCGTGGTCCCCTGGTTTTCTAATTATTTATTGTTTTCAAGTATTGTGCAAATCTGAGTCCTTCCCCTCTTTTTTGATGGACCTTGGGTTTCAGCCAGTTTTGAATCTAACCAGCTCCTGACTGGCCTCGGACATGGGTAGGAAATGAGGGCAGTTGTTCACAGTTCTACCTCGGGCTTGAGTGTACAGCCAAGCATTTCCTGACCGCAGCTCTCATCACACTAAAACCAGAGAGGAAAATGCATTCATCTTAGCTGCAAAGTTCAAATACGTCAAGGATGAAAATTCTAAACATGTTCTGAAATGAATCATAGCTAAAAAGAGAAACTAATCCTATTCAGAATTAAATCATGCAGAAAGGAGTTTTTAACACACACACACACACACACGCACGCACGCACGCATGAACACACACAAAATCTGTGCAATTCTACTGATAGATTTCAGGGAAGCATGGGCTGTTCCTCTGGTATGATTAAAAGTGACAGAAGATGATTTCAATTCTGCTTTCTGTTGGCCCAGAAGTTCTTTTTTTGTTGTGTTATCAACACACTCCTGCCTCTCTAATCCAGTTTCCCTTCCTTATGATAAATTAAACAATAATTTTTGAAGAACCTAGGTGATGTTTTTAGGGAATACAGAAAAAAGGATCAGGGGGTATCCATCAAAATTCACAGAGATCCTCTCCCTGTGTGGTTGCCTGCACTTTTTATTTTCTTCTTCGGGCTTATCTCTATGCCCTAAATCTCCTCTGTGTATATAGTTAACAAGAAAGCAATTATATTTTGAAAATGTAGCTGCTCAAAGTAAGTAGAATAGCTTCTCTTCTTCATGTAAACATTATATAGAATGTCTCCTGTATCTTAATGTGGAAACTTGGTAAACAAAAATCTAATATCACCACTAACATTCATCTTTAAGTTTTATGTTTAAACAATTCACTTTGTTGTCCAATTTTTTCAAGTTTATCTTAGAACATCCCAGGGAGACATTTAAATGCAGTTGCTATGGTTTCTTTCTGATTAGTGATTAACTGACTTCATTTGTACTTGAACAGCAGTCTTACCTTTTATTTTTATTGAGCATGTTACTTGATTATCATCTTAAGTTTCTAAGATAGAGACTCAATAGTAAATCATAACTACTGAACAAGAAAATCTACAGAATGATATATACATAACAGACACTACACATGCTTTATTATTTCAAACTTTGAAAATATTTTGGGTGGGTTATTTATTTATTTATTTATTTAATGTGAATGAGTGTGTGCCTACTTGTATGGAAGTATACCATGTGCATGCAGTGCCTGAGGAGGTCAGAAGAGGGTGTTGGATCCCCTGGAACTGTAGTTATGAACGATTGTTAGCTGGTTGGATGCTGGGAATCAAATCCAGGTCCTCTGTAAGAGTAGCCAGTGCTCTTAGCTGCTAAGCCATCTCTCCAATCCCCAAAATAGTTGTTTTTTTGTTTGTTTTATTTTTGTTTTGTTTTATTCAGACAGGGTCTCATCACTATATAGCCCTGGGTGGCCTAGAATTCATCATGTAAACCAGGATAGCCTGGAACTCACAGAGATCTGCTTGCCTCTGCCTCCCAAATGCTGGAATTAAAGGTATGCACCACTATGCCAAGACTTGAAAATAGTTTTTAAATTTGCCATCCAGCCAGTTCAATGGATGCGCCTTCCCTGGACTTGAGCAAAGCAGATAGAAATCCCAAGTCTCTTTATTGAGTCACAGTACAATCCTCTGATTGAGCCACAAAATAATTTATATAGTAACTTAATGTATTTTCAAATACCTTCTGGTTTTTTACTGAAAATGGGACCTAAGTAACAAAGTGTATTGTTAATTTCTTGAGAATAAAATTGTCGGTGACAAGACTAGTTTAGGATCAATGTATTTGGGGTTGTTTTGTCTAGAGACCTAATGTGCAATGGGATATGTCTAGCTTAATAACTGTGCTATGGATTGAAATTTTCTACAAAAGTACATCTTACATATTCTTACCATGTGCATATGAAATGACATTTGTTAGCTAGATTGATGGTGGTAATCATTTCACAATATATGTGTATTTCAAATCCCACCTTTTCTACCTTAAGTGTATGCAATTTTTGTAAATTGTTCTTCAATAAAGAGGGAACTTATTTAATAATGAAAAATATAGTGTATCAAAAATAAAATGGAAGCAGTGTTTTTTTGAGTTTTGTTGGCTTGTTTGTTTTTAGAGACAGAAAAACATACTCTGTAGCTCAGTCTAGTCTGGAACTCAGTGCATAGCCTAGGCTAGCATGGAACTCAAGGCAATCCTCCTGCTTCAGCCTTCCAAGTACTGGGATTACAGGCATGAGCCATCACTCCAGGCAAATAAAACAGTTTGGAAACTGAGACCATGAGATTGATTTTACCTGTGAAATTCTTTTTCCTCTTATTTGGTCTGTTTGAGCTCCACCCTAGAAATGGGCCACATTTCCACTGTAGTAACTACAGACATTGCAACAAGCTGATTGTGCTGCCCACCACAGCCATGCAGGGAGGTCCCAAGTCATCAAGGAGGACACTCGATCCCTAAAGCCACCTGTAACCTCCCATTGGGATAGCTTGTTGTTATTAGGAAATGTGACTACCATTTGCTTTATTGGGTATCGCTGATGTTTTTCATGTGTGATCGCAGGTGTTTGAAAGCAGGAAAAGAAGATAACACACCTACCCATGAGGAAATCTTGGCTAAGTCTGGCAGTTTAAGAGTCATCATTTCTCTAATCAGAAAACACAGAAGCTTTGTGTTCTGGAGCTTTCTGTTGAGCCTGGGAGTTACAAGAGGCAATTACTAGAAGGGGGCATAACACTGATTATTACTATCGTCACAACATTGCCAAGCAGGTATAGTTTAAAGAAATATAGTAAAGGAGGGCTATGGATATAGCTCAATGGTAGAGTTTTTGCCTTATGAGGCCCTGGAGTCAATCCTCACTACCACAAAATAATAATGATAATAGTAATAATTCAGAAGAAAAGTATGGCTTCCTCTCATTCACATTTGGAAGGTCAATGGTTTGACTCTAACACAGACATTGCCAGAGGTCTTGTCAGGGAGAAGTAGGCGAACCACCCATTCCACATCAAAATAGCACTTGGAAAACTGTGGAAATGTCCTATGAAATCAGTCTCAAGTTTCTCCCAGACACACTACACAGGAACACTCAGCATTCTTTTTCAGGTAACACATGATGACTCACAAGACGATGTATGCCTGGAGTTCTTCTGCTGATGTTTTATTTACTAGAAAAGACTTTTTAGGAGCATTTAGCTTAGAAAATGCTGGTTCAGTATGAAGACAGGTTCAGGGGAGCAGATCCAAGTACCACCTGTGCAGGTAATGCAACAAGGTTACAGATGGCTACCAGCTCTGTTACTGCCTCTTGTGGCTACCAAGGAGGGAACTGGTGTTCCCTCTGAGGTCATGTGCCTTGCCATGACCTGGTCCAGAAGCCTTGGTCACCCAGGAGTTCACCAGATAAAAAACATAGCACCTACCTAAGTTTAATTTCAGATAAACAATGGCTCTTCTTAGTATAAATATGTCCCAAATATTGCACTGGACATATTAAAAAAAAATCAGAAGCCATGCATCCTCGTGAGTCTCCCTTAGCTCTGAAGGAAAACACATACAAAAATAATGGAAAACTACTTCCCTACGATGGAATGGAGGACAAGGTGTTGCCACCCTAAGATGATATCTTCCACTGGGCAAATATCCAAGGAAGGCTTTAAATACAACACAGACACAAGCCTATCCTTTTGGAGACTTAGAATTCCAAGGTCAGGACCCTGCTGACCGAATTTTGATGCCTCTTCACCAAGAGAAAGCAGAGTAGTTCTTATGTCCCTAGAACTCAGTATCTCCTCAAAATAAATATATAAACTTGCTAAAAAAAAAAAAAAAAAAAAAAAAAAAAAACTTGCCTTCAAAAAAAAAAACCAAAAAAGATTAAATTATATTCACACTGCCCTCCCTTCCCAAAAAAAAAAAAAAAAAAAAAAAAAAAAAAACTTGCTCTCAGAGCAGAAACCTCATAAGGATTAATTCGTATTGCCACTGTCCTGGCTCTACCTACTGATAAGCTACATTCTATGGAGAGCAGAGGTCAAAGTTGGCTACCTCAGACCATTTTCATTACCAGACTGCTACTCATGAGCTCCTTTAAAGCCCATGTGTTGCTTCATGTGTATTTAAACAGAAATTTTAACTATTTTAACTTTACATACATGTCAAGGAAGACAGTACAGTATTCATTTACAACCATGTTGATTATTTTTCTTCATTCCAATGTATGAAAATAGGAAATAAATTATCTATTAAATCACAAATGTATTGAAATTCTATTTATAATAAACTGCAACTTGAATCTGGCTTATGATTGGAAATAATAGGCATTTGAATAGACAAGGAATTCAATAACCTAATTCTTTAAAAATATCACCAGTTTAGGTATCAAACGATTTTTTTAACACCATTTAGGATCAGGAAATTTATTGTACAGGAAACACTGTAGGGAAATTTGGAAACGTTTACTATCTGGGGAGCCTGTGTCTAGCCTCCCCTCTGTTGGGAATCTATGGTGTGTCTCCTTGCAAGAGTTGCTTTGTTTTGCTGTTTGTTTTGTAATCTCAGGCCTTGATTCAGATTACCTTTTGGAGTCATTTCATCCGCTGAAATGTGGTCACGGCAGCCTTCCTCGTTTTTATCTTCTACCTTGAGAAACAGCGTCACCTTCAGGTCACAATGTCTATAACAGCTGCCGTGAAGAGATTTGCTCTGTCTGATTGGTAGTCCTCTCCCCAGGAATCCTTCAGGATATGATCATACACTTGTGAACCGCCCACTGGGTTAAGATCAATGTGTAGGACGTGAATCCAGTTTGCCAACTCGCCCAGAGGAGACAGACGAATCATCCTGGCAAGATCGCCACAGCCTCCAGCTAACAGCTTACCCACAGAATAGTTCTTTGTGGAAGTCTGTAAAGAAGTAAAGGAATATACCGGATTAACTGAGGCCTGTAAACAATGATGGGCAAGATTCTGTAGGTGATGCCACTTAAGACGATTTCTACCTGTTCTTATTTTGGCAAAATAGCTGTACTTGGAGAATACGAGTGTATTTTGTTTTCTCAAGACTCCTTACTCTGTAACCCAGTCAGGCCTCAAACTCAATGCCCTTCTCTACGTCCCAAACCTGGGGTTACAAGTACAAACCACCACACCTAGTTCTGTGTATGCTTCCCCAAGAAAATTACATAGTAGACTGTTAAGTAAATATCAGTGCCTTCGGCCAGCAAATATTTATTGAGCGATCACTGAATTCCAGCCCAGTGTCAAAATGTCTCACAAAATTATTTTAATACCACTCCTTGGGAGGTAGGAATGAGTGTTCCAACGTTTCAATACAAGGAACCTGATACTCAGACCCAGAGCTGCCAGAACTGAGCCAAGCTGGTGCAGGCCAGTGTGTACACACACCAGCCCTCTTTCACACACAAGGCAACAGCTGCCTAGAAAGCGAAGGTTTATCTCTCATCAGCAGTTGGGAGGCAAGGGCAGCTGGAAAACTCAGTTTCTTTGAGATGTAACTGGCCCTATCTTTGCCAGCCACCCTTGGCAAGCCACACCCTGAGGCACTGGCTAACACTGTGTGCTGTGTCATGTAGGAGTTTGTTACTAGGTCCCCTGTTTCCGAGGGATGAATGGAGAATGTTCAAGACTGCTTTGATAGTAGCCTAAGCTCCACAGGTTTTCTTCGTTAGGAAAGGGAAGGAGCAAATGCCAGCCACTGGAGATGCCTCAGATCTGGAAATAGCAGTGTTTCCTGGTCATCAAGGAGAAACAAAGTAGGCAGCTCTGCCCATGCTGGGAAGCCTTTCTCACTCCTGTGATGATGTATGCTTAAATACCCTGGAGCATAAATGGGGTTTTCTATTTTTTTGTTTCCTCCACTCTGTTTTACAAAATTCTGGCACATAAATATGAAGCTACTAAATATTTACAGATACACTAGAAAAAAATACATGGTGCTGGACCCCACATGCTTCAGTACTGACCTGCCAGGCAAGATGGGCCCACTGACACAATAGTGGCATGACTATTATGAGGTAACTACTTCCTGGGCAGGATTTGAGACCTGTTCCACAGGACCAAATTTCATGCCTGGTACTAGAATCCTGCTTATAAGCCAGTGACCAGAGAGGCCATAGGCCCTAGGGTAGAACCTGCTATTGTTATTTTGCTAAATTGTCACACTGTCAAATTGCCTTCTAAGTGTTTATGTTCATGTCCATAGACCTGGGCTTCTGTCAGCCTTGGTCAGAGAAGCTTCTTTTGGCAGTGTCCAGCAGTCAATAGAGAGATGCATAAATGATCAAGTAGTAAGAATAAGAGACTGAATACTCAGTCCTAAACCAGGACACTGCTATCAACCCCCTGCCTGCCAAGGCTCAGGGAGCACCTCAAAAGAAGAGGGAAAGAATGTAAAAGCTGGAACATGGAGAAGAATACTGTGAAATGCTGTCTTCTAGACATGACATGACTGTCAACCTCACACAAGACCTGCACAAGATCAAGTCAGCCAAAATTCCATCACAGATGGGGTGGAAGATCGCCAGGCACCCTGCACCCATTACTGAGGAGCTAATGGCCATTGGTAGTTGTTGGGGGAGGGAGAACCACTCTTTTTTGAGGATGTGGCCACTGGCAGGAGTCTCATACTCCGGTGGATGGTCTCACACCCTTGCACATATGGGAAGCACTAACTGGACTTAGTGGATTATCAAAAACAAAAAAAGACCTGGAAGTGGGAGCAGGAATGTATTGGAGTGATGTGGGGAAGGTGGTGGAGAAACGAGAGGTAGATGTGATCATATTTAATTATATACCTGTATGAAATTCTCAAGAATAAAAAAATTAAAATACACATATCTATGTTCTGCCTACAGAAAACGGGAACTTCATAAAATGGAGATGATAGCCAAGTTACTCTCGGACAAAGCCCTAGCGAGGAAACAAGCCAAGAGGGGGAAGTGCCTGGGGATTGCACCATTGTGGAAACAGGAAAAGACCCAGATTGAACAAGACACCAGAGTGACTTGACCCTTTGAGGAAGGAGAAGTTAAGATATCACATCTAAACCGCAAGGCAGATGCCAGAGGACAAAAATAACACTATATTGTAAGGGACTGGGGATGTAGCTCAGTGGGTGCAGTGTTTGCCTGGCATAGTATGAGGCCTTGCAATAAATCCCCAGTACCATGTAAATCAGCGTGGTGGCACACTTCTATAATCCCAGCGCTCAAGAGGTGCAGTCAGGAAGATAGGAAGTTCAGGGTCATCGTCAGCTCTATAGGGAGTTTGGGGTCATCCTAGGCTACATGGAACCAAATCTCAAAATAACAGTAACAACAATAATAATGGTAATAATAATACAATACATAATGCAAGACATTTTTTTTTATTTCAAGCATTTCATACTCAGAGCAAACTGTTACCCAAAGCTGAATGGTTGCTAAGCTGAAGCTGATCAGGATCTGAGGAAGAAACATCGTTAACCAGTTTGGGACATGATCAGAACTGGTGGTGTCAGCTCTGTGGTGTCTCAGAAGCTGAGCCATGAATAATGGGTGGAAAAAAGGAACTACCCTGGTCACGCCACAGAGAGTCACCAAGGCTGAAACAGAGCAAGAAAGCAGAACCATGTAGAGGGCACACATCCCTGGGAGAGTATCGTGCAGCAAGTCCTAGCCTGACCTAGACCCAGAAAGACCCTTCTCAAGCCCCCATAATGATGCCATTTCACTAGCACTGTCATGTGTCAGTGTCATCCATGTCTCTACCCTGCTGGCCTGGGTTCTGCACTTGCAGAGTCAACCAATCACAGATAGAATATTTTTGAAGAGAGATTGCATGTGGGGCTGGGCAGATGGCTCAGTGCAAGCATGAGGACCCAAGTTCAGATCCCCAGTACCCATGTAGAAAGCCTGGTGTGGCAGCACACCGGAACGACTCCAGAGCTGGGGGATGGCAGAACCCAAAGAAGGAGAGACAAATGCATTTTTTAAAGATTTATTGTATTTTATTTCATTTATGTGTGTGTCTATGCATGTGCACATGTGTGTGCAGGTATCCATGAAGGCAGGAAGGGGACACTGGATCCCTTTGAGCTGGAGTTACAGGCATTTGTGAGCTGCTTGAAGTGGATGCTGCGATCTGAACTCCAATCCTCAGCCATCTTTCCAGACCCAAATGTATTTTCGCATTTATTTGGACATAAATAAATCTATAAAGACTTACATGAAGATTTTATACTGTTATATATACTCCATGAAGGATTCTGTAAAAGAAGCATCTAATTCTGTGTCCTTAATTCTGTTCTCACACACATAAACTTCATTGTTTTGGGGTCAATAACATAAAGACCCAGCAGAGGGCAGTGTTTCCTAAGAGAAAAGGAGCTGTGGCCCTCAAACGATGCCCACTGGATGATTTTTCCAGGAGTGCCACAGCCTCGGTGGCTTATATAACAAAAATATTTTTTCTCACTGTTCTGGAGACTGGTAGTCCAGAATGAATGTATTCACAGGACTGGGTTCTTAATCTAAGGCCTCTCTTTGGCTAGTTGATGGAGTCTTCCTGTATCTTCACTAGATGGTCCCTTTGCATTCTGATCCCTTCTTATAAAAACATCAGCCATACTGGACTAGGGCCCATGATTATAGTCACCTCACTTAACCTTTAGTAACTCCTTAAAGTCCATATCTCTGAACACAGGCACATTCTGAGGTTACTGGAGATTGAGGCTTCAACATGAACTTGGAGGATAGGGCATGAGTCAACACCAGTAGTTACTATGGTTTCAGTTTTGTTAACCTTTTAAAAGACATGTACAGGCAATCTCCAGCTGACAAAAGTTAAACTTAGGATGATCTGGTATTGTGAGGAAGAGAAAGTAAGAGAATGCACTATAAATCTTGAATTTGGATCAATACATAGTCCATTTCTCTCTTATTCCTTGGGCAGCATCAGCAACCACAGTTCCTAGCAAGCAGAGGAACTAACACACTGCCTGGTACAAAGCTGGGTTGTTCAGTAGGTTAGGGGTAGTCAATGCATCTCCTTCTGCTTCCTGTATTTTCAACTTACCGTGAGCTTATTGAGATGTAACCACATCACAAACCAAGTAACATCAGTATATCAGAGCGCTTCTCCATTTTGTTTCTTTTTTGTATGTGTGTGCATGTGCATGAGTATTCATGTGTGTTCAAGTGTATGTGGAGGCCAGAGGTCAAGCTTGGATGCCATACCACTTTGGGGTTTTTGCCTGTTTTTCTTTTTAGACAGAGTCTCTTAGAAAGGGGCTGGAGAGATGGCTCAGCGGTTAAGAGCACAGGCTGCTCTTGCAGAGGACCTGGGTTCAAGTCCCAGCACCCACATGGCAGCTACCAACCATCTGTAACTTCAGTTCCAGCAGAATTCGACCCTCTCTTCTGACCTCTGAGGGAAATTTCATGAATGACGTAGGTGCACTTACATACATGCAGGCCATATATTCATATACAAAAGTAAAAATAACTATTTTTAATCCCTTAGAAAGGTGAGGACTGTCTTTAGGTAAGCAATCTACACAAAGTTTTATTGTTAGTGGGGTTAAACTCAACACTCAGCTAGCAAGCTAGCAAGAAATGTAAACCAGATCCTGGGGTGCGAGCCATCTTTTCCTTCTAAGTCCCCTTAATTTTCCCTCACTATCCTGTCTTACACTCACATGCTACACCAATACTACATACATGTATACCACATCTCCCAAAAATAAATATACCTACCGCACACACCACAAACTGATACACTCAAATCCTACACACCACGCATGCCACACTCATGCCATACACACCATACATACTTGAGACAAGTTAGTGTGTCTTTAAAGCAATTCTATTCTCTCTCTTACTCTCTCTCTCCCTCACTCACTCTCTGTCTGTCTTTAATGATGTCTGAGACTCTCTACATTGATTTCATTATCTTGAGCAGAAGTTTGGAAAACACAGACTTAGAGGGACATGGAGGAAAACCACAGGGTACTGTGAAAAGGAGCTTTGGTCTGTGGTCTGCCCTTGACCTCTATCGAAGAGTGACTGCTCATAGGTGATCTGAGACGAAGCTCACCCTAGCAGTTGCGCTGGCCAAGAGTGAAGCCGAGCCTGGCAGCCTGCCAGGGAACCCGCAAGAGAGGCCCTTGCTTGTGTGTGCAGCTTTTTATCTAGGAGATCCCCTCGTGGACTTCGGTTCTTAATCCTCTCCTCATTTCAAAATGGCCTGTGCATTTCCTTGCGTTTCTCCACAGTGGAGCCGAGTCACAAAATCTATTTAGTCAACCCTCCGCTCCTGTGGGTTCCAAGTCCACAGACCTAACGAACCTGAGATTGCAGATATTCAGAAAAAGACATCTGTGTTGAGCATAAGCAGACACTTTCCTTGTCATTCCCTATACAACACAGTAGAATTTGCATAGCATTTCCACAGCATTAAGCATTAGAAGTGATCCAAAGGTGGTTTAAATACACAGATGTATTAAGTTATGTAGAAATACTCTATCACTTTATATCAGGGTCTTGGGCATCTGTGGATTTTGGTATAGAGACGAGGGTCCTGGAACCAAGTCCCCCTGAATACTGAGAGATGACAGTGAATTTAATGGGATGGAATGGGATGGGATGGGATGGGATGGGATGGGATGGATGGGATGGGATGGGATGGGATGGGGTGACCCTGTGGTAATGATCGGCATCGTTTTTCAAAGAAACCCAGAACAGGATGGGGTGGGGTGGGGTGGGATGGGATGGGATGGGATGGGATGGGATAGAACCAAATAGAACAGAGCCCACAGCACGTAGTAAGAAGTACTGCTCTCGTGCAGGTAGATGTGTACTGGATTTTAACTTTCTGAAGCTGTCAAGCCAGCTATTAGATGAAGCCATAAATAAAAGACAAAAGCAATCAGTCACATTTGTGACTCAGACATGGAAATACAGAATAGAACAACCCTAGAAACTACCAACTAAAAAATAAAACACGTCAGAGGCCATAGCCCTTGGCCGACCCCGCTGTGTGATGACTCAGTGAGCCAAGGAATGTAATCATCTTGACCTTTTATTTTTTTTTTTCTGTGCATGAATATCCATCCAAGTGATCACTCCTCCTGTTGCAAGCATGTCTACCTTTAAGTATAAAGCTGGGGCCTCCAGTAAGGGGTGGCTTGGTTTCTTAAGGGATTGACTCATGTCATGGTAGGGCTGGAAAGTCTGAATTTTGCAGGCTGGAGGCCCAGGGAAGGTGTTACATTGCAACTGGAATCTGAAGGCAGCTGGAGGCACAATTCTCACTTCCTCAAGGGACCTTACCTTTCCTCTTGAGGCTGACTGGATGTGGCCCATGCCTATTACAGAGGGCAATCTGCTTTCTTCAAGGATTCCTGGCATACATGTTAATCCATTTTAGCACTCCCGCACAGCAACATCCAGGCTAGTAGTTGGATCAATCCTGCCCTCACTAAGCTGGCAGGTGAAATCAAGCATTACATATACACCTGTCTTAATTTCATTTCTGTTGCTGTGATTAAAAAAAATACTCTGACAAAAGCAACTTTAAGGGAGAAAGGCTTTCTATGGCTCCTAATTGCAGGTCACAGTCCATCATTTCAGGGAAGTCAGGGCGGGAACTAGCTCGAGCAGCTAGTCACCTCACACCCACAGTCAGGAGTGAGGAGCGGACAGCAATGAACACATCCCTGCTGCCTGCTTTCTCAGTAACTCCCCTCACTGCTATACAACCCAGGGAATGGAGTAGACTGGGTCTTCCTACATCAATTACTATCAAGGCAACCCCCACTGACATGCCCGCATGCCCACCTGATCTAGATAATGACCCATTAACACTCTCCCCAATTCAGTCATGATGGCACATGTCTTTAATCACAGGAGAGGAAGGTGGCTCTCCATGAGATCAAGGCCAGCCTGATCTACATAGTAAGTTCCAGGCCAGAGGGGCTACAAGTAAACAAAGAGTCTCTTCCCAGGTGGTTCCAGGTTGTGGAGCTATTAAGAAATAGTACCACAGGAAAGCCGGGCATGGTGGCACACACCTTTAATCCCAGCACTCGGGAGGTAGAGGCAGGTGGATCTCTGTGAGTTCAAGGCCAGCCTGGTCTACATAGTGAGTTCCAAACTAGCTGGGGCTACAGGGAGACCCTGTCTCAAAAAGACTGAGAGAGAGAGAGAGAGAGAGAGAGAGAGAGAGAGAGAGAGAGAGAGAGAGAGAGAGAGAGAGAGAGAGAGAGAGAGAGAGAGAGAGAGAGAGAGAGAGAGAGAGAAATAGTACCACAAGTATCCAACCTAGAATCCTGGGAGTTTAGTCTGTTTCTTTATATGATCCTAGCTACATAGCCAATCTAGCACCAAGTTTTAGTTACTCATCTTCCTAACAATTTCTAACCCATCTGCACTACTGGCATCCTAGTCTAGAAATGGGCAGAGGTTCTCCCTAAGAGCAGCCACTCCTAGAAGACATCATGCAAAGCTTTGAGGGAAGCACTGTTTGTATAATGATGGGCGGATGCTACTAGTATTTGGTGAGCAGAAGCCAGGAATGTTGAACACTGTAATTTCACAACTGTCTTCTACAACAAACATAGTATTGAACTCTTCAACACTCTTGAATCCATGACTAGATATATGAAGGTGAAATCCCTGTTTGCAATTAGTTGAGCTTAGAATCTGTTTCTGTTTTACATTTGACTATATTTTTTTGCATATGACTGTATTCTCTCTTTCAAATTTACATGTTGTCCCAACACTGAATGTGACTGCCCTATGAAGATTTCTGCCCGGAAGTTCACATCCCATCACCAGACTTCCCTTCCTAAATCCAACCCCAACCAATAGCCGAGTCCACTTATCTATGCACCATATTTTGGCCAAGATTTCTCTCCCATGTTGTTGCCACATCAGTCCTACCCCAGGGCCATGCATCTCAAACCTCTCTCCACAAAAGCCAACACCTTTATTGAATCTTTTGCTGATGTTATTATGCTCACCTTTCCTAATCCCCATGCCCAGTGGAAGACCCTCATCACTCTCTGATCAAGAAATTAATGGGGAGGGGGGCGGCCCTGGAGAGATGATTCAGCAGTTAAGAGCACTGCTGTTCTTGCAGAGGACCTGGGTTCAGTTCCTATGTGGTGGCTAACAACTGTCCAAAACTCCAGTTCTAGGGGATCCAACGCCCTCTCTGGCTTCCACCAGCATTATATAACACGGGTATGCTTACACACTTGGAGGCAAAACACTCATACACATAAAATAAAAATAAGTGAATCAAAAAATATTAAAGAAAAAAATTACTTAGGATAAACCAGTGCAGTTTGGGGTTCTGCTTACAAACAAATACAAGCCTTACATTTCCTGTCCACATTGCTCAAGAGAGAGACAGAAAGGATCTGGACAGTAACAAACCAGTCCTGGAGATAGCACTAAGGCCTCCCACTCAGAAGTTACTAGAACCCTAAGTCCAGGTTCTTTCTCTGCCAGTTTCACAGCTCCTTTGGGTTCCCTAAGCTAATACTCCAGCCTTGAAGTTTTTGGGGGAGCCCCCAAAGCCTTCTGCTTCTGCAAGTCCTGAATGCATAGACTCAACCAATCTTGGATTTAAAATATTCAGGGATAGGGCTGAGGAGATGGCTCAGTGGATAAAGCACTTGCTATGCAAGCATTAAGACCAGAGTTCGGATCCCCAGAACCCACATGAAACTGGGAAGACACAGTAACTGCCTGGCATCCCAGCACTCAAGAGGCAGGGACAAGGGATCCTGGGTATAAGCAGGCTATCTAGACTAGACGATCAGTGAGTTCTAGGTTCAACTGCAAGACCCTGCCTCAATAAATAAAGTAGAAGGGACTGGAGAGATAGCTCAGCAGTTAAGAGCACTGTCTGCTCTTGCAGAGGACCCAGGTTCAATTCCCAGCATCCACATGGCAGCTAACAACTGTCCCATTCCAGGGAATCAGACACCCTCTTCTGACTTCCAAGGGCATTGAATGACACTGGTGTATATACATATATGCAGGCAAAACACATACACATAAAATAAAAATTAAAAAGTATTTAAATAATTAAATAAAGTGGAAAGCAATCAAGGAAGATACCTGGCATCAACTTTGGTGCTACACAGACACACACACAGACACACACACACACACGCACACACACACACACACATACACGTGAACACATACATACAAATGTAGACTGTACTCGTATACAGATACAAAAAATAAATATTCAAGCGGGAAAAATAAGTGTGTGCTGAACATGTAGGCTTTTTCCTTGCTATTCCATGAACAATATGTTCTGTCAACTATTTGCAAATTATTCTCATCATATTATATATCAAAGCTTAATGTATTTGTTCTGAAATGCCCCCCCCCATAGACTCGGGCCTTGAATGCTCCATTCACAGCTCATGTTGCTATTTTGAAGACTGTCCAACCCACAGCTCCAAGCCACCTGTGCCCCAGGATAGCACTGAATGCAGCCCAATACAAAAATCATAAACTGAAAACATTATATTTCCGTGACTTTTTTTTGTGACTCAACTGAGCATGAACTTAGTAGATGACAGTATTGTGTCCCAGCATCAAAAGGCTGCACACACTTGTAAGGCCTTCAGGAAGTAGAGCTTGACTGGCAAAGGGAGGTCCCTAAGGGTGGGCCTTGGAAGATGACATGATCCAGCCCTGGTTCCAGTCAAGCACTCTGCTTCCTGGTCTACTGCCGTGTGAGGAGCCTCCACTATCTACTCCTGCTTGCCGTGAACACTGCCATGCCTTCCCCCTCCATGGTGGACTGAGATCACGCTGAAGCCATGAGCCAAAATAAACCCCATGTTTCTGTCAGGTATTCTGGTCACAGCAACGCAAATGTAATTAATGGTGCTCCATGTCCATTCTCACAGTTTTCTCTTGAGATGCTGAATGAGTCCTCCCAGGATGATATGGAGACCCTTGAGAAATTCTATACCCAAAGACACTCCTGCTCTTAAGAGCCCACCAGGGCCTAGGATCCAGTCCAGCCACCTTGATTAGCCCTTGCCAGCCTTTGTTTGTTACCAGCAATTGGGAACACAACCTCAATTCGCCCACAGTAGGTGCTGAGGAGTCCCCCTCTGAGCCTCTGGGGCCTCTACTCAGGTGCGACAGGGCTCTTATTTTGAAAAAAATATTTTTATTGATTTTTTTAATATAATGTATTTTGATCCTGTTCAGAATACCCTAACCTTATTACCCAGTGCACAACTTCACACCCTCTATTATTGTCTTTTTTTTTTAATGATTTATTTAATAACAACATACTTAGAAGAAGCATATCATTACAACACAATTGACATATTCAATAACGTTTTCCTGAGGTAGGATGCATCTTTTTCAAATTTGGCTGTAAATTTTTAGGTTTACAGTTGAATTTTTACAGTTATACAATATTGTACTCAGTATAAACCCTATAAGACATAAATTAAATGACATTTTAACCTTTAAAAAAGATCTCCATTTCATTATTAAAATACACAGTTTCATACAGAAATTCTTTTTCAATGCAATTGACATTGGATGTTTGCACATGCATTTCTAATCTCTAAATATCTGATTATTACTAGTCACAGTTGGTTACTTTCTGAG
>NW_008340872.1:3553678-3562961 GCF_000622305.1 Nannospalax galili | reverse complement strand
GAGTGGGTTGCTCTGGGTGAGAAGGGTCAGGAAGCAGTATTGGTTCCCCAGGTGTCTGGGGCCCCAAGACTAGGAATGGCGCAGGGCTAAAACTAGGAGTATAGAAGGGCGAGGCGGGGGGGATGGAAGGGTGAATGTGGCTTAGGGAGTCCCGGCGCAGAGAGCTGCGTTATAGACTTACCCCAAGAGGCCTGAGGATAGTAGTGCAGGCTAGGAGAGTTAGCTGGTGGTGCAGGCCCAGGGAACCAGCGAGAGGTGAGGGCGGGGCCAGGACCAGAAGTGGTGCTCCTGAAGCCCAAGAAAGGGACTGCGTTGCTCTGGGTGAGAAGGGTCAGGAAGAAGTATTGGTTCCCCAGGTGTCTGGGGCCCCAAGACTAGGGGTGGCTCAGGGCTCAAACTAGGAGTATAGAATGGCGAGGGGGGGGGATGGAAGGGTGAATGTGGCTTAGGGAGTCCCAGCGCGGAGAGCTGCGCTGTAGACTTACCCCAAGAGGCCTGAGGATAGTAGTCCTATTATTGTCTTTTTAAGGCCTATCAAGTCTAATCTGTCTCCTAAATGCTCTTGGGTGTGGGTCTATTCCTTGGAGTCTGGTCAACCTAAGAGGTGTCACTCCAGTAAGGAAAACTGACTCTCCCAGCATCTATTAATTGCCAACGAATCGTTAGTTAGGGCTGGGGCTTCTTGCCCACTTCCATGCTGGGCACCTGTCTGGCTTGGGTTTGCACAGGTCTTGTGCATGCTGTCATAAGTGCTGAGGGTTTGTATGTACAACTACCCTGTGGTATCCACACAACACAGTTTCCTTTTTTTCATTTATTCTTTGACCACCTCTGGCTCTAACAATCCTTCCACCCCCTCTTCTAAATTGATTCCTGAGCCTTGAGAGGAGAGGATATGATATAGGTGTCCCATTTAGGGCTGAGCACTGTATACCACAATGTAAAGTCCCAAGAGACTTTAGGAACCTGGTGGTCAATCAGCATGTTCTAGAAGAGAAAGCTAACATCCCCCCTTCCCCCCCACCCCACTGTCTTTGTTTTCTCTTCAGGGAGTGGCTGACCCCACTTTTCAGGTAAGCTTAGGGTTGAGACACCACACTAGCAGACCCATGATGTTACCAGAAACTGGGTATTTTGATGCCCACCACTCTCACTTGATAAATAGGAGAGAGGAATTGGAATTGGAGAAGGGAATACTTTTTTTTTTTTTTTGTCTTTTTGAGACAGGGTCTCCCTGTAGCCCCAGCTGTCCTGGAACTCACTATGTAGACCTTCAAGGCTGGCCTTGAGCTCAGCCATCCGCCTGCCTCTGCCTCCCGAGTACTGGGATTAAAGGCGTGCGCACCCCCAGGCCTGGCCCGGGAATACTTTTTATTCCAGTTCCAGTAGGAGGAAAATGGGGTAGATTCTCCACCTCAGAATCCTCATTTTTGAAAGGTAAAGGGTCTCGGGATTTTCGGGGTGGTTTTTGTGTTGGTTTGTTTGCTTGCTTGCTTTGTTTTGTTTTTTTGTCTCGAGACAGGATCTTCCTGTAGCCCCAGCTGGCCTGAATTTACTATGTCGACCAGGCTGGCCTTGATACAAAGATCAGTCTATCTCTGCCTCTGGAGTGCTGGGATTAAAGGCGTGTGCCACCATCCCCCATGGGTTCAGGGCAGGGGGGTGTATGGAATGATTGGTTTGGAAAAATCCCACTGGTTCTTGTGCCAGGTGGAGTTCTCTGTCTTTGGGCGAATTTGTACCTTTTATTTCACATTTATAGGATGGTACTTTCCTCTCCCTCCTTTGAAAGTCAGGTTCAAGCCTGTTAAACCTTTTAATTTTCTGCGTGTAAGAGGTGCTTATAGATGGGAGAGGGAGTGCTGTCATGGCTCTTTAGAATTAGAATGCTGGGCTGGGGAGATGGCTCAGTTGGTAAAAGGGCTAGCCTTGCAAGTGTGAGGACCTGACTTCAATCCCAGAACCTGTGTAAAAAGCTGGGCATGGCAGTACATGCTTGTAATCTGGGCACTAGGGAGGCAGAGACAGAAGGATCCCTGGGGCTTGCTGGCCAGCCATTAGTCTAGCCTCATGGGTGACCTCCAGATCAATGAGAGACCCTGTCTCAAAGGACATGGATGGTACAGGATGGCACCCAAGGTTGTCCTCTGGCCTCCACTCTCATGTACACATGCATGTACCCCCACACAAGTAAATAAACAAGTAGATAATTTAAAAAGAAGAATTTGATAAACTGTATAGAAAGGATAGATAGGAACAGACTGGAGGAAAGGGGGAAGAAGAGGTTAACAGGACAGTGCATAGCAAAGCAGCTCCCAGAGAGGCTAAATCATTGTCCACCCAGAAAGGCAGTATTTAGATGATTTCTTTTTTTAGTCTCTAAATACTAGGTGAACACCATAGTTCATATGTTGATCAGCTCTGTTTGTTGGATGCTGGCTCAGTGAGGATAAGAAGGCTGAGAGACTAAGGCTGAGATCCTAGTAGACAGCCTGAGAGGGTGGGTTCTGACCTCCATCGGTGTGGAAGGTATGATCTCATCAGACCTGATCTCACCAGAGTGCAGAGTTCTGGCCTCCCTCTGGCCTCTCTCTGACAGAGGGGCTGAGGGGACTGCCTGAGAGCCCCTGGATCCTGCCTCCATGTGGTGGTGAGCTTCCCTTAATTGCAGCATACCCAGCCCCCTGCCTGGAATTTTGTGAGGCCCCTCCCAAGGCCCCAGGGCAGATCTGGCTTTGGTAGGCAAAGGCTGAGATCCTAGCAGACAACCTGAGAGGGTGGACCCCTAAGAGCCGCCCAGATCCTGCCTCCTTGTGGTGAGTGTACCTGACTGGAACCTGCATTGGGCTTCTGTGGGTACTCCTGAACACCTGATCTGAAGCCATCAGTTCCCTCCAAATTAAACCTGAGAGAACCTGAACCCTGTACCAACCAGCTTTGCATAACCAATAAAAAAAGGATCTAGGCACCCCGATAATACAAACAGAAGCATACTTCAACTTAATTCTCATATCAGAATCATAAACAACAAAAGAAATTCACATGCCAAAACTGCAACAAAAGAATAATAAAATGAAAAGCCAAAACACTATGTCCCCACCAAACTCCACCAGTCCTGTAGAAGAGTTCTACAAGGAGAACCCCCTAGAGATAACCCAGGACACTGAATTTAAAAGAACAATCATAAACATGATCAAGGAATTCAATAAATTTAAAGAACACATGAACAAACAAATCAAAGAACTAAAAGAAGATAGGGATAAACTTCTGAATGAATTCACAAAAGAAATAGAAACATTGAAGAAAACTCAGGCAGAAATGAAGAAGGAAGTGCAAAACTCAATAAGGCAACTTGAAACGACAGGGGAAAGCCTCAACACTAGAATGAATGAAATGGAACACAGAATATCAACACTGGAAAATGAAGTTGAAGAATAGGACCACTCAAGCAAAGATTATGGAAAATTAAAAAAAAAAAATACAAAAAAAGAAAGAAAAATTCAGATATAAACAGTTTTTTAGTTTTAAATTGCATGCTGTTCTGTGTATGATAAAATCTTGCCCCATCCTCTTGTGCTTAACCCCGGGTGTAAATCATTCCTGAGTACAATGTATCCAGGCTGTGTTGACTACCTGCCCCTGAGTGACTTTGCCATTTTAGTTATTAGATTGAATGACAAAAAACTCATTCAATTTTATATCTTACAGGGTTTATACTGAGTTCAATATTGTATAACTTTAATAATTCAACTGTAAACCTAAAAATATATAGCCAGTTTTGAAAGAGATGCATCTTAGCTCTGGAAATTGTTATTGAATATGTCAATGCTGTTGTAATGAAATGCTTCTTATAATTATATGGTTATTACACAAATAATTTTTAAAAATTTTTTAAAAAAAATTAAAAAAAACAGGAATGGAATATGCAAAAAATGTGAGACACCACAAAAAGACCAAATCTATGGATCACAGGAATAGAGGAAGGAGAAGAATTTCAGGTTAATGGTGTTGACCACATCTTAAACAGGATTGTAGAAGAGAATTTCCCAAAGTCAAGGAAAGACATCCCCATACAAATACAGGAAGCACATAGAACACCAAAGAGGATCAGAAAAGAAACTCCCCGTGACATATCATAGTAAAAACAATAAATGTAAGAACAAAGAGAGAATACTGAAAGCAGCAAAAGAAAAACAAGAAGTCGCATACAAAGGAAAGTCCATCAGAATTACAGCTGACTTATCAATGCAAACTATGAAAGCCAGAAGAGCCTGGACCAAGGTATTTCCAGTTCTACATGACAATAGATGCCAGCCCAGAATACTTTACCCAGCAAAAATGTCTATTATAGTTGAGGGGGAAAGAAAATTTTTCCATGACACAAAAAGCCTGAAAGAATACATGTCTGCAAAACCAGCCCTTCAAAGAATACTTGAAGCAATACAGAGGGTGGAGAGAGAAACAACTATACCTCAGAGGCAATGAAAGAAAATAAAGGTATAATCAAGGAAACACAAAATTAGAGAACACAAAGAGCAATCAAAATGATGGCAACCAATACACATCTTTCAATAATAACCTTAAATATCAATGGATTGAACTCCCCAGTCAAAAGACACAGGCTAAGTGAATGGATTGAAAAAACAAAATCCATCTCCTTGCAGTCTGCAAGAAACCCATCTCACCTTCAAGGACAGGCACTCCCTTAAGGTAAAAGTATGGAAAAGAATATTCCAAGTAAATGGCACTAAGAAACAAGAAGGGGTTTCAATTCTAATATCTGACAAAATAGACTCATCAGAAGAGATAAGGAGGGTCACTTCATTCTGATCAAAGGAACAGTTAACCAAGGAGATATTACAATCCTTAACCTATATGCACCAAACTCTGGTGCACGCAAATTCATAAAAACAACACTACAGGACTTTAAGACACATATTAACCCCAGCTCAGTAATAGTAGGGGACTTCAGTACCCCACTGTCTCCATTAGACAGGTCAACCGGACAAAGAATAAACAGGGAGACATCTGAAATAAATGATACTATACATCAAATGGACCTAACAGACACCTTTTGAATATTCCTCCCAAGCACCAAAGAATACACTTTCTACTCAGCACCCCATGGAACGTTTTCAAAAACTGATCACATACTGGGCCACAAAACAAACGTTAACAAATAAAAAAATTGAAATAATCCCATGCATTCTATCAGACCACAATGCAATAAAGCTCAAAATCAACAATGGACAAAGCCCTAGTCACTACACAAACTCATGGCAATTGAACAACACACTGCTAAACAATGAGTGGGTCAAAGGAGAAATTAAGAAAGAAATAAAAGAATTCCTGGAATTCAATGAAAAGGACATTACAACACAACACAACCTCTGAGACACTTTAAAAGTAGTCCTAAGAGGGAAGTTTATAGCTTTAAGTGCCTACATTAAAAATTAGAAAGAAGCCAGGCGTGGTGGCGCATGCCTTTAATCCCAGCACTTGGGAGGCAGAGTCAGGCAGATCTCTGTGAGTTCAAGGCCAGCCTGGTCTAGATAGTGAGTTCCAGGACAGCTGGGGCTACAGGGATATCTTGTCTCAAAAAGACCAAAAAAAAAAAAAAATTTAGAGCCCAAATAAATGACCTAACACTGCAACTCAAGACACTGGAAAGGCAAGGACAAATGAAACCCAAACGCAGCAGAAGAGAAGAAATAACAAAAATCAGAGCAGTAATTAATGAAATAGAAACAAGGAAAACAATACAAAGAATCAATGAATCTAAGAGCTGGTTCTCTGAAAAGCTAAACAAGATAGAAGACCCTTAGCCCAGTTAACCAAAAGAAAAAATAAGTATATTAAAATAAGTATAAAAATTTTTTAGTGTTTTTGTGACAGGGTCTCCTTGTAGCCCCAACTGGCCTAGAACTTGCTATGTAGACCTTGAACAGAGAGATCTGCCTGCCTCTGCCTCCCCAGTGCTGAGATTAAAGGCAAGCGCCACCACATCCGGCCTTAAGTATAAAAATTTTAAGTTTAAACAGACCCATAACATATAAGGAAATCGAAACAGTAATACAAAGCCTCCCAACTGAAAAATGGCCAGGCCCAAATGGATTTAAGCAGATGGATTTATAGCAGAATTCTATAGGACATTTAAAGACGAACTCCAACCAAAATTACTTAAATTATTGAAAAAGATGGAAACATTGGGGGAGCTCCCAAATTCCTTATAAGAAGTTTTCATCAGTCTGATACCCAAAGTGTAAAGGCACAACCAAAAAAAGAAAACTGTACACCCACATTCTTAGCGTAGTTGCAAAATTTCTCAACAAAATACTTGCAAACTGCATACTGACAACATCTAAATGATCATTCACCATGATCAAGTAGGCTTTATCCCAGAGATGCAGGGATGGTTCAATATATGCAAATCAATAAACTTCATTAATCATAAAATGGGCTCAAAGACAAAAACTGCATTGTCATCTCAATAGATGAAGAAAAGACTTTTGACAAAATTCAGCATGCATTTATGTTCAAAGTCATAGAGGGAACTGGACTGGAGAGAACATACCTCAACATAATTAAAGCTATATACAACAAACCCACAGCCAACATCATTCTAAATGGAGAAAAATTGGAGGCATTCCCATTAAAATCAGGAACCAGACAAGGATACCCATGATCTTCACTGCTTTTCAACATAGTGCTTGAAACTCTTGCTGAAGCAATAAGATAGGGGAAGGAAATTAAGGTAGTACTAATTGGAAAAAAAAAAGACATCAAACTATCACTTTTTGAAGATGATATTATATGATACTATATCTAAGAGATCCCAAAAGTTCCACCAGATAACTCCTAGAACTGATCAACACTTTCAGTATAGTGGCAGGTTATAAAATCAATCTACAAAAACCAGTAGCCTTTCTATATAACAATAACAAGCAATTGGAGAAAGAATACAGGGAAATGCTCCCATTCACAATTGTTGCAAAAACAAAAATAAAATATCTTGGAATAAATCTGACCAAAGATACCAAAGATCTCTATAATGAAAATTTTAAATCTTTAGAGACATTGAGGAAGACACCAGGAGATAGAAAGACCTCCCATGCTTATGGATTGGGAGAATTAATATTGTGAAAATGACCATCCTACCAAAAGCAATATATAGATTCAGTGCAATCCCAATCAAATCCAGTCAAAATCCCCATGACATTTTTCACAGAATTGGAAAAAACTATCTTAAGATTCATATGGAAGCACAAAAGACCCCAGATAGCCAAAACAACCTTGAGCACAAAGAGCAACGCTGGGGGGGATTACTATACCAGATCTCAAAGTATACTACAGAGCTATAGTCTGAAAAAAAAGACCAAAAACAAAAAACAGCATGGTACTGGCGCAAAAATAGACATGTAGATCAATGGATCAATCTAAGAGTGTAAGATGCGCATACAATAAACTGCTGCAGAAGGATCCTGACTTGTCCTCCCGCGTCGTTCTTGCCGGCGAGACGGAAAGCGGTCGGGGACAGCTGGTGCCGAGACCCGGGACTCAACATCGCTGGTGCCGCCCGAAGACCCCTCCAATACAGGAGGAGGATTCAGAACTGCAGGTAGGTTCGGAGAGGTATGGATATTGTGGAGATTGCTGGAATTGTTTTCGCCTTGATTATGGGAGCCTTTGTGATTCTGCTTCTCACCCTATGCTTCCACGCGGGTTACTGTCAGGAAGAAGGGCAAATGGTTCTAGAGGATCTCCAGGACAGCCTATCAGAAACCGAACGAAATGAAAGGATGGGAGCACGTGCAAAAGAAAATAGGGCCCAAAGTGAAAATGGACCTCCCGGTAAGCCAGAGGAAGGCAGGGGAGAGAGCACTGTCGAAAAGGACGGAGCAAGAAACCAAGTAACAGGTTTTAGACAGGGAAGAAACTTACCAAAGGGGTATTTATACCCCACAAGGGAACTTGCTGCTCTGCAGTTAGAAGAGAGCAGTTTAAGCCCAGAAGAAGAGATAGAATTAGAAGAACAAGCCGCAAGCTATGAGGAAAATAGATATAGGCCACTGGAATATAAGAACCCAATGCCCTATGTTCTGGGGCAAGGGGCTGCTACTGCCCCCCCACCTTATTCAATACAGCCATCATGTTCACTCCTCCCTAAAATTGTGAGGAAAAAGCTGGGTATGGCCTTCCCAGTTTTTGAAATGCCTATAGAGGGACAAGAAGGCATGGGACGAGTCTATGCGCCTGTAGATTATAATCAGATAAAAGAATTGGCTGAAGCAGTAAGAAAATATGGAGTGAATGCAAATTTTACTTTAGCACAGCTAGACAGACTGGCAAGAGATTCTATGACGCCTACTGACTGGCAAACTATTGCAAAGGCTACGCTTAATAGCATGGGCCAATTTTTAGAGTGCAAGGCGCTATGGTATGAGGCTGCACAAGAGCAAGCCCGAATCAATGCAGCCTCCTTAACCCCTGAACAACAACAATGGACATATGAAATGTTAACAGGACAAGGAAGATATGCAAATGAACAAAATACTTATGCCTGGGGAGCCTATCAACAGGTTTCCATGACGGCAATTAGAGCATGGAAAGCTTTAACTAAAAAGGGAGAAGGAGCAACCCAGCTAACCAAAATTATACAGGGCCCACAGGAATCATTTTCAGATTTTGTGGCCAGGATGACCAAGGCAGCAAACAGAATTTTTGGAGATTCAGAATCTGCAATGCCTCTTATTGAGCAATTAGTTTTTGAACAAGCAACACAAGAATGCCATAATGCCATTGCCCCTCGAAAGGGTAAAGGATTACAAGATTGGTTAAGGGTATGTAGAGAGTTAGGGGGCCCATTATCTAATGCAGGGCTGGCGGCAGCTATAATGCATATTGCCAAAAATGCTCCTCAAGGAAGAGGCAAAGGACCTTGTTATCAATGTGGCAAAATGGGACATTTTAAAAAAGACTGCAAGAATGCAGCCCCAAATAATCTTACAACTAAAATCTGCACTAGATGCAGAAAAGGGGCACACAAGGCCGAGAACTGTAGATCTATAAGAGACATTGAGGGAAAACTTTTGGTTCCCCCAAGGCCTTGGAAGAGCCCAAAGCAAGAATTTAAGCCAAAAAACGAGATGAGGGGCCCTCGGTTCCAGGGCCCAGACAAATATGGAAACCCCGCCCAAACATGCCCATGGTCCAAAGCCCAATTGCAGCAGCGATTCGGGGACCGATTTCAGGAAATCATCTCCCCCACGGAGGAATGGGAAGA
>NW_008340872.1:3549143-3551501 GCF_000622305.1 Nannospalax galili | reverse complement strand
GATATGCATTCACTTATAAGGTTTTGGTGCTAGGATCCACAAATGAGGGAGAACATACGTCTTGTTTTTCTGAGTTACTTCACTTAGCATAACATTTTCTAGATCCATCCATCTGCAAATTTTTTTACTGCTGAGTAGAGCTCCATTGCACAAATGTACCAAAGCTAACCACTCATCAGTTGAGGGACAATTAAGCTGCTTCCATCTCTTAGCTATTGTGAAAAGAGTAGCCACAAATGTGGTTGTACAAATGTCTCTACAATAGGATGAGTCCTTTGGGTATATGCCAAGGAGTGGCAAAACTGGGTCATGTGGTAGGTTCATTTTTAGTTTTTTAAGAGTTCTCCACACTGCTACCCATAGAGGTTGGGTGTGGAGAGCCACAGCCTCCACCGCCATTACAAGATGGCGCCGGTATCCGGACCTTCTTAACAGTAAACATCCTGCTGCGCCCATAAGGGGCGTGCACAAGAGCCTGCTCTCCCTCGCCTCCTCCCGTGGCGAGATCTCCAGCAACCAATCCGCTTTATATACGTCATAGATGGGACCTTTAGACTATATAAGCAACCGCTCTCCCGCTTCTCGGCGTCTTCGGTCTTTAAGCTTCTAAGTGTAAGATGTGCGCATACAATAAACTGCTGCAGAAGGATCCTGACTTGTCCTCCCGCGTCGTTCTTGCCGGCGAGACGGAAAGCGGTCGGGGACACTCTATCTGTTCCAAGTATACTTTTTTGTGGTTTTTCCTGGAAGAGGGTTCAGGGCTGGGTCAGTCCCATGGAGGTTTTATCCAAGATGGAGTCACTCAGGTCTCTCACAAGATATAGGTGTAGGAGAGGATTTTCTAAATCAGACAGAAATTGCTCAGGAATTAAGGTCAGCAATCAACAAGTGGGACCTCATTAAACTAAAAAGCTTCTGTACAGCAAAAGAAACAATAAAAAAAGTGAAGAGAAAACCCACAAAAATGAAGAGAAAACCCACAAAATGGGAAAAAAATCTTGACCAGTGACACATCTGACAGAGGTTTAACATCCACAATATATAAAGAATTCAAAAAACAAAGAATTGAGAAGTCAAATGACCCAATTAAAAGATGGGCTAAAGATCTAAACAGAGAGTTCTCAAATGAAGATATAAAAATGACTAAGAAACATCTCAAAAAGTGTTCAACTTCATTAGTAATTAGGGAAATGCAAATTAAAACCACCCTAAGGTATCACCTTACCCCAATCAGACTGGTTAGGATCAAGAGAACAAATGATACCAAATGCTGGTTGGGATGTGGAGAAAGGGGAACGCTCATTCACTGCTGGTGGAATTGCAAACTCATGAAATCTCTACAGAAAACAGTGTGAGAACTCTTAACTAAAAATGAACCTACCATATGACCCAGTTATACCATTCCTTGGCATACACCCAAAGGACTCATCCTATTATAGAGACACTTGTACAACCATGTTTGTTGCTGCTCTTTTCATAATAGCTAACAAGAGCTAAAGATGGAAGCAGCCTAATTGTCCCTCAATTAATGAGTGCATTATGAAACTGTGGAACATTTACACAGTGGAGTTCTACTCAGAGCTAAAGAGAGATGAAATCATGAAATTTTCAAGTAAATTAGTTGAACTAGAAACTGTTATACTAAGTGAAATAACACAGACTCAGAAAAACAAACAACATATCTTCTCCCTCATATGTGGATCCTAGCACAAAATCCTTTTAAATTCCCAGTCCTTTTTAATAAGATGATGCTATACAGCAGTCCCTTCTGTATGAAATAACTACTATCATCATGACTTCAGCTGAGCCAGATCGCTAAACATTGTCACAATTGGGCTTGTTGACAGTTGTGCTCATTCATTAAAGGAGGGCCAAGCAGGGTCATTGGACCCTCACCAGATTATCCAGCCACTCTTCCCAGCCAACAGTATGTAATTTGACCCTAATCACACATGGCCCCCAGGATTTGAGGAGGGATAAAGTATACAATCTGGGGAAGGCTAGGAAAAGAAGGCATGGCCCATGCTGGATAAAGGCTTTCCAGTGTGCATACCCTCGGGTCATACATACCCCTCAGTTATCTCAGTAAGTAAGCTCAATAAATTCATTGGTTCCCCAATAAAACTTTTATCAAACATTGGCTCAACTAACTGAAACTTGAAAGGAAATAAGCATTGCTTAGCATCCCTAGAAAAAGAAGTCTCACAACAGATGGAAAATTTATTTGTTAATGCTATTATGTCTCATAAATTATTTTTTTAAAAATGAAAATTAGCTGGGCGTGGTGCACGCCTTTAATCCCAGCACTTGGGAGGCAGAGGCAGGTGGATCTCTGTGAGTTCGAGGCCAGCCTGGTCT
>NW_008340872.1:3546520-3548806 GCF_000622305.1 Nannospalax galili | reverse complement strand
AAAGAAAAGCTCATTGCAGTGTGTAGTAGTCAGGGTTCTCCAAAGAAACAGAACTGGTAGAATGAATATATGTGTATAAGGATTTATCAGCTTAGCTCACAAGATAGAGTCTGAGTAGTCCAACAATGGCTGCACCACACTGGAGAGGCTAAGAATCCGTAGTCGCTCAGTCCAAGAGGCTGGATGTCTCAGTAGTCTCAACCTGGCGCTGAAGGTCTGACGAATTCCAAAAGATCAGCTAGTCTTCAGTTTGCAGCAGCAAATGAACTCATCAGGGAGAGAGAAGGCAAGCAGCAAGAAGCCAGGCATTCTCCTCTGCCTTGGCCTTTTATACGGGCTGCCATCATAAGGTATCGCCCACATTTGGGGTGTGTCTTCCAGCTTCAGATGATCCAATTAAGAAGATCTCTCTCATTTCAGTTAATCCCAGAACCAGTAAAGTTGACACCCAGGATTAGCCATCACAAGTCCACCCCTTGTCAACTTGACATATAATAGCATCTCTTTATGTCATGCTTAATTTTCAAATGAAAACAATTTTGAGGTCATAATTTCACCTAACATGATATAACTATCCAATAATACAATGACCAATGCATTATATATCTTAGAGTAGGTGATAAGGTCTTCGAGGAATGCTTAGTCCTTTAGTGTCTCATAACCCAATATAATCATATAGGTTCACAACACTTAACCACTTACACCTCAATTACACATTCAAAAAAGAATAACTCAAGTATCTGCTTAACATATGTGTATAGATGGACAAGTCTATTCTTAACCAAATAGGACAAAAATACATCAATTACAATCCACATTTCTGCAACTGATCACGTGGCCTAAGTTGGTATTTGTAACTACTGTCCTCTACGACCCATCTGTATTCCTCCACCATCAGCAAGCACCTCTGTAGGTCTTGGCTCTTTCCCTGGAGAAGTGACACATATTTTCATCCCTGAAGGGCCTGGGCCATTTGTTGTCCTGTCTGGATTGGGTTGTTGCAGTTTCCCATTGACCTTAATCACAGGACATGGTAACACCAAAAGTCGCCCTAAGAAATCTCCTGCCTTCCAGATATAATCTTCATTACCGCCATTGTGGAGAACCAGTCCAATTTCCCCCTGGTAGTCTGGGTCAATCACCCCTCCTAATACTGTTATTCCTTTCTTAGCCTGCTGACTTAAGGGCATCAGAAGCCCAAAGTGTCCAGGGGGAAGTCTTAGCTTCCAGTTCAACGGAATGTTTGTTGTCTCTCCTGGCAGAAGCACTCCCTCCTCTGGAACCAAAACATCCAAGTCAGTAGAGTGCAAAGTCGAGGGTACAGGAAGCAAAAATTTTCCTAGTTGGTCACCAGGGGTGATAGTGAGTGGAATCATTCCCACTTACGCCCCTTGATTCCTGGACCTGTAAATCCTGGCTATAGGAGAAACTGTACCACATATTGGATGCTGATTCAAAGCATACACTGCCTTCTGGAGGACCCTGCCCCAGCCCTCCAGGCTATTGCCACCTAATTGGCACTTTATCTGTGTCTTTAAGAGACTATTCCATCATTCTAACAAGCCAGCTGCTTCAGGATGGTGGGGAACATGGTAAGACCAGTGGATTCCATGACCATGGGGCCACTGTCACACCTCTTTGGCTGTGAAGTGAGATCCTTCGTCAGAAGCGATGCTGTGTGGAATACCATGAGGGTGGATAAGGCATTCTGTAAGTCCCTGGATGGTAGTTTTGGCAGAAGCATTACACGCAGGAAAGGAAAATCCATAACCAGAGTAAGTGTCTATTCCTGTAAGGACAAAATGCTGTCCCCTCCAAAATGGAAGTGGTCCAATGTAGTTGGTTGCAGGCTGATCACCATGGGGAACAGTGCCATATCGGGGGCTCAGTGTTGGTCTCTGCTGTTGGCAGATCTGGCACTCAGCAGTAGCTGTAGCAGGTCAGCTTTCATGAGTGGGAGTTCATGCTGTCGAGCCCATGCATAACCTCCATCTCTGCCACCATGGCCACTTTGTTCATGGGCCCATTGAGCAATGACAAGGATAGCTGAAGAAAGAGGCTGACAATCCTCTTGATTATTGAACTCATCTTCTGCTGAAGCCACTTTTTGATGAGCATTTTTATGAGACACAAGTATGTTCACATCCTTTACCCATTTGGAGAGATCTATCCACATACGTCTTTCCCAAATGTCTTTCTCACCAATTTTCCAATCATGCTCCTTCCAAGTCCCTGACCATCCAGCCAAACCATTGGCTACAGCCCATGAATCAGTATATAATCGGA
>NW_008340872.1:3545563-3546190 GCF_000622305.1 Nannospalax galili | reverse complement strand
TCCATTTGATAATGGATTGTTGCTGTGCACGGCCTACTTTATGGCTTGCGGGGCCAGATAACACCCAGCTCATGATGGGCAGCTCTGGTCTCATGGTGACTTGGTGGCCCATCGTCAAACGTTCAGTTTCCACTAAGGCCCAATATCAGGCTAAGAGCTGTCTCTCAAAGGGAGAATAGTTGTCCGCAGATGAAGGCAAAGCCTTACTCCAAAATCCCAATGGCCTCCGCTGTGATTCCCCTATGGGGGCCTGCCAGAGACTCCAAACAGCATCTTTATCTGCCACTGATACCTCAAGCACCATCAGGTCTGCTGGATCATATGGCCCAAGGGAGTAGAGCAGCTTGTACAGCAGCCTGGACCTGTTGAAGGGCCCTTTCCTATTCCAGACCCCACTCAAACGTCACTCAAAGGCCTTCCAAGTCACTTGATATATGGGTTGTAGTAACACACCTAGATGAGGAATGTGCCGCCTCCAGAATCCAAACAGGCCCACCAAGCCTTGTGCTTCTTTCTTGGTGGAGGGAGGGGCCAAATGCAACAACTTATTCTTCACCTTAGAAGGAATGTCTCTGCATGCTCCACACCACTGAACTCCTAGAAATTTCACTGAGGTAGAAGGCCCTT
>NW_008340872.1:3543174-3544776 GCF_000622305.1 Nannospalax galili | reverse complement strand
CACTGGAGAGGCTGAGAATCCATAGTTGCTCAGTCCATGAGGCTGGATGTCTCAGTAGTCCCAATCTGGCACTGAAAGTCTGACGAATTCCAAAAGATCAGCTAGTCTTCAGTCTACAGCAGCAAGACAAACTCACCAGTGAGAGAGAAGGCAAGCAGCCAGAAGCCGGGCGTTCTCCTCTGCCATGGCCTTTTATACAGGCTGCCATCAGAGGGTAACACCCACATTTAGGGTGTGTGTTCTACCTTTAAATGATCCAATCAAGAAGATCTCTTTCATTTCAGTTAATCCCAGATCCAATCAAGTTGACACCCAGGATTAGCCATCACAGAGGAATTTCAAGGACCATTTTTATCCCTTGCCCTCCAAGGTCAACTAAGTCCCAGGGGACTATGGAACATATCTCAAAATGTCCTGTTACTGTGCTGAGTCACCTGTCCTCTTGTTCAGGGAGGCAATGGAGACCCCACAAGATGGACTTGAACCAGTGTCCAGTCTACAAAGGGGGAGGGGGTCAACTCAAAGGAAACATCTCATTCATGCTTCCAAGTAAAGCCAGGCATGGTTCAGCAGGACTGTGCTGGATAGCTTTAATGTCAACTTGACACACCTGGGTTGAGGGAGCATCAGTTGGGGAATTTCCTCTATTTGACTGGCCTGTGGCCATGTCTCTGGGGCATTTTCTTAATTGTTGAGTGATGTGGGAGGGCCCAGCCCACTGGGGATAGTGCCACCCCTGGGCAGGTGGGCCTGTGTTGGCTGAGAGAGCAAGACAGTAAGCAGAGTTCCTCCATGGCCTGTGCTCCAGCTCCTGCTTCCAGGTTCCTGCCCTGAGTTTCTACCTTGGGCTCCCTGATGACCTGTGACCTGGGAGATATAAGCTGAATAAACCCTTTCCTCCCCAAGTTGGTAGTGGTCAGAGTGTTTTGTCACAGCAATGAAGAAACAAACCAGGACAAGGACATTTGACTTATCTTCATATAGATGGAACTGGTAAAAGAAAGGAGCCAGGAGCTCCTCCCGAGACCATGTGACCTGAACGCTGAGGAACAGATCCTCAAATGACCTTAAGTGTAATAATAAATTGATTTATTTGGGCCAATTGTATGGTCTTAAACACCCAAAAGGAAAGTATAATCAAAGAATAAAGGCCTCAGTATATTTCTTTAAGAGTTCAAGGGATGCCCACTGCAGGCCTCTCTCCTACCAACAGGCTCTCTCCGGGGAAAGTCCATCTTACCCATCGCACCCTCCACGCCTTGACTCCCCAGCCTCATTCACCCTCCCATCTCCCCCACCCTTCTCTCCTAGTTTGGGTCCAGTCCCATTCCTTGTCTTGGGACCCCATACACCTGGGGAACCAATACTGCTTCCTGATCCTTTTCATCTAGACCAACATAGTGCCTTCTCTGGGCCCCAGGAGCACTGCTTCTGGGCCTGGCCCTGCCCTCAACTCCCTCTGCTTCCCTGGGCCAGCACCACCCACCAGCCTCTTTCTGGGACATGGGGGCTGACCTTTCCTCTTCCTGATCCTTTGTATCCAGACCAACCCAGCTCCTCAGTGAAGCCCCCAGGAGCCCTTGGGGCCCCTTCCTGCCTCCA
>NW_008340872.1:3541702-3542700 GCF_000622305.1 Nannospalax galili | reverse complement strand
AATGCAGGACATGGAACTCAAAAGAACAATTATATACATGATAAAAGATTTCAGTGAATTTAAAGAACACACAAACAAGGTAATCATAGAGCTGAAGGAAGATAGGGATAAACTTCTGAATGAATTCAGAAAAGAGCTAGAAATATTGAAGAATACTCAGGCTGAAATAAAGAACGAAGTGAAACACTCCATAAGCCAATTAGAAAGGACAGGAGAAAGCCTCAGCAATAGGATGAATGAAATGGAAAACAGAGTATCAAGACTGGAAGATAAACTGGACAAACTAGAGCACTCAAGCAAAGATTATGAAAAATTTAAGAAATCATAAGAAAGGAATATGTGGGAATTGTGTGACACCATAAAAAGATCAAACTTACGAATCATAGGCATACAGGAAGGAGAAAAATCCCAAGATAATGGCATGGACCAGATCTTCAACAGAATCGTGGAAGAAAATTTCCCAAAATTAAAGAAAGACATGGCCATACAAATACAAGAAGCATATAGAACACCAAATAGACAGGACCAGAAAAGAAACTCTCTATGGCACATCGTAGTAAAACCACTACACGTACAAAACAGAGAGACAATTCTGAAAGCTGCAAAAGAGAAACAACAAGTCACATATAAAGGAAAACCCATTAGGATTACAGCTGACTTTTCAGTGCAAACCATGAAAGCCAGAAGAGCCTGGAACAAAGCTTTCCCAGTTTTAAATGAGCACAGATGCCAACCCAGACTACTATACCCAGCTAAAATACCTATTATAGTCGAAGGGGAAAGAAAAATGTTCCATGACATAAATAGGCTGAAGGAATTCATGTCCACAAAACCAGCCCTTCAGAGAGTTCTGGAAGCAACACAAACAGCTGAAGAAAGGAAAGACTATACCCAAAGGATTTCAGAAAGAAATCCAATGAAGGTAGGACTGTGGAAAAGTACAGCTATATCAAGAATGTAAACAGAAATAAAAATGACAGGATTCAATACTCATCTTT
>NW_008340872.1:3540910-3541659 GCF_000622305.1 Nannospalax galili | reverse complement strand
ATAGACTATATGAATGGATTAAGACACAAAACCCATCTTTTTGTTGTCTGCAAGAAACTCATCTCACTTTCAAGGACAGACACTATCTCAAAGTGAAAGGATGGAAAAAATATACCAAGCAAATGGCACTAAGAAAAAAGCTGTTGTAGCAATTCTAATATCTGACAAAATAGACTTTAAAACTAATCAGAAGGGACAGAGGGCCACTTCATTTTGATAAAGCAACAATGAATGAAGAAGACATTACAATCATGAACATATATTCATCAAACTCTGGATCACCCAACTTCATAAAAACAATACTACAGGACTTTAAGACCCAGATTAATCCCAACTCATTAATAGTTGGTGACTTCAATACCCCACTGTCTCCATTAGATAGGTCAACAGGGCAGAGAGTTAACAGAGAGACATCTGAATTAAACAATACCATATATCAAATGGACTTAAAAGACATCTACTGAGTATTCCACCCAAGCACCAAAGGACATACTTTCTACTCAGCACATCATGGAACCTTCTCCAAAATCGACTGTATACTGGGGCACAAAACAAAACAAATACAAAAAGACTGGATTGAAATAATTCCATACATTCTATCAGACCACAATGCAATAAAGCTTACAATCAACACCTGAAGAAGCCCTAATCACCACATGAACACATGGAAATTAAAAAACACACTCCTGAATGATGAATGGGTCAAAAGAGAAATTAAGAAAGAAACAAAAGTATTCCTGGAACTAAAT
>NW_008340872.1:3540009-3540858 GCF_000622305.1 Nannospalax galili | reverse complement strand
TACAGAACATTATAAGGGAATACTTTAAAAACCTATATGCTACTAAATTTGAAAACCTAAAAGAAATGGATGCATATCTAAAGGCATGGGAACCACCAAAACTAAACCAAGAAGAGATTAACAGCTTAAACAGACCCATATCACAAAAAGAAATTGAAACAGTAATACAAAACCTCCCGACTAAAAAAAGCCCAGGACCAGATGGATTTACAGCAGAATTCTATCAGACATTTAAAGAAGATCTGCATCCAACACTACTTAATTTATTCCAAAAGATAGAAATGGAGGGGAAACTTCCAAATTCCTTCTATGAAGCCAGCATGACTCTCATACCAAAGCCTGGTAAAGATACAACCAAAAAAGAAAACTATAGACCCATATCCTTAATGAACATAGATGCAAAAATTCTCAACAAGATACTTGCAAACTGCATACAAACACACATCAAAAATGCCATCCACCATGATCAAGTCGGCTTTATCCCAGAGATGCAGGGATGGTTCAATACACGTATGTCAAAAAATGTCAGAAATCATATAAATTTGCTCAAAGACAAGAACCACATGGTCATCTCAGTGATGCAGAGAAGGCCTTTGACAAAATTCACATTGCATTTATGTTCAAAGTCCTACAGGGAATTGGACTGCAGGGAACATGCCTCAACATAATTAAAGCCATATACAACAAACCCACAGTCAACATCATTCTAAATGGAGAAAAGCCAGAAGCATTCCCATTGAAATAAGGAACTAGACAAAGCTGTCCACTATCTCCACTTCTCTTTAACATAGTACTTGAAACTCTTGCAAGAGCAATAAGACAAGAGAAGGAAATTAAAGGAGTAATAAC
>NW_008340872.1:3537172-3538212 GCF_000622305.1 Nannospalax galili | reverse complement strand
AGGAGAAGAACAGTAGGAAACAGGCCTTAATAAGGGAGTTATGGATAAAAATTGGGTTAGTTTAAGGGAGTGGGGAGGGAAGGGTATACAAAGAGGATAAACCTAGGGGATAAAGGGAAAGAAGGAGCTCAAGAGAGGTAGGACCATAGGAGATGGGTATTAGTAAGGGAGAAAGGGGGGACATGGGGGCACCTTAAGTGGGAATACCATGGTGGAGGGGTGAGACAATAAGAGAGACAAATAATGCCTAGCTAGTTTTGAAAACCAGAGGGAACCATATTACTCCTACAACCTACTGACAAATTATACATAGCAGATCAAGAAATATATGTCTAGGTAAGGTTTATCTGAGAACAACTGGTCTTTGCCAAAGTTTTATCTACATGTCACACAGTAATTAAAAATACCAGACTGGTAGAACTAACCTTCTTGGGTATTTAACAGACATACTTTGAAGCCTATAACAATTTGGTCAGAGGGACTTAAAGGACACTTTTTGCTCCTTGCCCTCCTAGGTCGATTAGTTCCAGGGGACTATGAGCATCTCTCAAAATGTCCTATAATGGTGGTGAGTCACCTGTCCTCTTGATCAAGGAGGCCGAAGAGACCCCACCAGATGGACTTGAACCAGTGTCCAGTCTATAAAGAGGAGGGTCAACACAGAGGAATCGTTTCCTCCATGCTTCCAAGTGAAGCCAACCATGGTCGAGCAGGACCTTTGACTTATCTTCACAGGCAGAACTGGTAAAACAAAGGAGCCAGGGGCTCCTCCCAAGTCCATGTGACCCCTGATGAACAGATCCTTAAATGACCTTAAGAGTAAAAATAAATCGGTTTATCTGGACCAACTCTATGGCCTTAAACACACAAAAGGAAAGTATAACCAAAGATTAAATGGGCCAATATAATTTCATAAGAGTTCATATGTATAGCTAAAGGCTACATAACAAGCAACAATACCAGACAGGCGATACCTTCTTTTGAGTTGTTGGCCAGGGTGGCCAAAGGGATTCCCAGATAGTAACCCAGCATAGAACTGG
>NW_008340872.1:3516568-3536758 GCF_000622305.1 Nannospalax galili | reverse complement strand
TGAATTTTTCTGTATGAAACTGTGTATTTTGATAATGAAATGGAGATCTTTCTTAAAGTTTAAAACCTCATTTAATTATGTCTTATAGGGCTTTTACTGAGTACAATATTGTATAACTGTATTAATTCAACTGTAAACCTAAAAATTTACAGCCAATTTTGAAAGAGATGCATCTTAGCTCTGGAAATTGTTATTGAATATGTCAATGCTGTTGCAATGAAATGCTTCTTCTAATTATATGGTTATTAAATAAATAATTAAAACAAAAGAGTTTAAGGGATTACACTTCCCAGACATTAGGGACATTAGGCTTAAGTCTATATAAAACGTTAGATAATTATTTCTCATTGATGATTTTGTTCCTAATCAGCAAGTGCTGCTCAGATGCAAGACTTCAAATCTTGGTCTCCAATACTGTAGTGCCCACATGTCACCAAGGGAGACAACCAGCTTTTGTTCTAAAATGATGGATAAATTTGGTTTCTCCCCCTATCTAGAAGTCTTTGAGAGGGAACTGACACTGATTCTAACCACTCCAACAGCTATCAAAATGCCTGAAAGCAAATCCTGAATCCATCAGTCTAGAGTCCAGCCTTGGAAGATAAAAGAAAAACGAGGAGAAGCCCAATAGAGAGATGCTTTTGGAAGCCCTTGACAAGAAATTCCAGTGGACTCTCATATGAACATTTGAAAATTCCCCTGTTCTGACTTCTTTCTAGTTCCCTGTCTAGAACTTGTAAGGGTAACTACTCTTGCCTTCTCCTTCACATCTCCCATTCACCAGTCAAGGACTTTCTTTTCACCCTACAGATAAGAGCTATGCAATTTGGGAGTCTTTTAGATAGACCCATTGAAGGGGTGCTCCAATTGCCTCACCCCGTGTCCCTGTTCAGCATGGAAGAAGCCAGAGTGGTCTGCAACCCGATTGGCTATTGGCAATTTGGGTAACCTCTTCAGAGGATGGTGTGATAAGAATAGGAGGTAGGAATTTGCAAGGCAGTTAGGGTACAAAGACCCCAAAGAAAAGTAGTCAGTTTCTTGGCTAAAACTCACAATGCCCTTGGACCTCATAGCAACCTGCTCTCTTCCAAAGGCCAAAAATGTTGAAAATATTTGGGAGCTTTTATCTAATCCTTAAAAGATTTTAGGGTTACCTCTTCAGAGGGGGGAATGTTAGAGTAGCCAAAAGCCCCTTAAAAAATAAAGAAAGAAGAATAAGAGTACATGAAGTTATCAGAAAAAAAGTGAGGGGGAGCTATGGGAGGAGTTGGAGGGGAGGGAGTGGGCATGGATTTGATCAAAACACCTTACATGCATGTATGAAATTCTCAACAAATTATTTATTTAAAAAAAAAGAAGGCTGAAAGATGAGGTGATGGCACTGACTTTGAAAGACAATGAAAGAAGGAAATGAATCATTGTAAAAACCTGAGGTGGGGAAAGACGGTCATGTGCATGTAACTAAGTTCCTGGGTTGAGGTTGGGGCAAGAGTGGCAGCTGCCTCTTGCTCTGTCAAGCAAGACAGCATTCTGCTCACTGCAGCCTCGACGTTTTGCCCTGTGAGCAGAAATAACCTGCAGCTGAAATGAAAGGGCCCCTCCCCATCCCACTTCCTCCACCTGTGGGGCTAAGCCGGGCAGTTGAGGAAAGAGAGCAGCTGCATGTGATCAACTGAGGCTTGAGATTCTCAGCCCAGAGACTCTTGGTAGAGGAGCTGGTCCTCATCTGCCTCACACGTGGAGGTTTGAGGGCAAGTTCATGGCCCTAGCATTTGGTCTGTCAATAAATCTGACCCATGGTGTGATCACACCAGACTGGATCAGATCCAATTCTCCAGATGTATTTGGCCCTCTTTTCACTGCCTCTGGGAGAGTGGGAAGTTGCTGGGTGTGAGATTTTATGAAGAGAAGAATCAAACCCACATTAGAGCTTGCTGCAGCTCATCTGTCCTTGCCGAATTCCCTTCTTCCATGAAGCCTTTCACACACAGGCATTCCACATCTAGAATATTCTTTCTTCACAAATCTTTTTTTGATTCTTGCCACAGGCCTTCTTAGCAAATAACATTGCCACATACTTCCTATAAAAAACAGAAGCTGTCACTCAGGGGCTCTTTCACCTTCTCTCCCCAAATACCCATACCTCTGCCTTCCTTTCCTCTGTTACAAAGGATGCCAAGTCCTTGTTCCTATGGAGAGTCAGCCCTTTTCTGTGTTTCTGGATTCTCCTTGCTCCATCACAACCACTTCACTCTTGCCTTTATCTCCTTTTACCAATTTATCCTTCTCTACAGAATCATCCTCAATAGACTATGGGCGTGTACAACAATCTATCTTAAAAATAACAGACAATGACACACTACACAACTTTAAGGATGGCTAAAATCCAGCATGGTAACACCAAATGCTGGCAAGGATGTGGAACAGCAGGAACATTCATTCGTTGCTGAATGCAAAAACAATGCAGCCGTTTTAGGAGATAGCTGGGTAGTTTCTTATAAAACTAATTATAAAACATATTCCATGTGACCTTTCAATTATGCTCCTGGGTATTTCTCTAAGTGAATCAAAAACTGATATCTGGAGCTGGAGAGATGTCTCAGCAGTATATAGAGCACTGGGAGTTAAGAGCACTGGCTGCTCTTCCAAAGGACCTGGTTCAATTCCCAGCACCTACATGTCAGCTAACAACCATCTGTGACTCCAGTTCCAGAGGAACTGATGCCCTCTTCTGGCTTCTGAAGGCTTTGCATGACACTAGTGCAGTTAACATACATGCAGGCAAAACACTCATACACAAACACATAAAATATAAACAAATTATTTTTAAAAATTTATATCTACACAAAAAACATTTGTAGCAGTTTTTTCATTATTGCTTCAAACTAGAAGTAATAAAGATTTTTTAAAAAATAAATGAATGATAAACTGTGAGACATTTAGACAACAGAACATTATTCAGCATTAAAAAAAAAAAAAAAAACAAGCTATGAAACCACAGCAAGACATAAAGGTACCCCAGGTGTTGTTGCTAAGTGACAGAAGTCTGGAAAGGCTGTACACTGTACATGACATTCTGGAAAAGGCAAAAATATCGAGAAAGAAAAAAAAAAAAAACAGCATTAGTGGTTGCCAGGGACAGGGAAAAGGAGACACGAACAGGCAGAGCACAGGGAATTTCTAAGGCACTGAAATTAACCTATAGAATACTCTGAGAGTGGGGCTGATGAGATTGCCCAGAGGGTATTTGTGCACAGGCCAGATGTCCTAGGTCCAATCCTGGCTCCCAAGGGACACACACAGGGATGCACTTACATACATGCAGCCAATGCATTCATACACATAAAATAAAAATAATCAATAAAATATTTTTTAATTAAAAACTTAAAAAAGAATGTGGGAACAGAGAACACCTGGTATCACATTTTGGTGAAACAAAACATAGGCCATACAACTCAAAGTGAACACTAGTATTAACTAGGGACCTTCATTAATATTGGTGTATCGATACTGATTCATTGTCAATAACAAATACACCACATAATGCAATGATATTGTCATAGGAAAACCAGCAAGGAGGAGTGGGGTATTAAGGGAAGTTTATATGGAAATGCTCTACATTTTCCTGTTAGCCTAAATATACTCAATTTATTCTTAAAAGTACCCACCATTGCCCTCACATACCGCTTTGGCTCATGTACACTATAAAGCTTACACCCTGCTTCTATACACACATCATCTTTGATCATCTGCACACCAAAATTTCTTCAAAGTTGCTTTCTGTCCTTTCTCACCTCCCTCTTCCTCTGTGTATATGAGATTTCTTTTATACTCCCTCTACCTACATACCATTTCCTTTAATATTAACATCTTGTAGTAAGGTGAAATATTTATTATAATTGATGAACTAGTAGAGATACATTATTATGAACTAAAGTTGCATACTTTGCATTCTGGGTGTTTTACACCCTATAGGTTTTAACAAATGTACAAATGGCATATAGCCATGCATTAGTATCCTATAAAATAGTTTCACCATCCTAAAAATCTCCATGTCTACGGGGTGGAGAGATGACTCAGTGGTTAAGAGCACATACTGCTTTTGTAGAGGACTGGAGTTTGGTTCCCAGCACCCATGTCAGGTGTTTCACAACCACCTGTAACTCCAGCTCTGAGGATCCAATGCCATCTTCTGGCCTTTGTGGGCACTTAAAAACAGATGTCATATCCTCACTTACATAAATACACTTAAGTTACAAACCATAAGACAGTCATTCCAGCACCATTTGTTGGAAAGACTGTCCTCTTTCCATTGACTGTCTGCTGCTTTGTCAAAAATCAGTTGACTTGAGGCTGGAGAGATGGCTCATTAGTTAAGAGCACCAGCTGCTCTTGCAGAGGACTCAGTTTCGATTCCTAGCACCCACATGGTGATTAAACCACTCATAACTCCAGTTCTAGGGGATCTGAAGCCATCTTCTGACCTCTGTGAGCATTGCACGACACAGGTGCCCTTATATGCATGCAGACTATACTCATACACATAAAAATTAAAATAATAAATTTAATCACTTAACTGTATTTATGTTGTTCTTTTCTAAGCTCCCCTATTTGCCCAATCTGCTATTAATCATGATTAACATATATATATGTACATATACATATATATATATGAATTATTGATTAGGGCTATGGCTCTTTTTTTGTTTAGCATAAATAGAAATGGTGATGTTTCCATGCATACATATATCATTGCACTCTGTTCTTGTTTTCTATGTTGCTCCCCCTGGTCCCTTCCTCCTCTCAAATGGTTTCCTTCTGCTTTTTTGACATACATTCCATTACCCCCTCTTGTTCTCTGCCCCTCCCCTTGGACCTCTTCCTGTTCTCTCACAGTCCTCTTTCTACTCTCCTTTGCACATCTATACATATTTAAGTCCACATTCCACATGAGGGAAAGGGTGCCATTGGTCCATGCCTGGCTTATTTTGCTTAACATAATGATTTCCAGTCCCATCCATTTTCCTACAATTTTTTTTTCTTTTTTGGACAGTTTGGTTTTTTGTTTTTGTTTTTTTTTTGAGACAGGGTCTTATTACATAGCACTGACTGTCCTGGAACTCACTATGTAGACCAGTCTGGCCTCAGACTCACAGAGATCCACCTGCATCTGCCTCCCGAGTACTAGGGTTAAAAGGTTTTTTGTTTTGTTTTGTTTTGGGTTTTGGGTTTTTTTTTTTTGTTTTTTGTTTTTTTTTTTTGGTCTTTTTGAGACAGGGTCTCCCTGTAGCCCCAGCTGTCCTGGAACTCACTATGTAGACCAGGCCGGCCTTGAACTCACAGAGATCCGCCTGCCTCTGCCTCCTGAATGCAGGGATTAAAGGCGGGTGCCACCACGCCCGGCAAAAGGTTTTTTTTTTTTTTAATGTTTTATTTTATGTGCGTGAGTGTATTGCCTGCATGTATGTGAGTGCACCCGTGTCGTGCAATGCCGCGGAGGTTACAAGGAGACTTCGGATTCCCCTGGAACTGGAGTCAAGGACGGCTCATAGCCACCATGTGGATGCTGAGAATCGAACCCGGGTCCTCTGCAAGAGCAGTCAGTGCTCTTGACCTCTGAGCCATCTCTCCAGCCCCGAGTTAAAGGTATTTTAATGTGCATGTTTGTGGAAGGGAGCATGCTGTACAAAGTTTTGCATTGTTTCCCCACTTTTCAGAGGCTATTTCTGCAACTTCTTTGAAACTGTGGCTGAAAATATTTCCAATGCTGAGTGTCTTTTGCTCAGAACCAGGATCCCAGATGACATCCTCTCAAGTCTCGTGGGACTGGTGGGGATTCTGAAAGGGCAATACGAGAGGCTGTACCACCTCTCCTTGTTCCTAGTCCAGGAAGGGAGATGAAGGAATATCAGACCACATGGATAAAAACTTTATGCTGAGTGTGGTGGCCTTTCATTGTAATCCCAGTACCTCAGAAGGTAGCAGATGCTGAGAATCACAAGTAATTAAATAAAAAGAAAGAAGAAAAGAAATTAAAAGAAAAAAGAGTACACTTTTGGTGAGAGAAAATTTTCCATCTACATAAACCATGAACTGTCTTCCTTCTGCCTTTCCGGAGAGGCCTGAAAGTGAGAATGCTTAAAATAGCCTAGAAGTGCATTTAATTTCCCCCCCGTGTCTTCAGAAAGATTTCCATTAGCACATCCATTTTGATAGCTTGAGAACTGAGCTTGCACTACGGAAAGCTGCTTCATTTTCCACCTGTGAAGTATACGGCCTGTCAGTAATAGATAAGCAAACTAAGGAAAGAGTTGCCTTTCCCCTTGCTCTGAAAACACCTTGGTCTTTGGGGGCTGGGAAGTGTTAAGGAAAGACCCAGGGAGAAGCAGAGGTAATAATATTTATAATACTTGCTTGTGCCACAAATTGTGTCAGCCCTTTATAACTCAGTGGTAGGGATTCTTACTCCTGTTTTAATTGATTAGAGAGTTATAGTCAGAGAAGTTTATAAAACCAGTATTTACAGGAACTGGGAAGAGAACTCATTCTTTTGTGCTCTCCTGGACTGGACCTGGGGCCTAGCCCATGCTAGGCAAGTGTTCTACCACGGAGTTACAACTCCAGCCCTTTTTCTGCTTTTCATTTTGAGACAGAGTCTCGCTAAGTTGCCCAGGCTAGCCTTGAACTAGGTCTGTATCCAGGCGGCCATTGAAATTGAGATCCTGCCTTAGCCTCCAGAGTTGCTAGGGATTACAGATCTGCACCACCCGGCCTGGCATCCAACACATTTTTATTAAGTTGTCTCTAAGTACCAATCTAGCCCGGTGAAGCTGTTGCAACACATTAAACAGCCCAAAAAATCCGTTACCCCTTGCTCCCTGGACGGTACTAGGAGGGGGTGGGGTTAGGGCAATGGGTAAAGGACTCACAGACTATCCAATGGTGTCCCGGCCCCGCCCCTGGCCCCGCCTCTCCCAGGAACAAGGTTGGCAAAGCTACCCAGAGCCTGGCGCTCTGTGCGCTGGGCCGACTCTGAACCCTGGGGAGACCCCGGGGAAAACCTTCGGGCAATCGGGGACCCTCCTATACCCAGACAGCCGGCCATCCCCGGCCTCTCAGCCCGCTTTCGCCCGGGGTCTGGCCTAGGTCGGTACTCCTTTGCCCTCCTGCCGTGCCCATCCCTGCTGCCCGCTCCGTAGCCGGATCAGGAGGTGGCCTGAGGGTGCATCTCGGAGGGCATCTTCCCGACCAAACTCCCAGGTGAGGCAGGACCCGCAGGGACGGTGGGGACGTGGGTGGGGACCGCCAGCACCCCTGGCAAGGAAGCCAAGGCTGCCTCCCGGATGCCAGTTCCCGGAATCCCCCTTCCAGCTTCTGCTCCACGCCCCGCCCCGCCCCGCCTTTTCCTGCCTTTCTTCCCTCGCAGTTCTGGGGACTCTGGCCCCCAGCGGCCCTGCACCCCTCTCGCGGGCGTCCTGGGGTCCCCTGCAGTCCCTGGATCGTCTCGGGACGGTCCCCACGCAGCCTTCGTGGGCAGGCTGTGCTTACACTGCCGGGGCGCCCTCCGCTTATCACCCCTGCAGTAAACTTGCATTTTTTGTGTGTGTGTCTAGCCCTGGGCACCCCATCTGCCCGCACCCTACCAGAAGGGTGCATGGGACACCTGGGGACTAGACTCTGCGAGATCCCCAAGAGGGTCCAGATTCCTCAGGACCCACCCCGCCTTGTCAAAGTGGGCTACTCGCTTGGGCCTCTGGGTCCAGGTCCCAGGCCTGACCCCCAGCAGAAGCCCCAGAATCGATTGTAAGCGCGCCAGATAAATCAACAGGGCAGCCAGCTCTGGTTGCAGTGCCCTGCATCCTGACCTGACAGATGCTCCCCTGAGACGGTGGGAGGTCAGGGACAAGGACGAGGTGTCCTAGCCTGTCGACATGTGTGCAAAGGGATGAGATACTGGAAAGGTATTGCTGGAGTTCTGTAGGATATTGGTTACTTGTGCATCCATTCAAGCCAAGCCAATCAGTCATATGCAGGGCGGAGTTGGTTCCACCGACCCATTTGGCCATTTATTTGGCTATACCAGCTTTTGTGTTTTAATGTTTGTTTGGTGTCCTTGTTTTGTTTGGCAAGAGGTCTTAGGAAATATAGTCTGTGTCCTCTGACCCTGGCAGAGTTCTGGGGCTGTGATCAGAGGCCATCCTGTCCCTTGTCAATTCATGTGTTTGGCCTTAGGGGGGGGGGGGGGCGGCGCGCGGAGCAGAGGCCACACCAAAATGTGTTCTAAGAGAAACATCGAATTAACTAACCTCGCTAAGGGATTGGACAGGTCTGATAAGATTTAATTTGTTGATCTCAGGAAGTGACTTGACCTTTTAGCTTCTGTAGTTCACAAGTGGTTTTTCAGTTTTAAATAATAATTTTTTAAAGGGTGACTATTTTTACCATTCTTCTAAAGTTTTTCAGTTTTTTTTTTAAAGTTAAAGAAGGGCTGTGGATGTATGTAACTTAGTGATAGAGCTTTTTCTTTGCATGCTAAAGGCTCTTGGTTGGATTCCCAGGGCTGCAAAACTTAATTAACTTTAAGTTAAAGAAAATTCCCCTAAGGTTTGGCTCAGGTTTCTTAACAAAGGGTCCTGACTTATGGTAAAGAAAAGAAAAGAAAAAAAATTTAGAAAAACCAAGACATACTGTTTTAGAAATGAAACTTTTTTTCCTTTCTGTTTTGGGGGGCCAGTGCTGCAGATCAAACCCAGAGCCTTACATATGTGAGGTAAACATTCTACCACTGAGTCACATCCCCATCCCAGAAATAAAATGCAAGTGGGGTGTGTGTGCGTGCGTGCGTGCGTGTGTGTGTGTGTGTGTGTGTGTGTGTGTGTATGTATGTTTTAGTAGCCAAGCATGGTGGTCCATTCATGTAATCTCAGAACTCAGGAGGCTGAGGCAGAAGGATCTTGTGTTAGAGGCAGGTGTAGGCTACATAGTGAGATCTTCTCAAAAAGCAAAATGTAGACCCTTTCCAAATGTGTATTCCTTCACTCACACTTGCACACACAGAGTCACAGTGGACTCATTTTTCTGTTCCATTTATAAACCTTCAAACTATTGAAGAATCAATGGTGCATAGATACTATTTGATTATTGATCTTCATATTTTTTCTAAAGTAACACCCAAACTAAAATGTTATGATTGTAAGATATACTTTAAAAGTATGTAATCAACTAAGAAAAAAGCCATTCACGTTCTCATGCCTGATTGCAGAGATGTTCAAATGTCAAAAGGAAAAGCCCATTCTAGTCATGAAATATCAGTGTAGGAACAGAGCCCTGCTTATCCACAGCCTTCATGCTGCAGCCGCACAGCCATCTCTGCCGAACAGGTACTAACCATTTTTCATGTCATTATCACCTACACACAACAGTGTGACTAGTTGCATTGTATGGGGTGTCCTAAGTCATCTAGTGGTGAGTTACAGTACATGCTCTATGTGCTCTGTACAGATACTGTGCTTATTTATGTAAGGGACTTGAGGGTCCTTGGTTCTTGGTACCCTGGGGAGGAGGGGTCCTGGAACTAGCCTCCAAGGGATACCCAGTGACCACTGCCTGTTTCCCTGAGGTCTGTTTCCTCCACATCCTAAAAGAATGGAGCTAGAAGGGCTGGGGAGATGGCTCAGTGGGTGAGATCCCTTGGCGTGAAAGCAAGAGGAACTGAGTTCAGATCCCCAGCACCCACATAAAAGCTGGGCATAATTCTGCATACCTGTAACCTCAACACTGGAGGGCAGAGACAGGTGGATCCCAGGAGCTTTCTGGCTAGCTAGCCTAACCCAAACAGTGAGCTTTCGGTTCAGTAAGAGACAAGTCTCAAAAACATAATGTGAAAGTGATAGAGGAAGACATTTGATGTCTTCCCCCACACTCCCACCCAGCCTCCACTTATATCACAGGCACCACACACCCAAACATACATGACCACATGCACATGCCAAGAGAGAGAGAGAGAGAGAGAGAGAGAGAAAATATGAAACTCGAAAAGAGCTCAGTGTGGTGATGCACCCTATAATCCATGCATTCATGTGGCTAAGAGAGGAACATTCATACCAGTTCAAGGCCAGCCTGGGCTGCCTAGCAAGACCCTATAGCAAGAGAAAGAAACAACAAAGAGAATTAAAGTAGTGGTGTGCAATCGGGGAGGAATAAAGGAAAATCACTGGGAGAGGAAGCTGGCTGACTTAAACGAGAGTCAGAGGAAGCTCAGTAAATAGACCAGGGAGTAAGGAGTTGCAGGGGCCGCTGGAAATGTTCTCTGGAGCCAGGGGGATGATGGACATGCAAAAAAACAAGCAAACAAATGAAAAAAAAAAAAACAGCAACAGCAACAAAAATGGACTTGTTAGTTACCCTAGAAGCCAGAGTTTTACAAATTGAAATTGGATATCCTTAAGCTTTATCTTGGTTTTTGTTTGTTTAATTCTGAGACTCTTTAAAATACTTTTAAATTTTAATCAGGCTTCAAGCACTAGAAATTGTTCTGGCAAGTCAACAAAAATCTTGAACATTTTTCATAGAGGAAAAGAAGGAACTCTCCTTTTCTCACAGAAGAGCAATGGACCTTTGTGTGGACAGAGGGGAACGAGAGGGGAAGGAACTCCAAATATCTTCCCCAGTCAACAAAAAAGGAAGGGTTGACACCACTTGCCTCTCTCCTGCTGGCAGTGAGCAGCATGCCCCACACCAAAGTCTCCCTGGACAAAGCAGGCCCAGAGTTCTGACAAAGACTAAGAGCTCTCTTGTTTGCCTTCTCCCCCATCCCAGTACCAACTGCTCTTGCAGGGACCAGAGGCTGTTCTGGTTTTCCTGAACAAAGTAGGATCTGATCAACTTATAAGAGGAAGTCAATATTGCAATCCACGGTATCACAGTAGAAGGGAATGAGTCATCCAGCAGGTACAGCAGAGGGAAATGTGGAGGAAGGCAACGGACAGCAGAGCTTACTAAGAGTTTTACTTTCACATAGGTGTCTGGGGCTGGGGATGCAGCTCACTTGGTTGAATACTTGCCTCACATGCATGAGGTCTGTTAGGTTCAGTCCCCAGTACTGTATGTGCCTGGTGAGGCACCTGTAATCCCAGCATTCAGAGAAGTGAAGGCAGGTGGATCAGAAGTTCAAGGTCATCCATGTCCACATAGTGATTTATGAGATACATGAGACCTGTCTCAAAAATATATACATATATAATTATAGATGCACATATACACACATATGTGTTTGTGTGTGTGTGTGTGTGTGTGTGTGTGTGTGTCTTGGAGTAGAAGCAATTCCTTATACCCTACAACTTGATAAAAATTTTGAGTTTCATGCTGAAATGTTGACGTGCAGGCGACCACAGCTGCTGTGAGTTTACCAGTACTTTGGTCCTGTCATGTCCAGTAGACACTGTTTTGTCCCTCTCCTCCTGACCTCTAGCGCTTATAACCTTTCTACTCCTTCTTCCACAATATTCCCTGAGGCTTGTGGGAGGAGGAAGTGTGCTGTAGATGTCCCATTTATGGCTGTGCACTCCACAGACACTTATTTTCTAACCTATTGTGAGTTTCTGCGTTAATTGCCATCCACCGCACAGAGAAACTTCTCTGATAAAGGCTGAGAGCTGCACTGATCTATGGGCAGAAAAATAGGAATTTAAAGGACACGATACTATGTCCATTTAGCAAAATAATAGTAGTAAGTTCACCCCTGGGGCCTAAATTGATGGCTGTTAAGGGAAGGAAAGTCAGTTTTCTTTAGGGATGTGGTTCTGACCACTATGCTCCAGTGGATGGCCCCAGACCTGTTGGTATATGGGCAGCATAAACTGGACTCAGTGGATTATAAAGGGGAAACAAAGGTCATGAAGTTTGAAGGGAGATGGAGGTATAGATCCAGAAGGAGTTGGAGAGAGGTGTAAGAGGTGGATATGATCAAATACGTTGTAAGCGTGTATGAAATTCTCAAGCAATTAATTTAAACTTTGGGGCAAGATAGATGGCTCAGCAGTTGAGAGTACTGACTTATCTTGCAGAGGACTCAGGTTCAGTTTCCAGCACCCACACAGCAGCTAACATGTCTCCCTAACTCCAGTTCCAGGGGATCCGACGCCCTCTTCTGGCCTCCATGGGCATTGCATGACACAGGTGCACTTATATACCTGCAGGCAAAACACTCATACACGTAAAATAAATAAATAAATCCTTTAAAAAACTGACAGTGGAAAGACTTGATTTAAGCCCAGATGAAAGCAGAGGAAAGGGACAAGATCAAATCAGAAAGAATCTATTCTGGAAGGCAGATAAAACATAATCAGGTATTTAAGATAATTGGAATCCCTCACTTAGAGAAACCTACAGGCACAACAGAAAGTGCAGATCAAAACAAAACAGAAGGAATAGCACTGGGGCAAAGAAAAACAGCTAGACGCCTTCAAAAAACTTATATGGGAATGCTCGGCCCTAAGACAACTGAAATGATTCCAATTTAAAGAAAAAACTAGTTAGGGATTTGGGAAGAAAAGGAGAAGGACAGAAAAACAAAGCTGAGCTGACCTTGGACTTCCCCCAGAATCCGATGATTCAGAGGGCAAGATCTCAAAGAAAGATACTTCCCAAGGGAGTGCTTTGTCCCCTCAACCTGTTTTTCAAGTTGAAAGTCAATGGACAGACATTCTCGAACGGGGGGGGGGGCTGGAAAACAAAATCCAGAAAACAGCAAATTATCATAAACAAGAATAAAATGAAAGCAAAATAAGAGCAAGGACAATTTTATTCTGGTGCAGAATAGATTCGCCAATAGGGAACACACACAGGCAATTAAAAGCCAGAAGAGGGTCTGAGGCTTTTATAATAAAGCCAGAATTCTTTGAGGGAGAGAAGAAGGATCAGGGCAAGTCTAGCAGTTGGAAACCAACACAGAACATTATGGTCCTCATAAGTTTTGTAAACATTTGTCAGAGGTCCAGGTCAAAAAGCAAGAAGTCATGTTGGGGAGATGGCTCAGTGGGTAAAGCATGCAAGCATGAAGATCTGCATTCACTGTGGAGGTGGAGGCAGGAGGATCCCTGGGACTTGTTTCCCAGCCAGTCTAGCCAAATCTGTGGGTTCTGGAATCAGTGAGAGACCCTCTCTCAAAAAATAAGGCGAGGCTTCCCTTAGGCATTTTAGCACAAGTAGCCCACTGCTCCCTTGCAGTGTACCCTGTACTGTCTCTTTAAACAAAACTTCATGTTGTGTTGCAAGAAAGAAAGAAAAGAAAGAAAGAAAGAAAGAAGGAAGGAAGGAAGGAAGGAAGGAAGGAAGGAAGGAAGGAAAAAGAAAAAACTGATAAAGACACCCAACATTGACCCCTGGCCTCCACATTCACACACATACATGTGAATGCACGCACATGTACAAGCATGCACATAAATAAATAAATAAAAATTAAAAAGCAAAAACTGGTCATTCTAGTGTTTCTCAAAGCTTGAAAGGTATTGTTAGATTCCAGAAAATCACTTGCTCCGGCAAATTGTTATCGATACAGTGCTTGGGTAGCAACTTACCTCTGTCAGAAATATCTCCAAGGTTCAGAAAAGGATGTCTGCTCTCTTTGTGACCATCTCTGCAGCTGTTTTGATTGTTCCATCTCAAATGGTACAGAGAGGCTCCTGGGGGCTGGGGGTGGACAGTGTGGATTGTCACAGGTGGGGACCGGGACCCCTGCCTTGGCTTCGTGAGGACTCGTCATAGACGACTTAGTACCTAACATGCCTAGGTGCTTCTGCTGTTCCCACATTCCTGTTCCCCAAGACCCACCTTCCTACAGCGTATTGGCCATGTCTAAGTGCCTCCTAAACCCCTGCTCCAAATGTGCTGTTACCTGAGTTAAGGGTGACTTAAAGGCTTATCTTCTCAGACCTAACCTCCAGCCAGCTGCCCCATTGGTAGAAGCATTGCCAGCCCTGAGAAGGAACAGCCTCTGGGGGAGTCTCTCAGGGGTCTCTGGAGGGACTGTGCCCTACCTAGCCCCAGTCTATGGCAGGTCTGAAGCTCCCAACCCTGACCTCCCAGCTCCCACACCAGGAGGGCTTCAGTGAAACAATGGGGCTCTGCTGATATGTCCCAGTTGGCACCCAAACAAGGAACAACAGCATTCACAGGTCCCAGACAGTCCCTTCCTGGTGGGGAAGGGGAAGCAGCCCAAATATGAGCTGGGGCTCTGAGCCCAGAATGCACCAGTGACCCATCAGACATTGCTAACAAAGCATGAAGTCAAAGGTAAAATTGTTAGGAATTTTAAAATGGGAAGGCATGGAACCAAGTTTAGGACCTTTCTACACACAGGGCCCTGAGGAAAAGAGGGACTGGCTTTAGAAAGGAGATAATAGCAGCTCTGTTTTAGGAAGACTGAGCTGTTTGGGTCCAGGAAGAGTTTTAAGGGGCTTTATTAACAATTCAGGCAGGGCTCCAAGACTAGATATTAGATTTGACAAAGAAGAATCGAGATAGAAGACATCTGGTTTGGGGCTGGAGAGATAGCTCAGCGGTTAAGAACACTGGCTGTTCTTGCAGAAGACCCAGGTTTGAATTCCAGCACCCACATGGAAGCTAACAACTGTCCGTAACTCCAGTTCCAGGGGGTCCAACAGCCTCTTCTGTCCTCTGTGGGCATTTCATGACACCAGTGCACTTGCTTATATGCAGGCAATAGACACATACACATAAAATTAAATTAAATTAAATAAAAACCTTAAGTCTATAAAAAATATATTGCTATAAAATATTACTAATTCTTTACATGTTAGACAGCTCCAGAAAAAGAGGGCTCAATATGGCTCAATACGGCTGGGTAACCAGGGAAGTCTTTACAGAGAAGGCTTAAGCAACCAAGGGACCAAGCCTTGCTGTAGACACATAATGAAAACAAGGATCTATCACATTAAAAAAAAAAAAAAAGCAGGACAGAAGCACAGGTCAGGTGTTCAGGTGAAAGGGAGTCATGTCTCAGATGTAACATTCTACCACAGAGGTTTGCCCTGCATCTAGAGGAATGTTCCTAGCCATGCGGCCTGTCTTCTGTGAAGTTGTGGAGGGAGGTCCTAGCACATAACACAAGGCTGTCCTGGCAGATACTTCTACAGGGTTTACAGGACTATGGGATACATTGTTGAGAAGGTGATAAGATATCTCTGCAGCACAAATGTAAATTTTGATATGAAATCTGAATTTTTCTAGATGATTCCATTCTGTGGGCCCTGCTCCAGGACAGTCAAGAGGACTTTTAAAGTTATCGGTGGCTTAAACTCATTCTGCCATTTCATAGTCTTTTTTCACTTTGAATTGGGTCTCAAAACTGTCCCAATATTTGAAGTGTGGGGACCAAAGACTATCCAGGACCTATAGGGCCTCATTGCTTTCATGGCTAAAAAGTTTGAGATAGAGGGCTAGAGAGATGGTTCAGCCGCTAAGAGCATTAGCTGCTCTTGCAGAGGACCTGAATCCACACGGTGACTAACAACCATCTGTAACTCCAGTTCCGGGGATCTGATGCCTTCTTCTGGACTCCATGAACATTGCATGCACCTGGTGCACTTACTACATACATGCAGGCAGAACACTCATATATACATATGAGTATATATATATATATATATTCATACGAGTATATTATATATACTCATATATATATTATATATAATAAAAATCAGCAAACTAAAAAAAAATTAAAGTTTGAGAAAGAAAAGGAAGGAATAAGATCATGTGGAGCTCCTTAAAATTCTATCTCACCTTGCAGTGGTTCCGGAATGCTTTCTAAGACTCAAAACCCATATTTCTCGGGAATTGGTTCTAGGATCTCTTAGGGACACCACACTCTGAAGATCCTCAAATCCCTTGTATAAAATGCTATCATGTTTGCATAAAATTTAATAGCCATCCTTACCAGACATGGTGGTGCACATCTATTATCCCAGAACTTGGGAAGTAAATAAGCAAGAGGCTCACTCAAAGTTGAGAGGCCAGCGAGATGGCTCAGCAGGTAAAGCTGCCTGCCAGGCAAGCCCAGGGACCTGAGCTTAATCCCTTGAACCCACAAAAAGGTTGAGGTAGAGAGACAACTACACATAGTTGTCCTGGGACCTGCACACACACACACACACACACACACACACACACACACACACACACACGGTCATAATTTTTTTTTAAATGGGACTGGGACTGTATCTGGCATGCATGAGATCCTGAATTTGAGCCCCAGAACCACATAAAACCTTGTGTGATGGGACACACCTGTAATCCCAGCACTTAGGAGGTAGAGACAGGAGAATCACAAATTCAAAGTTATTTTCTGTTACACAGCAAGTCTGAGGCCAGACTAGATTACATAAGACCCCTTCTCAAAAACAAAACAAAGAACCAAAGCTCATTTCCCAATTTATAGACATCCTGTTGCATAATTAATCTCTAAATTTCATATAATACCAATACAATACAAATTATATGTAAACAGTTAACACTATATTGTTTAGGAAATAATGACAAGGAAAAATTATCTGTACCTATTCAGTGTGGATGCAGTTCTTTTTCTAGTATTTTTGATCCACAGCTGGTTGAATCCACTGATGCAAAACCCACAGATACAGAGAGTTAGCTGTGCCTGGAACTCACTATGTAGATCAGGCTGGCCTTGAACTCACAGAGATTTGCCTGCCTCTGCCTCCCAAGTGCTGGGACTACAGGCGTGTGCCACCATGCCCAGCCAGTTTCTAAATGGTAATATATACTTATACCAGCACAGGCAAATCAAAAGGAGAGAGAGACAGAGACAGACAGACAGAAAGACAAAGAGAGACAGAGACAGAGAGACAGAGAGAGAACTCATATCATGAAGGGCCAAGTTCTTTCATACTTAAAAAGAGAGGCTGCCAAAAAAAAAAAAATAACCAACACCACAATACAAAAAATGCTGTCCTCAGAGACAGGAATAGACAATTAACAGGAAAGGAAACATAAATAGCCTTTAAGGGGCTGGAGAGATGGCTCAGTGGTTAAGGGCACTGGTTATTCTTGCAGAAGTCCTGGGTTCGAATCCCAGAACCCACATGGCAGCTAACAACTGTCCATACTCCAGTTCCAGGGGATCTGACGGCCTCTTCTGTCCTCCACGGGCATTGCATGACACGGGTGCACTTACCTACATGCAGGCAATACACACATACACATAAAATAGAAAAAAAATAATAAATTTTTAAAAATAGCCTTTAAATGTATGAAAAGATACTGAAACCTCACTCAGAAGAAGAAACACTAATTTTATAAAACAATGTTTTATTATAAATTTGATAGACACTCAAGAGATGGATAATACAAAGAGTATGAGGATAGGCAAATCTTTCATGTGTTCCAGGTAGTTTTGCAAATCAATACAGCCTTGAAGGCAGGCAGTGAGACAGATTCTACTAAAATTAGATTGCTGGGGCTGGAGAGATGGCTCAGTGATTAAGAGCACATACTGTTCTTCCAAAGGGCCTGAGTTTGATTCCCAGCACTCACGTCGGGTGGCTCACAATCACCTGTGACTCCAGGGGAATCCCACGCCTCTGGCCTCCACAGGAACTTGTACTCTTATGCACATACCTGCACGTAAGTATACACACATACCCATAATTAAAAATAAATCTTTTTAAAAAATTAGAGTGCGTAGCCCTCCCTTGCCCGGTCTCTACTCTTTGTTCCTTCAGACCCACCTTCCACCTTCCCCTCCCCTCCTTTACTCCATCCTAGGCTGCTGTCTTCCAGGGACACACCATCATCACAAATAGCCCCGGCTGAGTTTAGTTAATAGGAACCCCAAATAAGGAAAGAGAGGGACCCAGTAAGAGATAGTTATTCCTTAATTCCCTGAAATTGCCATGCCTAGAGGTGTCATTTAGCTTCATGTCATAAGTTTTCACACAGGATGTTCTCTTTCTAAATTTGTGTTAGATTTTATTTTTTCTCTTCAAGTCCAAAGCTGTAACAGTACCCCCTGTTGTTAGCAGGAGGCACTGAATGTCCCCCTAGTACTGTGCATGCATCTTACACATTTATAACTAGACCTCATTAAAATCTTCCTTAAAATACACTATCTTGAGTTTGCTGTTGGGTGAGCTAGAGTTGCGGTCCCTTCCCATGAACCTGGAGCCTTAGTCCCCTCCTGTGAACCCAGAGTTGTGGTCCTCTCCAGTGAGCCTGAATTGTGTGGTCCCCTTCCGTGAACCTAGAGTCATGGTCTCCTCTGGTGAATCCAGAGCTGTGGTCCCCTCCTATGAGCCTGAGTTGTGGCCCTCTCCCATAACCTGGACTGGGTAATTTTTAATAAACAGAAATATATTTGGTTCATAATTCTGGACACTGGGAAATCCAAGATCACAGGCATAGAAAGGAGTGACTGGAGCAAGGGAACACTAAACCCCAACAGGATAAACACCAAATCCTACAGTTTCATATCTGTCATCTAGGACCCTCATCTGGGCTTCAACAGCCTTGGATAGCCCTGCCCCTCCAAGCTCTGTTGCCTGTGATGCTTGTGGCCTCTCTCTTGGACCAGTTTCAACTCAGTGTCTGCAGCTTTCGTAGGTGACGATCCCACATTTCTGACATCTCTGATGTCTAGGATCTCCATTGTGTCTTGGGCTTTGCTTTCATGGTTTACACACAGCCTACTGAGGCGCTGCATGCAGGGAACCCATGCATGTTACCTATCCTCAGTGGCCTTCTGGAACCTTGGCACAAGTCTCCGTGAATACTTTCACTCTTGTATCTTGCATTCCTACAAAAACATCACCATGTGCACAGCGCCAAGTTCTACTACCAGCTTAAGATGTAGCCTGGCCTCCATGGCCCACGGCCACAGAAGACTCTGTGTGCACTGTGTGGCTGAAACTGGGTAAACACTTTCCTAGGCATCAGATTTGCAACAGGATACCCTAAAGACTCGAACTTTTAGATGGAGAGTTTGTATGGTTATACCCTGGAGCTCTAGATCAGTGGCATCTTGCCTTCAAGGTCACTGCAATCCTGGTACAGAGGCCTTGGTTTCCCTTAATGCTGTTAACAACTTTAACATGCTTTATCCATACCTTCCTTACCAAACTACATATTTTTCCTGTCTTTCTAATCCAGTTGTTCTCTGTGTAGACCTGGGTTAGAACAGTGAACAGCAACTATGACAGCCTGAATACCTATCTTGTCTTGAAATTTCCTCCTCCAACCAATGAGTTCCTGACTTTTTAAGCCAACCTCACTCAAATTTGCAGAACACAGGCAGGATTCAGCAGATTCTTTGCCAGACTATAAGAATGGCTTTTAGCCAAGTTCCCAATAGAGTCCTTGTTCCCTTCTGAAACCTTATGAGTGTAGTCATCACTGTTTGTGTATTGGCCCCCTTTCTGGTCCTCCAAATTTCCACCAAAATGGCCCTTCAAGCTGTGTTTATACAGTACTTGAAGGCTTCTCTACTCAACATCTCCAAAATCTTCCACATTATTCCCACAACCAGCCCAAAGACCACAAACCACAAGATCAAGTTTACCCCAGCAATGACCACAAATGACAGACAGTATGTCCATAGAGGAAAGCGGTATGCAACTATTGTTAAAAAACAAGAAAATTGTCTTTGGTAGAAAGACTTCTCAACTCGTATTCAAATAGAAAAAATGAAGTAGCACAGAGACTGTATATTTTATCTCTTGTCTGAAAGAAAAGGGAGGGGCTAGAGAGATGACTCAGTGGTTAAGAACACTTGCTGTTCTTCCAGAGGACCCAGGTTCGATTCCTAGTGTCCACATGGTGCCTAACAACTGTCTGTAACTCCAGTTCCAGGGGCTCTGACCTCTGACACCCTCTTCCAACCTCCGTGGGCATTGTCTGCGTGTGGTACACTTATAAATGCAGGCATAGCATGCATACACATTAAAATAGTGACTCAGTGGTTAAGAACACTTGCTGTTCTTCCAGAGGACCCAGGTTCGATTCCTAGTGTCCACATGGTGCCTAACAACTGTCTGTAACTCCAGTTCCAGGGGCTCTGACCTCTGACACCCTCTTCCAACCTCCGTGGGCATTGTCTGCGTGTGGTACACTTATAAATGCAGGCATAGCATGCATACACATTAAAATAGAAAATATAGTAAA
>NW_008340872.1:3513777-3515665 GCF_000622305.1 Nannospalax galili | reverse complement strand
TGAGGATCTGTCCCTCAGGGGTAACATGGGTTTGGGAGGAGCCCCTGGCTCCTTTCTTTTACTAGTTCCTTCTATGAGAAGATAAGTCAAAGGTCCTGGTCAACCATGGCTGGCTTCGCTTGGAAGCACAGAAGAAATGTTTCCTCTGTGTTGACCCTTCTCTTTGTAGACTAGACACTGGTTCAGGTCCATCTGGTGGGGTCTCCACAGCCACCTTGCTTAAGAGGACAGGTGACTCACCACAGCTACAGGACATTTTGAGAGATGCTCATAGTCCCCTGGAACTTAGTCGACCTAGGAGGGTAATGAGCAAAAACTATACTTTACATCTCCCTGACCAAATTAGTATAGGCCTCAAAGTATGTCTGTTAAACACCCAAGAACGTTAGTTCCACCAGTCTGGTACTTACAATTACTGTGTGTCATGTAGATAAATCTTGGGCAAAGATCAATTGTTCTCAGATAAACTTTACCTAGACATATATTTCTTGATCTGCTATGTATAATTTGTCAGTAGGCTGTAAGAGTAATATGGTTCTCTCTGGTTTTCAAAACTAGCTAGGCATTAATTATCTCTCACGTTGTCTCACCCCTCCACCATGGTTTTCCCACTTAAGGTGCCCCATGTCCCCCCTTTCTCCCTTACTAATACCCTTTTCCTATGGTCCTACCTCTCTTGAGCTCCTTCTTTCCCTTTATACCCTAGGTTCCATGTATACCCTTCCCTCCCCCTCCCTTAGACTAATCCAGTTTTTATCCATATCTCCCTTATTAAGGCCTGTTTCCTACTGTACTTCTCCTTCAGGTTATTTCTTTTCCTTTACCTCCCTGTTTCCTTTCCATTATCCTGGTTCCTGTAGTTATGTCCGGTTACATATTTATCAGAGTCTGGTTCTAGGATCCACATATGAGGGAGAACATATGTCTATTTTTTTTTTCTGAGTCTGTATTACTTCGCTTAGTATGACAGTTTCTAGTTCCATCCATTTGCCTGCAAATTTCATGTTTTCATCTTTCTTTACTACTGAGTAAAACTCCATCATATAAATGAACCACATTTTCATTATCCACTCATCAATTCAGGGACAATTAGGTTGCTTCTATCTCTTAGCTATTGTGAAAAGAGCAGCAACAATATGGACGTACAAGTGTCTCTGCAATAGGAGAGTTCTTTGGATATATGCCAAGGAGTAGTATAACTGGGTCAAATGGTAGGTTCATTTGTAGTTTTGTAAGAGTTCTCCACACTGCTTTCCATAGGGGTTGAACCAGTTTGCAGCCCTACCAGCAGTGTTCCCCTTTCCCCACATCCTCTCCAACATTTGGTATCATTTGTTTTCTTGATCTTAGCCAGTCTGACTGGGGTAAGGTGAAATCTTAAGATGGTTTTAATTTGCATTTCCCTAATTATTAGTGATGTTGAACATCTTTTAAGATGTTTCATAGCCATCTTTACTTCTTCTTTTGAGAACTCTCTGTTCAGCTCCTTAGTCCATCTTTTAATTGGGTTGCTTCTTGTCTTGGTTCTGGTTTTTGAGTTCATTATAAATTCTGGTTATTAAACATCTCTCGGATGTGTCGCTGGTGAAAATTTTCTCCCATTTTGTGGATTTTCTGTTTGCTTCCTTGGTTGTCTCCTTTGATGTACAGACGCTTTTTAGTTTAATGAGGTCCCACTTGTTAATTCTTGCCCTTGTTTCCTGGGCTATTGGTGTCCAGTTTAGAAAGTCCTTTCCTACACCTATATCTTGCAGGTTTTTCCCAATGTTTTCTTCAAAGAATTTCAGAGTTTCAGGCTTTACATTGAGGTCTTTGAGCCATTTGGAATTGACTTTTGTGCAGGGTGAAAGATAGGGGTTTAGTTTCATTCTTCTACAAGTGGAGACAA
>NW_008340872.1:3511839-3512207 GCF_000622305.1 Nannospalax galili | reverse complement strand
AATCTTGTTTATCTTTTCAAAGAACCAGCTCTTGGAATTGTTGATTCTTTGTATTGTTTTTCTTTGTTTCAATTTCATTGATTTCTGCCCTGATTTTTGTTATTTCTTCTGTCTGCTGGGTTTGGGTTTATGTTTGCTGTTGCTTTTCAAGTGTGTTGAGTTGCAGTGTTAAGTCATTTATTTGTGTTCTTTCCAGTTTTTTGATGTAGGCACTTAGAGCTATAAACTTCCCTCTAAGGACAGCTTTCAGTGTGTCCCAGAGGTTTTGTTGTGTTGTATTGTCCTTTTCATTTAATTCCAGGAATACTTTTATTTCTTTCTTAATTTCTCTTTTGACCCATTCATCATTCAGGAGTGTGTTGTTTAAT
>NW_008340872.1:3510297-3510903 GCF_000622305.1 Nannospalax galili | reverse complement strand
CCAGGCTCTTCTGGCTTTCATAGTTTGCACTGAAAAGTCAGCTGTAATCCTAATGGGTTTTCCTTTATAAGTGACTTGTTGTTTCTGTTTTGCAGCTTTCAGAATTGTCTCTTTGTTTTGTATGTGCAGTGTTTTTACTATGAGGTGCCATGGAGAGTTTCTTTTCTGGTCCTGTTTGTTTGATATTCTATATGCTTCTTGTATTTGTATGGCCACGCCTTTCCTTAATTTTGGGAAATTCTCTTCTACAATCCTGTTTAAGATCTGGTCAATACCATTTACCTGAAATTCTTCTCCTTACTCTGTGCCCATGATACGTAGATTTTGACTTTTCATGGTGTCCCACAACTCTTGTATATTCCATTCCTGTGATTTAATTTTTTTTTCATATACTTTGCTTGAGTGGTCCAATTCTTCAACTTTATCCTCCAGTGTTGATATTCTGTTTTCCATTTCATTCATTCTAGTGGTGAAGCTTTCCCCTGTTGTTTCAAGTTGGCTAATTGAGTTTTGCACTTCCATCTTCATTTCTGCCTGAGTTTTCTTCAATGTTTCTATCTCTTTTGTGAATTCATTCAGAAGTTTATCCCTTTCTTCTTTTAGGCC
>NW_008340872.1:3482601-3510003 GCF_000622305.1 Nannospalax galili | reverse complement strand
AGCTTCCAGTTTCCAGTTCTCCCTTTTGATTTTATATTGGAGTGGCCAGATTGCTTTTGTCTTCAGGAATTCCCATAGAGGCCCAATTCAGGTGAGGGTCAGATGTTTTCAGGCTTTCTCCTAAGGTCTGCCAGGAACGATTTTGGCCTCAGGAATTTGGGGGTTGGACTGGTCTGGGAGCCGGGCGCAGAAAAGATGCTGGTCTAGGGCAGCTGGTTGCTGAGCTACCCAGAGATGCAGAGGCAGATGGCCAGGAAGAGACCCCAAGGCCTCCTGGGGACTGCACTGAGGAGCTGGGTTGGTCTGGATACAAAGGATCAGGAAGAGGAAAGGTCAGCCCCAGTGTCACAGAAAAAGGTTGGCAGATGGTGCAGGCCCAGGGAAGCAGAGGGAGTTGAGGGTGGGTCCAGGTCCAGGAGCAGTGTTCCTAGGGCCCAGAGAAGGTACTAGGTTGGTCTGGATGAAAAGAATCAGGGAGCAGTATTGGTTCCCCAGGTGTCTGGGGCCCCAAGACAAGGGATGGGGCAGGGCCCAAACTCGGAGGAGAGAAGGGTGGCGGAGATGGCTTGGGGAGTCAAGGTGCGGAGCTCGCAATGGACTTACCTGGAGAGAAGCCTAAATAAAATATTTTTAAAATAATAATTAAAAAGAAAGTAACCAAATGCCAATAACCTGTTCAAACATTAAACTTAAAATTTCTCCTTGACTAGATAGGGGATTGATATCAGAAGCCAGAAAATGCAGAAGGGCAGAAAATAAAGGAAAGAATGAAACCAAACCAGGAGCTTTTTTTTATTTTTTTTATTTTTTTTTGCGACAGGGTCTCTAGTACAGCTTGACCTCAGACTCCCTATGTAGCTGCCGGTGACTTTGAAGTTCTGATCCTTCCTCCACCCTCCACCCTCCACCTCCCCAAGTGCTGAGGTTACAGATGTGTACTACCAGGATTTATGCAGGACTAGGGATCAATCCAGGGCCTTATACATGCTAGGCAAGTATTCTACCAACTGAGGTCCATCTCCAGCTCAAATTTGGCTAATTCACTAGTCTTTTATTGGCTTATCTTTGCCCCATTTTTATTTTTACAATTTGATTGGGTACTTCTGATCTCCTCAATATTGATTTCTTTCAGATGTGAAAGTAAAGAAAGGACTTAAATACTACCAGGATGTTTTCAAACTATAATGTCTCCGCCATCACTTTACTTAACTTGTATCTCATGGGTAAGTACTGCTTTTCAATACAGCTCTTAGAGGAGCAAGCCTGTCTTTCCATCATCACAGAGGGCCCTGGCATGGAGCAGCGGGAATTGATGTCCTTAGCTGGGGGACCCAGAGTAGCATGTCCAACATCAGGCACCCCATGGACTATAGAGAGCAAACCTGTATCTATGATTTGATTTTGGCATACGTTTCTGCCTATTGTTACTTTTAGTTAAGCCTGAATAATATAAGGTACAATAATGTTGAGGAAATATCCTTGTATATAATTTAAAGAGTGTTTGCTCTTGATACCCTCAAATCTAATCCAGGGTGGAATGCATCACCCCACCCCTATATTTGGGAAGAAGACAAACCTTTTATCCCTTTCCTTGTCCACCAAATTGAAGATCCACCTCTGAACTTTGGTTTGTGTGGTTCCCTTATTTACTGACGCCCTTTTTCTTCCTCTTGACTCTATTTCAGTGTCAGTGTTATCTGTCCCATAGATTATCCATATGGAATCCACACATAGGACGGTTGTCTTAGAGGAGTCATCCATGGAAAACGTGTAGCATTCATGGTCTCCACCTTCCAAAAATGCCAGGACCCCCCCACCTCCTCCGCCTAAGTCATTGTGATATCGAGTAACCCATGCCCTCACTTACCTGTACCTACTCACCAGTTCCCATCACACACACTCTTTCTTCCTCTACCACCCTTGGCAAAATGTCTTTACCTTTAAAGTGTATTAATTAGCAGCATTCTTATTTATATTCTGAGAAATATTTTCAGGTAGATAGCTGCTTCTCAGACACTCCCTCAACCAACCCGACTCTTACCATTAGTGTCAGATTCCAGTAGATCTTACTTTAAATTCACTCAGAAATCAACTCTTGGACCATGTGCCAGTGGTACCAATGTCAACTAAGAACATTTTTGTTCTTAGACTGTTTTTGTTAGCACAAGAACATCTCAACGAAATGTTCATTAATACGCATATGTCAAAGAATCTCAAATTTAGAGTGCTGTTTATAATCTGAGCCCAAGGAAAACCCTGTTGCTTCTGTAACTTCTGTTTTTCTTCTTCCTAGTGTATGTGAGTGTGCTGTTTGGTACGTCACCTACTTTCAGTGGTAAGAGATTTTCTTAGCTTGACTAAATTGAACGTAAGGGTCAAAGTGTTGGGCTCACCACCCAGACATAGGAAAATAGAGAAAATTTGAATCCCAAACCCAGATGTATTGGAATTAATTGTCTTTGCCCCATTTTTATTTTTACAATATAATTGGGTACTTCTGAATTTTGACCAGCTCAATATTGATCTATTTTGGATATAAAATAACCCAGATTCTTGGAATCATTTGTAAAAGGAGCTAAGATTAGTGAACTCCTGTTTCATTCTTTGTCTCATAAAACTGTTATAAGAAATGAATAGTAAAGATCATTTTAAAACCTCTTAAAAGAATATCAAAGCTCTTAATGTTCTCTCTCGCTAATAAATCAATGAGGAAAGACATACCCAGCCAATCAAAACATGCAGTGGGGAATCTAGAGGAAGAAAGTCTGCGTGAGTTTGAGCAACTTACAGACCAGCTGAGAGACTAGGGTGGAGAGAAAGCATGCCCTGTGGTCAGAACGAATTGCATTATTTTGGTCTCATGACTGACTCAGAGTTAATGATAGCTGGGGAAGCCCATCTGTCGAAGTCTGTTTGCATGGTGCTGAGTTCCTGTTTGCCAGCTTTCCTGCCCCATGATATGTTGTCATTAATTAACTGAATTAGTTCATTTCCCATGTCCACCAGACTTCCTGTGTATTCTAGACCCTGGGCTCTCCAGAGGGCTTCTCTACTGGACATGTGGGTCTGAGGTCCTAAGGGACAGTAGAATAGTAGCCAAAACACTGTCCTGGATTCTAAATTTCATTGTGTTTTTTTACCCTTTCTGTTCTCTTTAGAGTATTCAGATGAATCTTGCACTATGAACCTGACAATACAAAATTTCCAGCTAATTTTATCATGGGAAGTAAAAAACAGATCCATCCAGCCAACTCACTATACATTATGGTACACAATCATGAGGTAGGTTGACATTTTATTTTTCTCTTGCTAAAAGTGCCATCTTTCTATTATGTGATTTCTCCCTGAAATATACACTGTTGTCTCAGATGTTTTTCCTCTAGTTAATTTTTGAGTAGTGTGTGTGTTGCTAGGGATTGAACCCACGACCATAATTATGCATGGTACACAAGCACTCTACCACTGAGCTGCATCCCTAGCACTGAAATGTCCTTTTATTGATAATTTATTTGGCTCCAGCCAGGAGAGAACAAAGGCCTCTTGTGAGTTTTTCTTTGGTCTGCTGAAGTCATAAAGTTTTTCTCTGCATTGAATGATCACACATACTGTTAGCCTCCCTGTTCTAGTTTGAATTCTGTTACTGTGATAAATACCCTAACCAAGAAGCAACTTAGAGAAGAAAGGGGTTTATTTGGCTTACAAGTCCAGGTTACAGTCCATCACTGAAGGGACGTCAGGTAGAAACTCAAAGCATCACATCCATAGTCAAGAGCAGAAGCGAACAAACACATGGATGCTTGCTGGCTTACGCTCAGCACTGAGCTTGCTTTCTCAACTCTTCCACGGTTCAGGACCCAGCCCATGAAATGGTGCCTCCCACATTCAGGGTGGGTCTTCCTACCTCAGTTAACAATGAAGATAGTCCCCACAGATACACCCACAGGCCGAGCTGATCTAGATAACCCCTGATGGAGGCTTTCTTCCCAAGTGATTCTAGGTTGTGCCAAGTTCACAGTTAAAACCAACCAGCACACTATCTCTATGTCCTAGTTTGCGTTCTCCTGCTGTGTGACAAAACACTGGCCAAAACAAACTTGGTGAGGAAAGGGTTTATTGCATCTTACACTTCCAAATGATAGTCCATCTTTGATGAAGTCAGGAAGGAACTTGGTAGGAACCTGGAGGCAGGAACTGAAGCATGGACCATGGAAGAATGGCCTACTGGCTTGCTCCTCTGACCTGTGCTCAGTCTGCTTTCTTATACAACCCAGGACCACCTGCCCAGGGGTGGCACCATCCACAGTGGGCTGGGCCCTCCCACATCAATCAATGATCAAAAAAAACACCTCATAGACATGGCTGTAGGCCAATCCTATGGTAGAAATTCCCCAGTTAAGGTTCCCTCTTCCCAGGTGTGTTGTGTTAACAATGGAATCCCAACTATGACACTTTCTTCACCAAGCTTGGTAGATCAAATGTCCATGTCCCTAAACTATCACAGTGCTGACTTAGGATTGTGTGGTCTTCGGCCATGGAGAAAAGTTGTCTCAGGGAAGGCAATCATAATTATCCTAGAGTGAGAGGGAGGTCTGGAGGCCTAAACCAAGAAAGCCTAAGTTTCGTTCATTCATTCGCTCATTCATGTAATAGATTCTTACTGAGCACTACTGCACTCTAGGAAATCCTGTCCAGGAAGCAAAGACCCTACCTTCTAGGCACAGATATTCCAAAAGAAGGTGGGAACATCATTAAACATATAAAAGTATAATGTAGCAGTTAGAGGTAAACCCTAGGAAGAAAAAAATCCAAAAGAGTTTGAGAACGTAGGGGTAGAGAGACTATGGCCTGTTCAGTTTAAAAATAAGGTAATTAAGGAAGATGATCTGATACAGTAATATTTGGGCAAAGCCCTGAGGGAAATGAGGAGTACGGTCCAGGATACGGATTCTCATAACGTACATGCTACAGTTTTCCTGTTTCTATTTCTGCCCTTTCCAAAGCAAACCAGAAGATCCAAAGATTGTTGGGAACTGCACAAATATCACGAAACCATCATGTGACCTGACAGATGTATGGGAAATCATGGATGACCACTACATACCCATAGTGGAGCTATACAAAGGGAACTCCATGGTGGGCCGTTGTATGAACAGCTTCTGGGCCTCAGACTGTGAGTGGGTCTCTGTGTCTCACCTCATCAGTGTTTAGCTATGACAGAGGAAGGTCTGCAAAAGGGTTTGGATTCAGACCTAGGCTGACTCCTGGCCCTGCCCTGTGTAGTTACATGGCTGCTCAGATCGTCATCTTTCTGATCCAAAAAGTACATAACAGTGCTTCTCAGATGACTGCTCAGTGCTGTGTAAGGCCGGAACTCAGGCAGTGACAGGTGCAATTTTTCTGTTCGTTTTATAGCCTAACAGGAAGTGGGGAGTGGAGTTTGGGTGGCTTTCTAAACCATCACATCTCTTTAGGTCAGTGTTTTCCTAACTACTGTAACCTAATAGCTAGCTCTATATATGAACACTCAGGTGCGCAGCCACTAAGGCCCGCAGAAGAATGGAGCTCAGGAGTAGGGTAACTCCTTTCTCTTTCCCTGTGTCTGAAGATTGCTCCCTGACACTTAGTGCCGGCTCCAGCTCCCTCACTTTTTCACTTTCCAAATTAACAACTGGTTTCCAAGGAAACAGTTCATCTTCAGTATGATGTTACAGACTGACTGGGCACACACGTGCATGTACATGTTTACAAAGTGATACTGATGCTGAACTCCATGATAGCACAAGTCAGACTTCTGAGGTCAATGCAGTGGTATGCAGGCCCTTGGATCAGCGCTGACATCTGTATGTGCACTCAGAGAAATGGAAGAAAAGTACAACTTATAGATCATAGTATGTGGGTTGCTGAAGAATGTTTATTAAAGTAATAAGTATTTTTCATGATCCAAATGATAAATATGCAAAAATGTTCTAAAACCTAAGATGACTGAATATGATTGGTACACACCTCTAATCCCAGCACCATGAGACTGAGGCAGGAGGTTTACTACAAAGTTGAGGTCAACCTGAGCTACATAGAGAGCAGGGAGTCAGCCAGGGCTACTCACGAAGACCCTGTCTCAAAAACAAAAAAAAAAAAAGAACAAGACAAAAACCCCAGAATTAGAAAAATTACAGACAGCATGCTTGGCTCAGTCCTTCTGACACTACTCAGCAGCATGTATATATATATATAAAAAGCGAGGCTCAGTAGTTAAGAACACACTGGTTGTTCTTGCAGAAGACCCGGGTTCAAATCCCAGCACCCACATGGCAGCTAACAACTGTCCTTAACTCCAGTTCCAGGGGACCTGACACCCTCTTCTGAGCTCCATGGGCATTGCACGACATGGGTGCTTTTACATACATGCAGGCAATACACACATACACATAAAATCAAAATAAAGTTTTTTTTAAAACCTTAGAATAAAAAAGCCAGGTGTGGTAGCACATGCCTTTAATCCCAGCACTGGGGATACAAAGGCAGGGGGATCTCTATGAGATTCAGGACAGCCTGGTCTATGTAGCAAGTTCCAGGCCAACTGGGGCTATAGGGAAACCCTGTCTCAAACCAAAACAAAAGTCTTAAAATAGGCCAGCAAGATTGTTCAGTGGCTAAAGGTGCTTGCCACCAATCCCCAGAAGCCACACACTAGAAGAAAAGAACTGCTTCCTGCAAGTTATCCTCTGCCCTCCACACGAGGTCATGAGAATGGCATGTGTGCCTATACACATATACACACATGTGCATGTACACACACACAAAATAGATAAATGTAAAAAAAGACCCCAAAGCTTTAACATAGCAGAAGATATATTTGAATTAAAAATGGAGAGAATTAAAAAAAGAAAAACCTCTTACATGTGATCACCTAATCCAGGATTCCTCCTTAATAAATCATTATAAAGAAATCACTAAGGGGGCCGAAGAGATGACTCAGCACTTAAGAGCCTTTGCTGTTCTTCCAGAGTACATGAGTTTGGTTCCTAGCACCTGAATCAGATAACTCACAACTGCCTGTAACTCCAGCTTCAGAGGAATCCCATACCTCTGCCCTCTGCAGGCACCTGTGCTCACATGCACCTATCCCCCCGCCCACACACACACACAGAAACCATTTAAAATAAAAATAAATCTAACAAAGAAAAGAAATGACTAAGAACAAATGCAAAGCTTTAGCTTCAAGAACACATTGATTCTATTCAGATACATTAGAGATAATCTCTTCATTCAAAGTAGTGAGTTAGCTAAACTATGGGTCAGGACTATTAGGATTGGAATTCACTATATGGGGGTCAGTGGACGTTCTATAAAGGGTCAAAGAAGAAACACTGTAGATGCCATGGCCAATACACTCTCTGTCATATAGTCTTCATATTTTCTTTTGCAGTTCTTAAAAAATTTAAAAAAAAAAAAAACATGAAATTGGGGCTGGAGAGATGGCTCAGCAGTTAAGAACACTGACTGTTCTTGCAGAAGACCCGGGTTTGAATCCCAGCACCCACATGGCAGCTAACAACTGTCCCTAACTCCAGTTCCAGGGGGTCCAACACCCTCTTAACTGTCCTCCTCAGGCATTGCATGACACAGGTGCAGGCAATACACACATACACATAAAGTAAAAATAATAAATAAAATATTTTAAAGACCTGAAATTGTGGGTTGTGAAAAAGTCAAACCTGGGGCTGGAGAGATGGCTCAGCAGTTAAGAGCACTGGCAGAAGACTGGGGTTCGCATCCCAGCACCCACATGGCAGCTAACAGCTGTCTGTAACTCCACTTCCAGGGGATCCGACAGCCTCTTTTGAGCTCCATGGGCACTGCTCGACATGGGTGCACTTACCTACATGCAGGCAATACACACATACACATAAAATAAAAATAATAAATAAAATATATATTAAAAAAGAAAAAGGCAAATCTGTGGTACATGGTTTTCTAGCCCTTGATGTAGATAAATATGTATTAATATGTTTATAAAATTCAGTTAAGTGAACCAGATATGGTGACATACTCCTGAATCCCAGCTCTTAAGAACCGTAGGCAGGAGGAGTATGCGTTCAAGGCCAGCGTGGGCTATGTAGGGAAACCCTGTTTTAAAATTAAAGTAGTTCAGGGCTGGAGAGATAGCTCAGTTAAGAGCACTGGCTGTTCTTGCAGAGGACCCAGGCTCAGTTCCCAGCTCCCACATGATGGCTAACAACCATCCATAACTTCTGTTCCAGGGGATGCAACCCTGTCTTCAGACCTCCATGGGCATTTCACGACATGGATACACTTACATACATGCAGGCAATACACTCATACACATAAAATAAAAATAATAAATAAAATATTTAAAAAATAAAAGTTCAGTGAAATTATATACCATAAATAAACAGTGTGGGTTAAAAGGATTTCCTTTTCATTTGTGTGTGTGTGCATGCAAATATATGCTATATAAATACTTATATCTCTAGTTAACATATGTAAATATGCATATTTATATACAAACAGCATGGAAAAGTTGGTTACACTGAAAAATTCCCTATGTTTTGTATGATTATGTATTTAATATGAAAATAAGTCATTTTTTTTCCATCTAGAATACAGTTTGAGAATTGGGAAAGCTGATGACTTCCATCTCAAAAGTCTGTCTTCCATGTGCTGTAATAATGCTGTGAATCAATTCACTTTTTTATTCTCCATATTTCACCAATAAAAACACAATACTCTGCAGCTAGGATTAAAAACAGATTAAAATGGAAGAAATGAGATTATGCCTGACAACAGGCGGCATTATCTTTACATTTTCATGGACTAACACTAAGGTTTGTTTTTTACTTTGTTTTACAAACAGTTTATATTGAGCCACCAAGATTTGAAATTGTTGGCTTCTTAGACCACATTAATGTAACACTGGAATTTCCATCTGTCACTCCCAAGATATATGGGAAGGAAATACAGGAATATGCGTCGCTTGTCATCGAAAAGCAGTGGGACAAAATCGTTAAGTTGGTAAGTGGTCCCTAGCACTAAGATCAAAACAGTTCTGAGTTGGTAATGGATACATTTGACTCTCTGTTCAAGAATTGCGTAGATCCAGGCATGGGGTATATTAGATCCTGTCTCAAAAAAAGGAAGGAGGGAGGGAAGGAGAGAGGGAGAGAGGGAAGAAGGAGGGGAAAGAAAAAGAAATAGTTGAACAATTCTAACTAAAATGTCTGAGCTTTGCGTAGTCCGACATTAAGAACACTCTACTTTCCATTAATTGCCGAAATACGTCGATTAAACCTATTTATCAAAGTATTCTTTAAAAGAATAAGCCACACGCAACATTAAATACACCCAGGAGAGAAACGTGTGGTGTAGACAGGGAGAACAGCCAGATCTCAGCAAATCAGGGTGACCTCTCTTTGACAGGGTGGTTTCACTGAGCTACATGTGGGAAGCGTCTGTTCCTGCCTCTCCAGCCCTTTCATGATTATTCCCAAGGACCCAACTGAATGTTAGTAACTTTAGAGTGCTCCTGGTATCAGACAGACCTGGATCATAAATCACTTGTTGTCTCTACCCCTTAGAAGTCTAGAATATCTGAAGATAGGCCCTCCTGAGACAGAACCTTTTGTTTGAAAGAGCCCTTTGTCAATTATAAAACTCTTGCCTGCTCACATGGTATCAGGGTACAAGCATTTCAAGAAAAGGACTGTGAGGTCGGAGTGAGCCTGGGAGGTTAAGAACCAGCAGCAGAAACAGATAGAAAGGAGTGAATGAGAGGACAGGAGGAAGAGAGGTTAGAGAGAATGAGGCCAGATTTGAAGGGCTTTGTGAGTCTGTCCTCTGGGTCCAATGGGAGCCCCTGCAAGACCCCAGACTCAGTAGAGAATCTTGGATGGTGGGTTACAATAGACCAAGATGGCAAAGGCTGCAGTTGGAAAACCAGTTGACAGCATGAGGATGCTACTCCCCTAATAGTAATAAATTTCGTGACTATTAACATTATCCCTTTAATATTTACATGGATTGTAATTGACACACCAGGAAAAGGGAGCGCAAATAGCAAGGGGAAGAGTAAGTTCATGTAGCTCAGGAACTGGGCCAATTGTCAATCACTGTCAAATTTCTTTTTTTTTAAATTTTATTTATTATTTTTACTTTATGTGTATGCATGTATTGCCTGCATGTAGGTAAGTGCACCCATGTCGTGCAAGGCCCACAGAGGTCAGAAGAGGCTGTTGGATCCCTTGGGACTGGAGTTACAGACAGTTGTTAGCTGCCATGTGGGTGCTGGGATTCGAACCCAGGTCTCCTGCAAGAACAGCCAGTGTTCTTAACCTCTGAGCCATCTCTCCAGCCCCCATTGTCAAATTTCAATCATGTCTCTGTGTTCAAACAATGAATTACAGTGTTGTAGATGATCGCTTATACTAGGTATTGACAATGGACATCTTCATTAAAGAAAATCTGTCTTTAAATTAAATCAAGAAAATAAAAAAGGCTAGGTGTGATATTGCACACCTTTAGTCCCAGTACTCGGGAGGCAGAGACAGGTGGATCTCTGAGATTGAGGCCAGCCTGGTCTACATAGTGAGTTCTAGGCCAGCCACTGCTATGTAGTAAAACCCTTTTTCATAAAAAAAAAAAAAAAAAAAAAAAAAAAAAACGGAAAAGAGGGCATTGCTATTACCAAGGCAACAAGTGGGAGGTGGCTTGGACCACTTGGTAGTGGGGACATATGAACTTCCAGTTCTACCTGAGTTTTGCATGCTCTACAAGTGATGAGTTTTGCATGCTCTACAAGTACTTTTGCATACTCTGCAGTATTTTAGGTAGTTTGGACACAGTGTGGTAGAAAGTTATGGCCTCAGCACTTTGGAGTTGCCCCTGACTGAAATAGGGAAGATGATGGATGGAGCTCAGTGAGAAGATTATTAAATGTGAGTGTCTGTACAGAGTCTAGAGGAGACCTTGGGCAGGTGATGTCTCCTAGCTAAGGGATGTCCTAGGGAGACTCAGTCTCTTGTGTGTGCTGTAGTCCCCTAATAAAAGCTTTAGTTTGTCATGGGGGCAAAAGCCTGTTTGGGATGGATGTGTTCAAGAAAGGCGGGAAGGAGACTCTTTACTGAGCTCATTCTCAGGTGCCTTTCTCTAAAGGAGGGATCTGCAGAGGCAATGGGAGGGGAAGGTAGGGTCGAGGGAAGGATGTTTTAAAATATGCAGATGGGATGTTTCAGTCAAAGTCATATTCTAGAGAGTGAGAGTGAGTGGACTCTCAAGAGTGGAGGGGAAGGTGGCCTTGGCTGGGAACAGGGACTGCATCCCCTGGCCAGAGAGTGGAGTATATAGTCCAGGTGTGGAAAGAAGTGTCTAAGTCCATTTTCCATTACTGTAATGAAATGCCCATGGTTATATACTTTATAAAGAAGGAGGTTCATTTTGACTCATGCTTCTGGAATCAAATCTGAGAGGTCACATTTGGTAATGGACTTCTTGCTGGCTGAGTCCCTTCACGTGAACATGGAAGAATAGAGGGCATGTGTGTGTCTCTTCAGGTGGGGTTTTCTTTTTATAAAGCCACCGGGGTTTATATATGGGGCTCCACCCCAGTGATCAAAGTATCCTAAATTACCTCCCAAAGGCCCCACCTCTAAACACCATCACCCATTAGATTTCAACCTACTTTAGTGCCTCTCAGTAAGGATTCCATTTTGACACAGAAACCTCTAAGGCATACACTCAACCACATCTGAGCAATCACAGGGAAGTACTGTTTGATGGAGCTTTTGCCCAGTGAAACAGGAAGGTAGCATTACAGGCCTGCTCAAGACCCGGGGGAACCTGAATGTTCTGCTGTCAGCCATAGTGTGCTCTTCTGCCAGGAGTCAGAGCCTTCCTACCATGCTGTGTCCCTAACTATCCTCCTTCCCTTCTTCATTATGTATTTCCATGTATAAGCTTATTTGAACTGCTAGAAATTCTGATCTATGAAATGACTACTAAGAATGTACTTGAGAAATTATAAAACAAGGCTTTTAAAAAATGTTATTATTGAAGAGGCTAAGGAAATGGCTCCATCAGTAAAATGCTTACTAATCCATGAGAACCTGATATCCATCCCTAGTACCCACATTAAAAAGTCAGGTATGGGGCTGGAGAGATGGCTCAGCGGTTAAGAGCACTGACTGCTCTTGCAGAGGACCCGGGTTCGATTCCCAGCACCCACATGGCAGCTATGAACCGTCCTTAACTCCAGTTCCAGGAGAATCCGAAGCCCTCTTCTGACCTCCGTGGCACTGCACGACACGGGTGCACTCACATACATGCAGGCAATACATTCATACACATTAAAAAAAAGTCAGATATGGTGCTTGTAATCCCAGTTCTGGGGAAGTGGAGACATGTGGATCCCTGGGGCTCACCGGCCTAGCGTACCTGGTGAGTTCCAAGCCAGTGAGAGACCCTGTCTCAAAAAACAAAATGTACCCAATGTTGGCATCTGGCCTCGACATGCTCACACACCTGTATACACACAGCCACACATGTGCACACACACACACACGCACACACGCACACACACACACACACACACACACAAGTTGTTACTTAGGAAAGAAGCTTCATGCAGTCTTTTCAATCCTGAAGTAGAGCAAAACTCCAGCGGAAGTAGCAGCAGAATGTTTCACCCAAGAGTCTGACTTCAGTGTCAGAAAAAAACTCTTTAGCTTTAAGAGAGGCCACTGGCTGCTTGGCGCTGAAGTTTTCTCATCTGTAGAACAGACATAACACTGGACCATTTCAAAAGTCAGAGGAGTAGGCACAAAAGCTCTCCTGAAGTGGAAACTAGATACACGTTGTCAAGGAGAGATGATGATCTTGCAGAAATGACATCATTCCTCTTTGGGACTTTTTCTTTTTGTCTGTAAAATGTAGCTGATAGGCTAGATGTCATGATTTTAATGTGTGTGTGTGTGTGTGTGTGTGTGTGTGTGTGTGTGTGTGTAGTTTCATGATAACTTGCTTGCTTGCCCCTAGTGGCTTATAAACCCTGTACTAGTCAAGCCTGTGATATTTGTAAACCTGTTTTAAGATTTGAAGATGGAACTATCAGGGCCTGCCTCTCACCAAAGTCTTAACTGATTTTTTTTCTTCTTTTTATAGAATGACCTCAAACTAAATAGAGACTTCAGTGGAAATTTCACCTACATTCTGGACAACTTAATTCCAAACACCAACTATTGTGTATCTGTTTATTTTGAACCTCTAGATGTGGAAAAAATAATAAAATCTCCCATAAAATGCATCTTCCTTCAGCCTGACCAGGAATCAGGTATGGTTAGGTTTTTAAAATTCATGCTTTTATTTTGATGGAAAACCTGTTGAAAGAAAGGAATCTGAAGTTCTAGTGCATCAAATGTACTTCTTCCAATAAAGGCACATCACAGAGCTGTGTCTGCTGGTCTGTCTCTAATCTTGTCCTACCATAGGGCAATCAGGTATCTGCCTTTAGAAAGTCAGGCTCTTCCAGAAGTGGGAATCGGGATTAAATTCAGTGCTGTGCCATTTGGCTATTGCTTGTGCCCAGTGCTGGAAGATGCAAAATTGCTTGAAGTCTTGGTATATAGAGGCCTGGGAAGGTAAGGGATGGAAGCTTGGGTTTGAGTCCTAGGAGCATGGGCTCTGCCTGTAGACGAAAGGAACCTGGTCAACACATAGGAGACACAATGGGTGAAGACAGAAAACCTTTCCATTAGAGACCCTGGAACAGGCTACACTGTGATTCCTGACTCTTCTCCATCTGCGAAAATATGTGGCAAGAATAATGAAGCACTGGACACAATGACGCCTGTAATATCAGCCTTGGGAGACCATCCTGGGCTACATAGTGACTTTCAAGCCAGCGGGGTTACATAGTGAGACCCTGTCTGCCCCTACACACACACACACACACACACACACACCAAAAAAAAGAAGAGTAAAAAAGAGTAGCCGAGTTTAGGAGCCTTCCCTGTGGAGTATTTTCTCTGAAAGTCAACCAAAAGGGAAAAAATCTTTGAAAATCTCAAAGAAGTCTTTCTAGATTTCTAAACCCCAACAAAATTGTCTTAAATTAAGATCGGATTTATAGGGCAATGGACTTGATGTGATAGTTCAAATCTGGAAGATTTCCTCCACAGGCTCAGGATGTGAATGTTTGGCCAACAGATGGTGCTATTTTGGGTCTTTCTGGAAACTCTAGGAGGTGGGACCTAGCTGGTCACTGGTGTAGGCCTATGAAGGTCATACCCAGCCCCTGGTCCCTGTTTGCCCACATGTGGCTTCCTTTCCACCATGCTAATGCTGATGTGAACAGCCTCCACCACACACCCCTGCCATCCCAGAACTGAGCTGCCTCCCCATACCTTCCCTATCATGATGGACTGAAACTCTCTGAAACCATGAGCCAAAATAGACCCTTAGTCCCTTAAGTTGCTTCTGTGGGGCATTCTGTTACAGTGATCACAAATGATGCAATTGTTTGTGAATTCAATGAGCTGTACTGCACAGTGCCCACACTCCCCATGAGCAGTGTGATTCCATTGACTAATGTATCTCAAAGCTGAAAGATGCATAGACTGAGTTTAAAGTCTCTCTAACCTTTACCTTAAGTTGTTCTGACAGTATCAGTTAAATAGGGACAAAGCTAAAACCGTATATTTATATATCTTATAACACTATTAATATAAGCTCCAAACAAACCAACATATTTATATTCTAACACCACTTTTCTTAATTCCAAGTAGATATCCAGCAAGTAATTCATTGATGACACTCATTACCCAAGGTTAATGCAGACCCCACAAGATAAGGGGTCTTGTTTTCACAAGATGGCCCCCACTTCACATGGCAACCACAGTCTAAGGTCTTCAGCCTACATGAACTCCTGTCTAACTTGGCCACAAATTCAAGAATTCCCACAAGTTCCTCTCGGGTTCAGTGATTTGCTAAAGTGACTCACAGAACTTGGGGAAGTGTCAGTCTTAGGATCACCATTCAGTACAAAGGTTATATACACATGAAGAGCTCCTCCTGGAGTCTGGCTGCATCACCCTCCCAGGCTTGGCATGTCCCCTAACCCAGAAGAACATCAAGGGATATGTCTGGGGATCTTGAGTTTTCCTCATGTAGCTGTGACTGACTCATTGGCCACAGGATTAGACTCAGTCTCCAGCTCATCACTCTCTCCTGAGGTCAGGAGGTGGCCCTAGAAGGAAGTTCCAACTCCCTGATCACATAATTAGTTTTTCTATAAATCAACCCTCATTCTGAACCTGTCTAGCAGCTTCCCAGAGGTTACTTCATTGGTGTAAACTCAGATATGGTTGCTGTCCACTGCTGTAATAGAATAGCCACTGCTGTAATAGAATACCTGAGACTGGATACATTATAAAGAAGAGATATTTATTTCTCCCAGAGTTGAAGGCTAGAAAGTTCTGGAAAGTCCTCTTTGCTGCATCGTAGCATGGTAGAAGACATCACATGTCATGGGCGGGGATGCTTGTTTATGACAAAGCCATATACACAATATTTCACCCATCCCCATAACAGCATCACTCCATTCATGAAAGCAGAGCTTCATGATACAAACCTTTCTTCAACACCCCACCTCCAAAAACCATTGCAGTGGCAATTAACTGTGAAGGAGACATTCCAACCATAGCAACCCCCAAGAGGCTTGTTAAAAATAGCAGATATTGCTTCCACACAGGAGAGTCTGTGAGATTTGAAGCTCCATGCCGGGAACCAGGGGAAAGGATGTGCATTCGTGCCTGTGCATGTGTATGCATGATGTGTGTGTTTGAATATATGTATATGTACATATACATAAAACATCATGATCTTTATATAAATAAAACTCCTACATGAAATAAATATTCAAGTTAGGGTACCAGAGAGGTGACTCAGAGGTGAAGATCACTCCACTGCTCTTGCAGAGAACCCAGGTTCAGTTCCCAGCACCCACATCAGGAAGTTCACAACCACCATAACTCCAGCTCCAGGGGATCTGATGCCCTCTGGCTTCCATGGCACCTGCACGTGGTACACATAACTCACACAGGCACACACATACACATAAATAAAAATAAATCAATAATTACAATTTAGAGCCAACAAGATGACTCAGTAGATAAAGGCACTTGCTGCCAAGCCTGCTGCCCTGAGTTCGATCCTTGGGATCCACACAGTGGAAGGAGAGAACCAACTCTCACAGGTTGTTTTCTAACCATATACACACTAGCATACACACACACACACACACACACACACACACACAAATAATAAATAAATGTAATTTTTAAAAATGTATTTAATTCAAATTAATGAAATGACAGGAGAAGGTTTCCTGAGACCCAGAGTTGCTACCCAAGTAGCTGGCCTTTCTTCGGAAGTTGACCTACTCGGAGAAAACATTTTCTCCCTGACCTTTTTCTACTCCACCTGCTAAGACATGGTCCTGCAGTAGCATGCTGTGAGTTCATCCCATCATTGTTTAGTTGTAGACACATCATTGTTTGCATTTATTTTTTAATTTTTATTTTATGTGTATGAGTGTTTTGCTTGCATGTATTTAAGTGCAACTGTGTCATACAATACCTTCAGAGGCCAGAAGAGGGTATCGAATCCCCTTGAATAGAGTTGCAGGTGGTGGTTAGCCTGCAGGTGTTCCCACCACATTGGTGCTAGGAACTGAACCCGAGTCCTCTGCAAGAGCAGACAGTGCTCTTAACCACAGAGCCATCTCTCCAGCCCTGGATCACTGTTTTAAACAGGGCTCTGCCTTGATGCATGTTCCCCATAATTCCTGTTCAATGGTGATTTTGTTGCTGTTACTGCTGCTGTTGTTTTGTGTTTTGTTTTTTGAGACAGGGTCTCCCTATAGCCCCAACTAGCCTGGGACTCACTATGCAGACCAGGCTAGCCTAGATTCAAACTGTGATTTTGTTGTTGTTGTTGTTGTTGTTGTTGTTGTTGTTGATGTGGGGGGTGGACCTCAGAAGAAGAGGAATGAGGAAGGAAGTAAGGGTGAGGGAAGAGAAAGAAAGCAAGTGAGTGGCCTCAGCCAACCTGTGCTGCAACCTGAGCCCTGGGGATTCACTGGGGAAGTTACCAATGCTAGGTGGCATGCCATCTCTGCCCTGGCCAAGGTCAAGTCCTTAGAGAAGGAACAGCTAGGACGTGTTATTTAATATGCATAGCCGTACCCTTTGCTCACCTATGGATAAAAGGATGTTGTGAGTAGGACATGTACAGCATCCACCAGAGGTGGTCAAGAGGTTCTTTCTGAGTAAGGACCCAAGTGAGGAGTGGTGGGCAGAATAACAGCCAGTCAGAGATGTGTCTTTATCCTGTGTATGTCAAAGTGCTGTCTTTGTGGCTAAAGAGCCTTGGTGGTTGCTAGTAAATTCAGGATCAAGATGGAGAGATAACCCAGGCCACCCAGGTGGGCCTACTGTAAGCACAGAGGTTCTTACAAAGGAAATGAGACAGAGGGGAGAGAGACAGACAGACAGACAGACAGACAGAGACTGGCAGCAGAGGTCAAACACTGAGAAACTGGGAGATACTCTGCCACTGACTCTGAGACATCAGAAAGTGTCTCTAGAAGCAGAGAAAGGCAAGGAAATGGCTCTTCCCTGAGCCTCCAGACGGGATGGCACACTGCCAACACCCTGATCTTTATCCCAGTGGAACTCATTTTGGACTTCTGACCTCTGGAATGATAAGATAACCTAAGGTGTGCTGTTTTGCCATTTTGTAGGGCTCTGTTACAGAGGCAATGGAAAAGAAACATAGGAGCAGAGCAAGTGAGTCTTGCAGACATACCAAGGGAGAGAGTTCCATATGGTGGATCCAGCAAGTGCTAAGCAAGGTCCCTGTGGGCAGGATGGGCCTGGTGTGATATGCAGGACAGAAGTGGGCCAATGAGGAATAGAAACAGTTTAGGCCATAGAGAATGGAGGACCCTAGGTGATCTAGGACTTTTGAAGCCATTAGAAGAGATGGGAACCCCAGTGGGACCTGAGTAAATCCAACAAGACATAAAAGGAACTACTGTAGGCCATGGAGGAGCCAGGTGATTCCTGGCCTGGCACTGCAATAATCCAAGTGATGCTCAATCCAGAGAGACAGGCAGGCAAAGAATTCCAAGAAGCATTAGTCATCAACAGTCTTCTGGCAAGACTTTTTTTCCCTTTGTCCAGTAAAGATAATAGTAGAGTAGAAACCACTGTCTTTGCCATTCTGTTCAGTCATCTGTTTGTGAAGTCACTTGGGTTACAAAAGAAAGACAAGGTTCATCTGAGGCCAAAATCTGAAGGTAGTCTCCCCTTCCCAAAACAAGTTGATCTGACTCTTTCTTTTTTTCAATATTTTATTATTTTTATGTGTATGAGTGTTATGCCTGCATGTAGGTAAGTGCACCTGTGTCATGCAATACCCGCAGAGGACAGAAGAGGTTGTCAAATCCCCTGGAACTGGAGTTATGGACAGTTTTTAGTTGCCATGTGGGTGCTGGGATTCAAACCCAGGTCTTCTGCAAGAACAGTGTTCTTAACCGCTGAGCCACCTCTGCAGCCCCCTGACCCTTCTTTTATGAAGATGATTAACAACTGAGTAGGAGTGGGAATATGCTCCTACTCTTTCAAACAGGTATATTTTTAAGTAGCATGCGTGCAGTGATCTACCATGACCTTAAGAGAGACTTCTGTGTTTTAAATTATCATTAAACTTAAGCCAAACAAAAAAATTTAAGTTTTCATACAGAACCCTGAGACTGATGACAGTGCTCCAATTTGAGAAGCATTTGCTCTAGCATGTTGATTGCAATTTGCATAACTTACTCACAGGCTGTTCTGTTAAATCTGTTGCACATTCTCTTTCATTCTGTTCTTTAGAAAGTTGGGTGGGTTCATGAGTCAGAATCTTAGTATCATGCCAATGTTTCACCCCTGAAGTCATTTGAGTTTCTCAGGAAATATGTAAAGATTTGTGTCTGAAACGTGTGCCTCTGTGGCTAGACCCGATTCCAGAACTGTCACTGATGAGAGGATCTTTCATTCACTCTTCACAGGCATGAGGTCGGGTTTGAAAGTCCTGTTCTACCCACCAATGCCAGAGTCTTTGCTAGGTTTCTACATTCATTCCTTAGTGTTTTAAACGACTTGATGTATGAGTCCATTTGTGTTTTGTTTTGTTTTGTTTCTGCCCTATGTCTTTCTGGTTTCCCCTGAAACTTTGAGTACAGGTTAATACTAATGCAGATCGATTTCAGAAATTTGAGAGTGCTTTGTATGCAACTACTCACTTCTCAGCCCCTTTATATTTACGGGAAAAGCCGCTTTCACCTTGGAAGGAGAAATTTTCCAAAGGGAAACTGGACAGGAAACAAAGAAGAGCTCTTAATAAGGCCAGGCGAGTGCCACGGAGGCCTGGTTTGGGATCCTGCTGTGGCCAACATCCAGCCTCAGAATGGCCAAGCTGGTTTTGCAGGCCAGCTGTCTTCCTCCATGCCTTCCACCTGCCCCACGTGCCTGTGGGCATTTGAGATGTGGCTAGTGCGACGAGAAACTGGGTTTCTGGTTCTGTTTAATTTTGCACATTGTATTCTAATACAACTACAGAACGGAAACCGATTTTTTTTTACTTCACCAAACCTATGTATACTTTATTGTTTAAAATGCACACACTTGGGTTACTTTCTATTCTTTGGTATTTAGCAATATAAAACTTCTTTCTTTTCCATGGTATCAACTTCAGACACAAGATCAATGTGAATATATTCCCATCTGTGATCATTTGTTGAATTTCTTTTGAAATAAAGTCACTAATCTTTTCATCAACAGGACTATCAATATCTGCCAAAATAGGAATTATTATTACTGGGTGGATAGTGCTGTTCTTCATAAGTAGCATCCTAATGCTGAGACGGACTGGCTATATATGCTTAAAAAACAATTTCCCCAAAGTGTTGGTATGTAGTTTAATTTTTTTCTATATTTTTGTGTTTTAACTTAAATTTTTTTATACACTGAAATATTTTTGCATGTGAGAATCTCATATTCCAAAAACATCACTGAGTTCCATCACTCTGGGTTCTTTTTCATACCTGTGCATTTCAAGTATAACTGGACACATATTTTCCTTCTAGGCTGTGCACCTATTGTGTGTGTGGTGTGTGTGTGTGTGTGTGTAGAGTAGGGTAGGTACTTGTTCATATGTAGAGGCCATGGGTGGACTTTAGCTATCTTCCTCACTCCACCTTATTTTTTTTAATGTTTTATTACATCTATTTGTTTATTTGAGGGAGGGACATGTATCACAGCATCCCTCTGAAGGTCAGAGGATAACTCGAGAGAGTCAGCTTTCTCCTTCCACCATGTGGCTCCCAGGGATTGAACTCAGGTAGCCAGGCTTGGCCATCTCACAGGCCTTCTCCAGTTTATTTTTTGAGAGAGGGTCTCTTACTGAACCTGGAGGTCATCAATTCAGCTAGGCTGCCCAGCCAGCGAGCTTTAGGGATCCACCTGTCTCTGCTCTGTCCCCTCTCATACTGGGACTACAGACTTACATGGCTGAACCAGGTTTGGTTTTTTTTTTACTTCAGTGCTAGGGATCAGAATTCAGGTCTTCAGGGCTGGAGAGATGGCTCAGTGGATAAGAGCACTAGCTGCTCTTTTAGAAGATCTGGGTTCAATACCCAGCACGCACATGGCAGCTAACAACCGTCCGTAACTCCAGTTCTGGGGGAATCCAACACCTTCTTCTGACTTTGGGTATTGCACGACACAGGTGCACTTACACATATGCAGGCAATACACTCATACATTTAAAATAAAAATAATAAATAATTTAAAAAAAAATAATTCTGGTCTTCAAGTTTGCTTAGCCAGCCCATCTCCCTAGCCTTTATTTCTAATCATTACCTATTATTTCTAATGATTACATAGAATTCTGTTATTATCAAAGTTATTTTTTAAAGAACCATTTCCCATCTGTAGGTCATTTGATTTTGTATTCCTTTCTCTTTCTTTGGCCATTAGGAACAGTACAGTAAAGTTTTTATGTAGATTATCTTTTTATTTTGGATTACTTCAATGGACTATGTACACACACAGTAGCTTCGTCATATAAAATATCATAAGAGCTCATTTAACATGCTAGTGATGATGTGTGCTTCCTTCCAAAGTGCTGCTGACACTGATGAATGTTTTTACTACTTCTGTTCACTGTTATGTGTGTGACGGCTCTTCACAGGCTCTTCCATTTGTTCCTTTCATTAGTCACAAAGCTTGCCATTTGCTTGTCTCGTTTCCATGTTTCTATTACAACTTAGAGCCTTTCGAGAGTCTCAACGTTGATCCCACATCTTTCTAAATTTCATGTGTCTGAACTCAACTGCCTTTGCCTACCATTTCTCATTTTTCCTAACCCTTTGCTTCCCTTTTATATTACTCTTGTAATATTTCAAGTAGAAATATCTTAATTTTTGTATGATAGTTCATTTACCTTATTCTGTTTTTTTCAACAGCCATGTAATTAACTATCCCTCCACAGCTGATAGAATTGAACTGGTTTTATCATATTGTCATCTTGTGTCTGTCTACTATTTCACTATTAAAAATGAGAGCTGTCTAATTCAGCAAAAACTCCAGGAATAAGAAAAGAGAGCACTCTAGGCCTACTGTGTCTGTATATGCATGTTTAATCAAGAATAGATTTTTTTTTTTTTTTATGGTTCTGGGGATCGATCTCAGTCTTGTTAAATGGTTTCTGGTTTGAATCTGACAAATATTTACTGACTGTCTACTATGTGACAACATATTCTAAGTGTTGGAGATGTAGAACAAAGCCAACAAAAACACCGTGCCCCCGGGCGCTTGTTAGAATAAGAGGCAATGGTAATTCATAAATGATGCTCTTGTTTGAAAAATTCACATTACTCTCTGCACCTGAATTATTGATATTAATAATTGACCTATACAGAAAATTTGAGGACAGTCAGAGCTACATAGTAAGACCCTTTCTCAAAAAGAAAGAAAGAAAGAAAGAAAGAAAGAAAGAAAGAAAGAAAGAAAGAAAGAAAGAAAGAAAGAGAAGAAACAGAGAACCAATTGTTTGGCAAAGTTACTGCACACTTAAATCAGCAGTGTCTATTTAGAAAATAACATTCAACATTCAAGAAATAAAGTACACAAATCACAGGTGTGAAGTTCAGCCTCTTTTCCCAGACTGAACACCCATGTAACTTATGCCCATGTAACATATTCCCAGATCAAGAAAACATGGTGGCACACAATTTTAATCCCAGCACTTGGGAGGGAGATGAAGGGAGATCTCTATGAGAGCAAGGCCAACCTGGTCTACATCACAAGTTCCAGGCCAGCTGGGGCTACAAGGAGACCCTATCTCAAAAAAATTAATTAATTAAAGATTAGGGGCTAGAGAGGTGACTCAGGTGTTAAGAGCACTGACTGTTCTTGCAGAGGACCCGGGTTTGGCTCCCAGCACCCACATGGTGGCTAACAAACATCTGTAACTCCAGTTCCTGGGGATCTGACGTCCTCTTCTGGCCTCTATGGGCATTGCACAATATGGGAGCACTTACATACAAGCAGGCAAAACACTCATACACATAAAAATAAATTAATAGATCAAAATAAAATGTGTAGAGCAAATGATGAAGACAAATCGTGGAGAAAATGACCAAATCTTACTTTAAAAAAGTAACAAAAGCCTGTCAAATGAGAAGCCCAGAAACATACCACATGTATGGAAACATGACTCAAAACAGTGGCTGGTGCAAATTAGTGGGGGAAAGATGGGCTGGTGATAGTATTATCTACACTAGACAAATTATATTGCATCCCTCCTACTTCATACCACACAAAAACCAGTTCCAGTTAAATGCCTAGAGGAGTTTTTAAACCTCGCTATCTCACATTCTCATCTATAAAATAGGGATAATCATAGTAGGCCTAGGGTACCCTGTGTAGCCTAGTGGCATTATGGGTGTGCTTAGCACACAAAAGGTCCAGAGCTCAAAAGAAAGTAAAATAAGCCTGCTTCAAAGAACACCATGAGAGCAGAAAGCAAAGAAACTTACAAGAGACTGGCAATTGGTCTTCCACAGCCACAGGCTTCAACCAGTGTTAGATCAGAATATTCAGGAAAATGAAATGTATCTGTACTGACTTTTTCTTGTCGTTCCCTAAGCAATAGAGTATACCACTTACACAGCATTTGTATTGTATCGAGTATCATAAGCAATCTAGAGGTTGTTAAAAGTATATATGAGGATGTGCATGGGTGATATGTAAATGATGTGACATTTTCTGTAAGGGATTTGCACATCCTTGGGTTTGGAAGGCGAACTGAATCAGGAACTACTAAGTATCTGGCCACTAGCAGGTGCTACACAATTGTCACCATCCACCATCCACATCATTGCAGGTGACTACTAAGTTTTATTATGTGAAAAAATAGAGTCAACACAAGTGATAGACTTACTTTCTCCCCCTCCCTCCCACCCTGCCTCCACTTCTCCCTCCTCCCCAGAATTTCCATAACTTTTTAGCCTCCATGTTTGCTGAGCCACCACCATCAGAAGCAGTAGACATGCTGGAGATCATTCACACCAACAAAAAGAAGAAGCTGTGGAATTATAGTTATGGAGATGAAAGTGACAGTGAAGAAGAAGAAGAAGAAGTGCCCAAAGCAAGTGCCACTGGTTATACCACGCATGGGCTGATGGGCAAGCATCTGAGCCAAGCCCCTGACCCCTCAGCCAGCTCCCAGGAATCCCAGTGTGAAGACTCAGCTGTTGAAGAGTCTGATGAACCTGGGGCTGAGCTGGAGCCCCCCAGGGAGGCAAGGCCTGACCCCTGGCAGCCAGAAAGTTCCAGAAGCCCCCGTGAGAGGAGAGAGCGTGTGCTCCAGGACTCCTATCCCAGACACAACAGCAGCTCTACAGATGAGCCTGGGGACAAAGTTATCTTCAATGTGAATTTAAACTCTGTGTTTCTGAGAGTTCTCGACGATGACTCTGAAGAAGACTCTCAGGAAACCTCTGAGGTGTTGCCTCTTGCAGAAGATACCATCGACCTAGAAGAGGATCCCCACAGGATAGAGTCAAGCCTTCTAATGGCCAGTGGGGAAAGGACACAGCCACCCCACCACAGCTCCTCTTCCCAGTGCCTGTGGACTGAAGAGGAGTCATCTGATAAAACTGACTCTTCAGGTTCTGATACTGATGCTGATGTAGGGGATGGTTATATAATGAGATGACTCCAAAAACAGTTCATTGACTGGAGCTGAGAACCTACAGGGTCCTCTTTGTACCCTGACTTGCTGCTCTGTGGTCTGCATAAGTCTGAGGGAGGGAACAGGGAAATATAGGGCCCACTCGGTTTCTCCTGATGCCCTCCTCTATGCGGATTCCCAGTACAGGAAACACAGTATTGTTCGTGTGTTGTTTGCAAGTTCAAAGTGATACACCGCCTGCCCCGTTTCCACTAATGTGGATTATGTCACGTTTCCCAGGAGCAGAGTTCAATGTAGTTTTCAGAGGTGACCTTGGCCTCCTGATCCTGTGGTGTTTCTAGAAAATAATGAAACTGAGCCAGGTCGATTGGGGTAGAGAAAAAGAAAGAAAAACTCTGTGAGCAGTGGTTAGCAGGCAAATACTGAGTCCAGAGGCTCAAGAAATGAGTGAAAGAGCAGGCGGGAGAGGAGGAGAGGGTGGTGAGGAAGCAGGATGCACAAAGAAAGTCATAAGTTCAGTCACTGGTTTCTGGGCCCTTCTCAGAATGTCATGTTCTGTGTCTTCCACTCTGAGAAGCCCTCAGCCAGCCCTCCCCAGTCTAAGTGAGAAAGACCCACATTAATAATTCTAGGGTCAGACAGGTGACTCAGGAAGGAAACATTGTGTGGTGAGGAGGGGTAGATTAAATCTTTTTCATATGTTAAGAATTTTTTTATTGAAAAAAAAAAAAAAAACGCCTAAGTGCTTCAAGCTCCTCAGAAGAAATAGAACACAGAAGTTTTAGAGTTTCTATCTCACAATTTTTAAAGTGCTCCATGTATAGATTTTAGATTCCCTGCATGGGATTACAGTTGCTGTGAGTCTGAAAAAAAAAAAAGAGGAATGTTCTCAAATGTCATGTACAAGCTGTGACTAGAAGTCAGACATCTGATTCCAACAGGTAATCTTGGTTTGTTTTTTTAAAAATAAATAATTTATTGAGAATTTCATACATGCAAATAAAGTGTTTTGATGAAATCCATGCCCACTCCCTCCCCTCCAACTCCTCCCATATCTCCCCATCACTTTTTTCAGATAACTTCATGTACTCTTTCTTCTTTATTATTTTTTAATAGGGCTTTTGGCTACTCTTAATATCCCCCCTCTGAAGAGGTAACCCTAAAACTTTTAAGGATTAGATAAGAGCTCCCAAATATTTTTGACGTTTTTGGCCTTTGGAACAGAGTATGTTGCTAAGAGGCTACTTTTCTTTGGGGTCTTTTTACCCTAACTGCCTAGCCAGTTTCTAACTCCTATTCTTATCACACCATCCTCTGAAGAGGTTACCCAAATTGCCAATAGGGAATCTGGATGCAGACTCTGGCTTCTTCCATGCTGAACAGGGACACAGGGTGAGGCAACTGGAATACCCCTTCAGTGGTTCTCTCTAAAAGACTCCCAAATTGCATAACTCTCATCTCTAGGGGGAAAAGAAAGGCCTTGACTTGTGAATAGGAGACGTGAAGGAGAAGTAAAGGCAAGAGTTATTCGCATTACACGTTGTAGACAAGGAACCAGAAAAAAAAATCAGAACAGGGCAAATTTCAAATGTTCATATGAGAGCTCATTGCAATTTCTTGACAAGGTTTCCAAAAGCATCCCTCTATTGGGTTCCTCCTCATTTTTCTTTTGTCTTCCAAGGCTGGACTCTAGAGTGATGGATTCAGGATTTGCTTTCAGGTATTTTGATAGCTGTTGGGATGGTTAGAGTCAGTGTCAGTTCCCTCTCAAAGGCTGAGAGATAACTGAGGAGTTGTGTGGGTGTTTTTTTTTGAGGGGGGGTTCTCAAATAACATGACCTTGAACTTCTGAGCCTCCTGCCTCCTCCTTTCCAGTGCTAGGATTACAGGAGGGCACCACCACAAGCTCAAACTCAGGGTCGTGCATATTAGGCAAGAGGTCGGCCAGCTGAGCTCCAGCCCCCACCCCCACCCCCAGCCCCAGCCCCTGGGCATTTTTGATGAGCCTCCCTGAGCTTCAGTGTCTTCATTTTTGAAATAAAGGGACTGAACTAAATAGTCACCATGGAGCATTAGAAAGGGCAGTACTAAAGACTAAGGCAGAGCTGCTGCACCCAGGGAAGGTATAGGAACTCCTCTCACTCAAGAGCTGGTTTCTCACACATTTCTCCTATACCCAACCAAAATGGGTCCTAGTTCGAAGGTTCCTAGTAGATTAAAGCAATTGCTCTGAAGCAATTCAGAAGCCTTTGTTTAACAGACCTAATGAAATCCCATAGGAAAGAGACCTTAGCACATACATAATCCATCCCTTGGCCCTCTGAACACCTACCTCTGTCAGCTTTCCAGGTGGATCTGTTGACAGTCACATAGTTTTTTAAGCTTTGTATGATGTCTGGAGGTTGGCAAAGGGTGATGCCAGAATGCTTTTTCATACTTGCACTTATTGTTTGTTTTTTTTTAATTTTGTAGTTTTTGGAGGTAATACATATTTTTTTCATACAAGCTTGCAGTCTCTGGAGTCGTTTCTCACTAGGATGTATGTCTGCAGAAGATTTGTGGCCTGCTGGCATCTCAGGTTTGTACTAGCTTCCTCAAATCCTGCGGTGGCGGGCCCAGCCAGGAGGCCAGGAGGGTTCACATCCTTTATTCTAACGTAGACATTTCCCAGCACATCACCGCCTGGCAGTCTACCATGGGTTTTCCAACCTCACCACAGAGGAAATTAAAGCTTTCTCAGCAGTCTTATGAAAGAAACAAATTACTGAGAGATGAGAAAACTTGGTCTTGTGTCACCTCCTTGGGGTGGGGAGGGGTCCTGCCACCTTCTGAAGCAGGGCTTGCTAAAGGCTACTTCGATTTTATTTGAGGAGATGGCATGGGAGATGTGCTGCTTCGGTGGGGGAAAACAAACAAATCCAAGAACACAGAATGATATAAGGAAAAGCAACTACCAGCCAGGCATGGATCACAGTAATCCCAGCACTGGGGAAGCTGAGGCAGGAGGATCGCTTCAAGTTCCGGGCCAGCCTGGGTTACACAGCCAGTGGCAGATCAGCCTCGGTTATATAATAAGGCAGAGAGAGAGAG
>NW_008340872.1:3481374-3482368 GCF_000622305.1 Nannospalax galili | reverse complement strand
CCCCACCCCCCCGCGAGCGCCCGGTCTCCCACTGGGTGCGGAGCTAGCCCGAGGGAGGGGCCTGGCCTTCCCGCCCCGCCCCGTCGGCTCCCGGAAGGGAGTGCGCTGGCGCTCTGGCTGCTGCTGCTCCTGTCCCGCGCCCAGGGGTGCTGGCCATGGCCTGGGCGCGGAGCCTCGCCGGCTGGCTGGGCATCTGGCTGCTGGTGTCAGGTGAGGGGTATGCGGGAAGGGGCCTGGGGCACGGGGCGGGGCCGCGAGGACCCTCGGATGAGACGCATTCAGGAACCCGGGGGCCCCGCGAGATGCGCGGTGCTGCCCACGCGGGGCGCGGACGTCTCCAGATGGGGACCCAGGTTCCACCCCGAAAGTGACCGGGGCGGGGCGGGGCGGCCGGGCACCCGGGCAGGAAATCCCAACAGCACCGTCCATCCTGCAGTCCGTTCCCACCCTGCAGCCCAGACAGCAAACCCAAGGCAGGGGTGGGGGGTAGTTCCTGGACCCCGCCCCCTCCCCCAGGACCGGTGCCAACTGAAGTCAAGTTTTCCTGAAAGTCCCAGCGTTCCGAGGCGGCTGCCCCATACCCTCTGGAGGTGCCCTGGGTCTGGAGGAGGCCACACACCCAGCACACTCGGTAGCTCCAAGCATCCCACATCCTCCCTGAGCCCCAGCTCCCTTAGTCTACCCTCTCAACGCAAGACCTCTTCGCCGAAACCTCTCCAGCGCCGGATCCACTTCCCCACATCTTTCTCTTCACACAGCCACACCCTGAAATCTGAATTCTGCCCCTCTGCGCCAATTCCATGGTTTCTAGAGTTTTCCACCTGTGAAACCTTTCTGCCCAGGTTCCAGTAGCACCGCAGTGCCTCTCCCTTTGGTGGGAAGCTCAGTGCTGGCCTTGGGGTGCTGCGCTCTCCTGTGTGTCGTCGTGGTCGTCGTGTGTCTGTCCCCACCCCACCCCCGTGCCCTGTCCCGTCCCGTGTCCGTATCACCACCA
>NW_008340872.1:3441671-3479676 GCF_000622305.1 Nannospalax galili | reverse complement strand
GGCTGATTCTGTTAGGGAACCTCTTCCTGAGTCTTCCCTAGCTGACTTCATGTCTAAGCTTTGAGAGATTTCTGGTATTCAATAATTGCTGCCCCACATCTGTCTCTGTTGACACTAGTTGAATAAGTGGTTTATTATGTCCCTCTCTCCTTTTGTGTATGCTTAGAATTTTCTATCTAAAAGCTTAAAAATAATTTCTGTCTCTAATGCAAGTGTACCCTCTGTGTGACATCCAGGCTTAGCCATCCAACTGTCTTGTCTCCCTAACAGTCCTACCTGAATCTGTTCAGCATCTCCTCCACCACAGCTGACAGGGGACTCTGAGTTCCCTGCCCCAGATTCAGTCTGGGCATCAGGTATTTAAGTTAGAAATGAACACTAACCTTGACTTCTCCCTGTCAAGTCTGTTAGGAAGTCTAGAGTTTATACCTCTAGGAAGAGCTAAAGTCCACCTGACCCCCCATCCTCCTCTTACCTTTCTGCTCCTACACTCAAATCCATGTCACCACCATCTGTCCCACTGTCACCTCCCACCTACCTGACCCCCCCCATTTTTTCTCATTCTGCTTCAAATCAAACCCAACCTCCTCAGCATAGCCCCCTGGCACACACATGCACACATGACATTTGAAGACATGGGTCTAGGACACCCAAGTACTGGATATGGTCATTTTCTTGGTAAATCTTTTTTGAGGCAAAAAGCTGCAATTTTCCCCCCTTTATCTTTACAGCATTAGGAATGATACCACCCCCTGAAAATGTCAAGATGAATTCAGTTAATTTCAAGAGCGTTCTACAATGGGAGCCACCTGCTTTCCCCAAAGAGAATCTGACTTTCACTGCTCAGTACCTAAGGTAGGTCTTGTGGCTCTTGGCAAGATGGTACCCATGGACTGGAACTCCAGTGGGAGGGAGTCTAATTACTGCTACCTGTGTGATCATGACTGCTCAAGGGAGCCAACCTATTGGCCTTTTTCTTTCTGTGCAAGAAATTATTTTAGTCTGCACCCAACCCCCCACAACCCCCTTTCTATGCTTGCTGTGTAACCCAGGATGGTACAGAAGTCACTATGTAGCCCAGGCTCACCTCAAACTGGAGATCTTCCTGCCTCAGTCTCCCCGGTGCTAAGATTGCAGGCATGTACAACCATGCCTGACCTTGGTATGCTTTCTTGTGTTGGTTCATTGTTCCACAGTTTATTGCAGAGCTGTTGGTGGATATAGATGTTTGATTATATGTTTAGATGTAGTGGCCAACAGTGGTAGCCTAGTGCTATGCAGGACCTAGCTAGTTTGTTATAATTGACATATTTTAAGAGGAAAAGAAAAGGTCACTATTACCACGTTCAGTCACTTCAGCTAGTATACAGTACTAAATTCAACATTAGAAGCAGAAACTACCTGAGAATCCCAGGTGTACAAAGCAGTCAGGAAGACCCTGGCTACCATACTTGCCCCTGATAGAGTCTAGCAGCCGCCCCAGGGCCCTCCACTTACCCTGCCTATATGTAATCCAATAATCTGGCGAAGGAAATACACAGCAGCCCTCTCTCAGAAGCCTGTCCCCATTGGCCACAGGCTGAATCACAGATGTCATAGCTTCATGCCAGACCAATAGCAGCAGAAGCCCCAAGGTCCATAAGGCAACATGTATGCTTCTCACATGACTCAGAAACACCGGAAGACCAGCAAGCCCTTCAGTGAGGCCAGAGAACATTCCCTTCCAGATCTGGTTAACCCCACCCCATTTTCCATGCAGCTGTTTTACACACTTACTCATGGGCTACAAAGTCCAAGGAGTTGAAAGAGAGATTAAATACACCTTGCCTACATTGTTGGGTTCTTTTTTTTTCTTAGTTTGAAATAATTTCACACAAACTGAACATGTCAAGATTTCAAGGACAGTAATAAGAAACAGAGCCTACATTGAGATTTGCCAAATTGTAATATTTGCCATATTTTTCCTCCTTTGATTCTCTGTCTTATACTATATTTTTCTCACTGTTTTGACAAAATGTCTGACAAAGGAACGCAAGGAAGGAAAGAAAGGTTTATTTGGGCTTGTGGTTTGAGGAGACAGTCCATCCCGATGGGGAAGTCATAGCCATGAGGTAAGACAGCCAGTCACATTGTAGCCACAGTCAGGAAACAGAGGGCTATAGATGCTGGTGCTCAACTCTCCTCCTTTTTATTCTCTAGAAAAGTGCTGCCTACCTTCGGGGTGGATCTTCCTGCTCTGTTAAACCTTTCTGGAAACACCCTCATAGACCTCAGAGGCATGTTTCCATGGTGATTCTGAATCCCACCAAGCTGACAAGAGAAACCATCACACATACACGACATCTTTGCCCTTTTATATTTCCATGCGTAGTTTATAGGAACAGGATATCCTTTCATACCACAGTATAGTTATCTACAGTCCAGAGTTCAGTGACTGAAGAAGAGTCATTCTGCGGTTCATTTTCCAGAAGTTCATTTCTAGTGCTGGTTGGTTTGTCATTTCACTCCACTCGGTCTAGAAAGTCACAGAAATTTCACTGTGGAAAAATTAACTTTCTTCTCATATCAGTTTGTTATTATTGTTGTTGCTATAATGAAACCCCTGAGGCTGGCTCACAGATTTGGGGGTCCAAGGCCAAAGGGCTCTATCTGGCTAGTGATGCCCTTGCTGGCAATCCTAGGGCAGCACAGGGTCTCACAAGGTGAGTGACAGAAGACATGCATTTGTACCCTGCTACTGCTCCTCTTATGAAGCCACCAGTATTTAATCATAGGGCTACATCCTGATGACCTCATCTAAACCTGGTCACCTTCAAAATGCCCCTCTCCAAATGCCTAGTCAATTAAGTTTCCACTCTCTGGATCTCTCACACTGGGACTGAACTCCAGCATGAGCTTTGGAGGGGATGAACATAGCACCTCTCTTTGCTCTAAGTCTTGCCATTATATTAGGGGTGATTGATTTCAAGTGTTTGTGTTTTAGGCAAGGTGAGGTCTCGGTAGCTTTGTGAAGATGTAGGGCAGGAGGTGGTTATTAACCTAGAGTTAGTTCCCTCTTCATGGAACACAAACCACATGCAGGCATATCCTCGGGGAGGAGATTGGTCCTGAAAGATCTCATTATACTTATATGGCTCCATAAAAAGTCTGCTTTGAATTCAACTTGGGCCTGTGAATGCAGCTTTTGCAGTGGAGTAAGCTGTTATGTGGGTGCTTTGCCTTTGTCCTCTGTTGCCTGGGCAACAGAGGGAGACTGTCTCAGCGAGGAGTCAGGTTGTCTAGAACAGGGCACTTCAGAGAGTGTGTTGGTGATTTTAATATGGAAGCATCCAAAACTTGACATAAGTATGAGCATGCTAATATTGCATATTTAACAGGGAAAATATTTATAAAGGAAAAAATAGCAATGGGAAGAGAAGTTATTGAAATACAGTGTCAGCCAACTGATGTATTAATTTAAATGACAGAAATGACCATATATGAGGAAACCCTCCCTTAATAACCCCTATTTTCCAAATATTGGAATAGAATGTAATTCAGTCATAAAGAATTGATTGACTGGGGGCTAGAGAGATGGCTCAGCAGTTAAGAGCACTGACTGCTCTGCAGAGGACCTGGGTTTGGTTCCCAGCACATACATGGTGGCTAACAACCATCTGTAACTGTAACTCCAGTTCCAAGGGATCCAACACCCTCTTCTGACTTCCTCAGGTATTGCATGGCACAGGTGCACTTACATACATGCAGGCAATACACTCATATACATAAATTTTTTTAAAAAAAGTTGATCGATTAGCGAAATGTTTGTGGTATATTAAATTGAAAAGGTAAATTGTAAAATACAATATCAATTGTCCCTACTTACTTTGTACTCTGGATATTAATAACCTGGTCTCTAAAACCCTAAAGTCAAACAGAACTGAGTGTATTTAGACAAGTTCCCTAGACTTTCTATGCCTACCCCCAAGCTCTATTATTGATATTGTTATTATTATATTATTGTGATTATGAGATGATTATTACCATCAGCATCACCATTGTGATGGTTCTTGTTATTGTCAACATGACAAAATCTAGACCTACCTTGGGAAATGGGCCTCTGAGTATGTCTGTGGAGGATTTTATGTTGATTACATTAATTGAAGACCTGCCCACTGTGGGAGGCACCATTCCCTAGACAGGGGATCCTGAACTGTGTGAGTAGAGAAAGGAGGGGCTGCAGTTAAGGATGAGTTCTAGTCCCCAAACCCACATCTGGCAGGTCACAACCACCTGTAACTCTAGCTCTAAAGAATCCAGCATCCTCTTCTGGCCTCCTCAGGCACCTGTACTCACATGCACATACCCCCCCCCCACATACACACACATAATTAAAAATAGAATAAATCTTTGAAGAAAAAAAGAAAAAGAATGAAAGCGAGCTGAACACTAGCATGCACACATTCATCTCTTTCTGCTTCTGACTGTGGATATGACATGAGGGGCTACTTCAAGCTCCTACTGCCTTGACTTCCCTGCCAGGATGGACTGGAACCTGGGATTGGGAGCCAAGATAAACCCTTTCTACCTTAAATTGTATTTTATCACAGCAACAGGAAAAGAAACTCAGACAGACAATGAGGGCAGCCAAATTGGTTTTGACACCTAGACAGGTGGGGTGGGAACCAGTCAGACGGCTTTTCACTGACAGGAAGAGAGCCTGTGTTTGTCAGGTGGAGCTGATTGCACTGCCTCAGGCTGTTGTGGGTAAGTATAAGTGTCCTTGCACTTGCTGTTTCTCCCAGCCTCCCTGAAGTGGTTGCTTGGAGCTCATGTTCTCAAAGTGGATAAACTGTTTCATGATTTTTCTAGAATAATAATGCCAGTCTTTTTTAAGACACTATTTGATCCTAATATCTTCTAGTTAATCTCATGATCATATCCCATTGCTATCAGAAATACACAAGCCAAGAATGAAGCTTTCTCAGTCAAGCATGTTGAATGCTCAACTCTGGTTTTGGAGCCATACTTCTTTATTAGAATATTAGAATCTTGATTTTCTCTCAAAATATGTGACCTTGGAATGGACTGTTTTTGAAAAGCCTTGTGATACCCCAAGGATCATTACAGTCTCAGTTTGAAAAATACTAACATTTTTTATGTGTATGAGTATATTGTCTGCATGTGTGCAAGTGTACCTGTGTCATGCAGTGCTGGAGGAGATCAGAAGATGGCGTTGGATTCCCCTGGAACTGAAGTTACAGATGGTTATTAGCTGCCATGTGGGTGCTGGGAATCGAACCCAGGTCCTCTGCAAAAGCAGCCAGTGCTCTTAACCACTGAGCCGTCTCTCCAACCCCCCAAAATATTAATTTTTATTGTGCATACTATTTCTCCAAATTAATGATGAAGAATTTGCTGGGCATAGTGGTGCACACCTGAAATCCCAGTATTTGGGAGGTTGAAGCAGGAGGATCTTAAGTTTGAGGCCCGCTTGGGCAACAGAGGGAGACTTTATCTATAAAGAGAAGAGAGAAAGAAGGAAGGAGGGGGAGCCAAAAAAAAATTAGCTTTATTTTCCCTTTATTATTCTCTGTTCATCTTTGGTATCAGCCTCAGAAACAAAAATAGAATTCTGATGATTTTTATCTTTTTGGTTATGTAGTTATTGGGGTTTTCAAGATGTATGCAAGAACACTACCATCACAGAATGCGACTTCTCAATTCTTTCTAAGTATGGCGACCACACCTTAAGAGTCAGGGCTGAGTTTGCAGACGAACATTCGGACTGGGTAAACATCACCTTCTGTCCTGTGGAAGACAGTAAGCCTTTGCTTTCCATTTTTGTTGTAATATAATCATCTTGCTTTGGTTTTGTCCACATTGGTTGAACCATCAACAAGAATTCTTAAGAGTACCCACAAATACATGGCCTTGTACATGAAGCTCAGGGGATAAAACAGAGAGGCCTTAAAGAAATTCATGGGTAAAACAGGCAAGGATGTGTATGTCCTCAATAAAATAACTATAAATACGCTAACTTCACTGCCTCCAGGGTGTGAACAAGTTGAGGCTAGCACTGTTAATAAGGACGAAGTAACTATGAGACAGATTTCTGGGAGGAAGTCAATGTGGAGTTATGAGTAAAATAAAGAAATGTGACAAAAGAAAGAGTTAAGGCAAATGGAGACTGCGAGTCCCCATGCAGAGAGGCAGCTTGTCAGAAGGACAGGGGAAAGTGTTGGACTAATGGTGGAAGGATTAGATCAGGCTGGTACAAATTGGAATGAATGCTCCCAGGTTAGACCTGGAGGGCCATGGAGACCCGGAGGCCCTGGGGTAAACATATTCAGAGTATTAGGAATTAAAAGCTAATTAGAGCACTATATAGCAATGGAGAGAATAGAGGTGATTAGAGGTAACAAGACTTACGTACAGTTCTCCGAGAGGTTCCAGAGGGAGACAGTGCAAAAATTGTGTCTGTGTGGCGGGGGTCTTTGTATGGGTCTCCTGCTTGGACCCCTGTGACTTCCACAATTATAGGTTCCCCTAGAGAGAATGAGGCTGGAGTCCCTTCTCCTTTTTCTTAGCTCTGCCCTTGATGGGCAGAAACCTCATATTTCTAGAACCAGATGTTACCAAAGTTACATTATATTTTCTAAAGGTTTCTATCTAAAAAAAAGAGAAGGTGAACATAAAAATACACTTTATCAATTATCGAACTTCCAAATAACAGGTGTTCCTCAATTTATAGTGGTGTTTATGTTCCCATAAGCCCATCACAAATTTAACTTTGATTTAACACACCTAGCCAACCACATCCTAGCTCAGCAACATAGCATGCTGTAGAGTATTGCTTGGTCCCTGTCGTGATCACATGAATGACAGGGAATGTTGGTTCACTGTCCCCTGTCAGCCTTGAAAAAGAAAATCAGGCCAACACACCATAGTCTCAGGAACAATCACAATTCAAAAGTCAAAGTACAGTTTCTATATAATGACACTCACTTTCACATGATCAAAGTCTGGCAGCCATCATAGGTTGGGAACCCACTAATATATAAACTTCTGCTCTAAGCAGCAGGTCCTGGCTGCTTCTAAATCTTATTTCAGATCCCATTTAGGGCAGTTCCCTTTAGAAATGACTCAAGCAGTGTGTCCCATGGTCACACAAGTAACAAGTGGCAAAGTAAAGATTCAGATACAAGCCTCTGCACCCATCCCCTTAGCAGCTGCCACCCTACATTGAATATAGGAAAACTAATAGTAATCCAGTAGATGTATGTTTTATGATGGGGGTGGCTAGGGCTCTCCAGAAAACAAAAGGCAACAGGAAGAGAGGGCTACCACTCTCTTCTGAGGAGGGACAATATACAGGCTTCCGGAGGAGTGACATTTGAATAGAGATCCAGATGGAGTGAAGGGGTCTGTCATGGATACATAGTGAAAGATTAGCTGGGAAAGTGCATAAGGTTATATATGGTGAACACTGAAGGGCAACCACTAAAGATAATAGAAATGTTATCTGTAGCTCCAAAAAAGAAGGGAAATTCAAACCAATAGAAAGCAGAAAACAGTCGGGCGTGGTGACACAGGCCTTTAATCTCAGCCCTGGGGAGGCAGAGACTGGTGGATCTCTCAAGATAGGCCAGCCTGATCTCCAGGCAGACTGAGACTAGGGAGACACTTTAGAAAAAACAAAACAGAACAAAAACAAAGAAGCAGAAAACAAAGAGAAAGGGAGGACGCTAATAAAATGGAAAAATTTAAAGCAAACTTTATGCCAAGCTTAGTGACACATACCTATAATACCAGTCCTCCCAAGACTTGCTCAGAAACATCACAAGTTTGAGCCTGGCCTGGACTATATAGTGAACCCTGCCCCCCATATAAAGAAAAAGGAAAGCAGTTTTTGCAAACACTACAAAATAATATTGTTGAAATAATTCTGACTATATCAGATATTACAGTAAACATATGTGGATGAAACTTGATTAATAAAGACAAAGGTATTTTTTTCAAGAGGCAGAATCCATCTTACCATCTTTAGCCATATGCTTCAGTGCCTTAACAATGGTCTGTCAGGGAGCGAATATGAAAAATTAGTGTTGAAGTAAACTTTTTAAAATGTGATTTTTGATTGTCATTTTGCTTCGTTCTTGCACGCAGCCATTATTGGACCTCCTCGAATGCACATAGAAATGCTTGCTGATTCTTTACATATGCGTTTCTTAGCCCCAGAAGTTGAGAATGAACCTGAAACATGGACCATGAAGAACTTTTATGACTCATGGGCCTATAAGGTGCAATATTGGAAAAATGGGACTGATGAGAAGGTAAGTTTGGCTATGGTGCATTTTAGATGTGGGCATCCATGTTCATTGCTCAACTCTGTAGGCCATGAAGATAGAGCAGGGGGAAAGGCTGTCCAGAGGCTGGGGGACATAGCTCTGTGAGTAGAGTGCTTGCTGGGATCTTAATTTGGATCCCAAGTACTCATGTTAAAAGGTGGGCATAGGGCTGGAGAGATGGCTCAGTGGTTAAAACCACATGCTGGTCTTGTATAGGACCTGAGTTTAGTACACATCAAACAGCTCACAATCAACTGTATCTCCAGTTCCAAAAGATCTGATGCCCGTCTTCTAGCCTCCATGGGCTTCTACACCCATGCAGTGTGCATATATTCAAGCAGGCATGCACATATTCATAAAATAAAAGTTTTATTCTTAAAACTTTTAAACTCCATGGCAGCACATGCCTGTGATCATAGTACCTAGGAGGTGGAGAATTCTAGAGGCTCTTGGCCAGCCTGTCTAGCTCATTAGTGAGCTCTAGGATCAGTGACAAACCTTGTCTGAAAAATAAGGTGCACAGCTACAGACAAAGACACCCAGTGTCAGCCTCCAGCCTCCACTAGCACCTGCACTGGTGTGTGTCACGCACATGTACACACAAAAGCCATCCAGACAAGAGTCTTGCAGGGTAGCAGCACTTTATCCAGCAGGCCTAAGGCCTGGTAATTTCAAGCCAGAAGCTTCTCAGACCACACCCTCATCCCAGAGGAAATAGATGTAGCAGACTTTCAGGGTGAAATGTGAACAATAGACCTTCCTCTCCCTGAAGGGAAGTTGCAGGAGCAGCAGACCAGTGTCAGCAGCTAGCTGGGGGAAGTTGGGGTCCACTGAATCAGGTGATCAGCTGAATGACCACTGTTTCCCAACATCAATCCCCTACCATAGACCACACAGACCAGTCACTTCACCTCCAACTCCCGAAGACGATGAATGAGCAATGTCATCTTTTACGTTTCTTACCCCAGTTCTGTTGCTCTCTTCTTTAGGGAGCAACTCTTTAAAATAAAAAAAGCGCATTAATTTACTTGTGGGTGCATGTGTGCATCGGGTGCACATGTGGCACAGTGTACATGTGGAGGTCAGAGGACAACTTACAGAAGTTGGTCCTGGGGACTGAACTCAGGTTGTCAGCCTTGGGGCAAACAACTTTACCCACTGAGCCATCTCACTGACCCAGAGAACAGTTCCTTTAGAAACAAGATTTGACCCAGTGTGGTGGTGCGCACCTTTAACCACAGTACTCAGGAGGCAGAGGCAGATGGATCTCTGTGAGTTCAAGGCCACTCTGGTCTACATAGTGAGTTCCAGGACAACCAGGGTTATGTAGTGAGGCCCTGTCTAAAAAATAAAAAGTAAAAATTTTAAAATAATAATAAAGGCTGGAGAGATGGCTCAGCAGTTAAGAACACTGGTTGTTCTCGCAGAAGACCCAGGTTCGAATCCCAGCTAACAACTGTTCGTAACTCCAGTTCCAAGGGATCAGACAACCTCTTTTGTCCTCTGTGGGCATTGCACCACACGGGTGCACTGACCTACATGCAGGCAATACATGCATACACATAAAATAAAAATAATAAAATATTTTTAAAAAATAATAATAAAGACTTGAAACCAATGGTTGGAATACTGCCCTGCCACCATGTGGCCCTGGCCACTTCCATGACCTCAGTATCAGCAGAACTATAGAAAGGTTTAGTAACCTCCTTTCTCACAGAACAGGGATTATGGATAGCTCATAGGGATGTTGTGGGATTTAATGAAAAACGAGCTTTTCCCATTGCCTGGAACTATCTGAGCTTCTCTTCCTTTTATGTAGTCATATTTCATTCATTCTTGTTCAGATTTAGTGCTTCTGAGCCAAATGCCATTTGTAATCCTAAACTGATTGTGTGTGTGTGTGTGTGTATTTAGTATCAATTATATTATATTACATAAATGTTTACCATTTAATTCCCAAGAATCTGAGAAGAGATCACCCATGTGTATTGTCTTAGGATAATGTAATTAACATACACACACACACACACACACACACACACACACACACACACTAAAGAGCCAAAACTGGAGGTTAGAGAGATATCTCAGTGGTTCAGCGCACTGACTGAACCAGGTTTGGTTCCCAGCACCCATATGATGGCTAACAGTGGTCTGTAACTCCAGTTCCAGGGGATCTGACACCCTCTTCTGATCTCCACAGATTTTGTACCACACATGTGCACTTACATACATGCAGGCAATATATTCATACACACTAATTTTTCCACCAACCCCCTCCCCCCGAACCTTCCACTGAATGGTCCTATGTTGTAGTCTGTTCCTGCTGCTAGAATAAAATGCTACAGGCTAGGTAGTTTATAAACAATAGTTCTGAAGGCTGGGAAATCCAAGGTCAAGGCACTGTAGCAGATCCAGTGTCTGGTAAGGCTGGCTCACTCTGTTTCTAACACAGTGCCTTGCTGCTGCATCCTTAGGTAGACTGAGGTGAACAGGAAAAGAGGTGAACAGCTCCCTCGCAACTCTTTTGTAAGATCATTGATGGCACTGCTTTATTTATTTAGACAGGGTCTCCCTGTAGCCCCAGCTGGCCTGAAACTTGCTATGTAGGCAGGCTAGCCTCCTGGCTTTGCCTCCCAATGCTGAGATTAAAGGGGTGCTCCACCACACCCAGACCACTAATAGCATTCATGAGGACTCTTGTCCATGACTTCCTGAAAACCTCACCTTTTAAAAAAGTTTTTTAAAGATTTAATTTTTAAATTGTTTTTATTTTTATTTTATATGTGGTTTGGAAGGAGGCCACCCCCCCCTTTTTTTTTTTTTTTGTTTTTTTTTTTTTTTTTTTTTGCATGAATGGAAGTGCACCTTGTGGGTGCAATACCTGCAGATGCCAGAAGATGGTGTCAAACCCCCTGGAACGGGAGTTATGGACAATTGTTAGTCATTGTGTGGGAACTGAACCCAGGTTCTCTGGAAGAGCAGCCAGTGCTCTTAACAGCTGACCTATCTCGCTAGCCCCCAAAGATTTAATTTTTAATTTATTTTTATGTATATGTCAATCATGTGAGTGTAGGTCCCTGTGGAGGCCAGAAAAAGGCATTGAATCCCCTGCAGGCAAAGTTGCAGGCAGTTGTGAGCTGCCCAACATGGGTTCTGGGACCTGAACTTGGCCCTCTGGAAGAACAGCCAGCTCTCCTAACCACTGGGCCATCTCTCCAGCCCTCACCTCCTCCAGTTTTTCTATTACATGTATTTATTGTGTGCCTCTGTGTGTGTCTTTGTGTGTGTATATGTTCATGCATGCACACAAGGAAGTCAGAGGACAGTTTGTGGGAGTCATTTCTCTCCTTCCATCATGTGGGTCCTAGAGAGTAAACTCAGGTCATCGGGCTTGGTGGCAAGTGCCTTTACCCCCTGAGCCATCTCTCCAACCCAACCCCATCTTTTAATATTAACATACTGATATTTAAGTTTCAACATAAGAATTTGAGGGAAAACATACATTCAAACCATAGCATGTAGGAAATCTGCCTTCTTTATAGAAGAGATAATTTTGCTCACAGTCAAGACTCTAGGAAGTATATGCCTGAAAAGCAATACAAATACCTACTTTCATAATCACTCATCAGTCTCTGCTGAACCCTGAACCCAAAGATAAGACCCAGTTGCTACACTCCAGGGATTAAGTGCCTTCTAATTAAGGATCCAGTGCCATCATCACTGTGGCTGAGTGCCTCCCTCCCCAAATGTGACATGCAAAGCCCATTTTATATTTAGCTCCTTATCTATAATAAGCCCATAGCACTGGTATCTGTGTACACATTTGTCCTCTTGCTTCTCTTGGAGGCATGGAAGCCTATTAAATAATGATGCTGGAAAGGACACCTACTCCTCAGTTCCTGCCTCACACCCCACCTTCGAGGTGCCTATAGTGTCACCCTCACACCACCTTATAGAATGCAAACATCCCTCAGACTCTGCTACATCCGTGCCCTAAAGTAACAGCAGGAAGGGCTTTTGGAAATTCCACTGTCCTAATGGGAAAAGAATGAAGGCAGGAATGTCCCAGAAGCTAAAAGGAAAGAGAAAGCCACGAAGGGGACCGAAGAAGGCCCTGTGGCATCTCTGCTCTCTGCCGTCACCCCCAGCTGCCATTGTTTCTGCCTCTGAGCTTAGTCTTTGAAAACAATCCCATTGTAAGGTTTTTGAGGCAACGGACTTCTAGAAGTAAAATCTAGGATTTTTTTGTTTTCTTTGTTGTTGTTGTTGATGTTGGTAGTGATGATTTTATTTTTTGTAAATTTTATCAACCTCTTTTTTGATTCAATAGATGTAATACAATTCTTGCCTCCAATGAAATTAACTTCTCATGGAGTAAAATGAATGACGGGCCATCAACCCCAACCCCAAAGAGAAATAACCAATTATAGAAGAGTAAAAAGAATCTGTGCTCACTTTCTATAATCTTTTACTGCTCCTTTATTTTACCCAGGGACTATTATGTTTCTCAAATTCAGAAACATATTTTTAGTTTTAATAACATTATGCGTTTTATTTTATTTTTAATTATGTGTGTGTATGTGTATATGTGATTGCCTGTGGAGGCCAAAAGAGACATAGGATCCCCTGGAGTGGAGTGACAGGTGGTTGTGAGTCATCCAATGTAGGTGCTAGGAACAGAACCTGCGTCCTCTGCAAGAGCAGCAAGGACTTTTAACTACTGAGCCATCTCTGCAGCCCCTAATTATGATTTGAATTAAAATGGCATGAGTCCAGGACTCCTGCCACCAGAGAAGAGGCAGACTGCGGGCGTGTCCTGGGGAGAGCTACAGCCTGAGAGTGGGAAGCCCCAGACAGACAGAACCATAAACATGCTGTGAATGGGCACATTGAGTATTACTGTGTATAACCCTTGTTAGCTAGGGTTCCTATAACAGGAATCATAAATTGGGTAACTTAAACCACAGAAATTTATTGCCTAACATGTGTATTAGACAATAGTGTCTAACATTGTTTGCTGGCTAGAGTTCCTATAACAGAAATCACAAGTTTGGTAATGTAAACCACAAAAATTTATTGTCTTAACATTTCTGAAAATTCAAAATCAACGTGTCCTCAGAGCCAGGCCACACTCCTGAAGTGTGGATTCACTCTGCCGTGGCTCCTGCAGGCTTGCTGGCAGTCCCTTGGCTGTCTTTGGCTCACAAGGGCGCCTCCCGGGTCCCTGCCTTCATCTTCACGTGCTTTCTCTCTGGGTGCCTATCTGTGTGTCCAAATTTCTCTTTTTTATAAGGTCACCAGATAGATTAGGGACCTGTCCTCCAAACCTCATTTCAACTTGATTTTCTTTGTAAAGACCCTATTTCCTGGAATGTCAAGATGACTCCATAGGTAAAGGTACCTGCCAACAACCTAAGTTCAATCCCTAGGCTCCATACAGTCGGAAACATGGACTCCGAAGTTGTTCTCTGACCTCCATACATACCAGTAGACAGACAGACAGACACACACATACACACACACACACAAAATAAATAAATAAATAAATAAATAAATAAATTTTTTGTATAAATAAAATTTTAAAAGACCCTATCTCCAAATAAAGTAGCATTTGTAGGTACGAAGGGTTAGGACTTTATCACATAAAATTTTATGGGACAGAGTTCACCCATTAAAACTATACTTTTGGTTTTAACTGACTATATTAATGAATGTGTTGAACAAGATTTGTGAGGTAGGGGATTTAGCACTGTGGAATTCCTCACAAGTATAGGGCTCACCACTTGTCCAGAGGACAAAGATTGGGGGTATATTCAATCCACAGCCATCAGGGATAAACCACTTCTCAAGTCCCATATCTTCAAATTTATCTGCATTAAGCTTGGTAAATCCCCTTTTCTTTGAAATACAGAACTTGGACTTGGTCCTGCAGAGGGTCTCAGCCACATGTGCTATATTCTGCAGCTTGGTGCAGGTAGACATGATGGCCTGACCAATGTAAACCCTAGCCAGGGTACCCTGGGGCTTCCCAAAGGCGCCCCACATACCTGTCTGGAGCCTAGAGTGGGAACAGCATGACATCAGGGACATGAGTATGCACCAGGAAACTCCCAGGTCCCGCAGGGCAATCTGTACAAGGAACAGGCTACATATACCCCCTGGGAGCCTGCTGTTTGCAGACATTGTGCACCAGGCCCCCATAGGAGAGGAACCTGGTCAGCTTAATTGGCTGAATCTTTTTTTCTAAGGTATGAGATTTAGATGACACATACTCTATAGAATTGAGCAATATGACAAGTTTGTCAGCCTCACCGTGGATCTTGTCGCATCCCTTAGAACAGCATCGGGCCCTCTGAAAGTAGCTATGGAAACTCCAGTCATCTGCTCTTTCCAGTGTTAAGTCTGACTCACAGATTATAACTGATAGGTGGGGAAAGGCAAATAATGAAAGAAAAAGGTGGAGTCCCTTCGCTGCTGAGGCCTGTTCTGATGTGTATCTCCCTTACAGTTTGAAGTTACTACTCAGTATGACTTTGAGGTCCTCAGAGACCTGGAGCCACAGACAACTTACTGCATTCAAGTCCAAGGGTTTCTTCCTGTACAGAACAAAGCTGGGAAGTGGAGTGAGCCTGTCTGTAAGCAGACAGCCACTGACGGTAAGAACATGCACAGCTGTAACTGCCTCCTCTGAGCTTCTGAGAGCTGCATGGACCCCCACCCTTTGGTCCTGGACACGGTGGCAGGCAGCTTGACCTGCACCTCAGGTCGGAGGGCAGCCTCCTGATCTGCATGGTCTCCAGACCCTGATGGGTTGGCTTCATGCTGAGAAGGAGGTGCCCTCTTCTGAGGAAACTGGTTCATTTTCTCACCAAGCACAGTGGTGTGAACATGAATTCCAGCAGGCCAAGGTCTGCCTCCATATGTCTACTTTTGCTTTGCTTGAACTGCCCTCTCAGCTTCCTGAAACAAGGTTGGTTGGTCCTCCCAAGACCACTCAGCCAAGCTTGAGCCCTGCCACACCCTCAGTCTTTCTTTTCCCACTCTCTAGTTTGGGGACACTTTATGACTGTAAGGGAAAACTTGGAAATGGCATCAATGACCTCAACTAGTGCCACATGTATTGAGGCCCCATGGGCACAGTGGCATCAGGCAGGGTGCCCCCACACTTTATTAAAAGAACAGGCAAGGACTCATGGTAAGATTTCGTTGTTAAGGACTTGTCTGGCATATATGTGGCCCTGGAGGGGAGAAGGGGAGGAGAGAAGGTGCTCCCTGGCCCTGGTACTATCTGTGCAGATATCTTGAGAATGCCTGCAAGGTGTGAAGGCTGTGTGGCCCAGTGTCTGCAAACCAGCAGCAGCCAAGGGTCAGGAGTCTTAGTGAGCTCAGACCACTGGACGTGGGACACCAGGAGAGACCCTCATGTCATGAAATCTGGCATGAATGAAGCACATGATTTGATTAAAAAAAAAAAAAAGTCAGTCCAGGTGTGGTGGCTCAAATCTGTAATTCCAACACTTATGAGGCTGAGACAGGAGGATCACCATGGGTTTGAGGCCAACCTGGACTTATGTGGTAAGTTTCAGGCCAACCTAGGCTATAGAGTGGGTCCCTATCTCCTGACAAAATCCAAGCATTTTATAAAAGAGAACTAGAGGGCTGGAGAGATGGCCAGTAGTTAAGAGCACTGGCAGCTCTTGCAGAGGACCTTGGTTTGATTCCCAGCACCCACATGGCAACTAACAACTATTAAGGTTTCAAACAGCAGCAGCTCCCTCCCGCTCCCCAACAGGGACCTATGGACTTTGGATTTTTGGAGCCTGAAAAAGGGAACTAAGCTGATAAGCACCTTGGCCTTTGAAGTCAAGGGAAGCAGACTCTTCTAAGAAGCAGCCTGCCTTTCCTTCCTCTGATCTCCAAAGACAAGATAAGCAGATTCTGCCTGTTAACCAGAGATTTTAGGAGCTGTTTAGCACAGCAACTTTTCCCTTCTCTTAAAAGGACAAAAAAGTAAACACTTCCTGACCCAGATCCTGGCTCACAGACGGAATGGAGCCAGGTTTACAAGCCCTGCTTTTCCTGCTCCCCTACACTTTAATTTTCCCTAACCGCCCCCCTTCTGCACCCTGAAGCCCCCGTATATAAGCCCCAGCTCACAACCCGTGGGCTGACATTTTCTCTTCCCCGGGGGATCATGTCCCTGCGAAATAAAGCTGTATCCCGCTGAGAGTTTTATCTGTGTCTTGGTGCCTCATCCTCCATTTGCTCATTCTCCACCAAATGTTTACCTATCAACAACCATCCATAATTCCAGTTTCAAGAGAATCTGACACCCTCTTCTGACCTCTGTGGGCATTGCAAGACACCTGTGCACTTACATACATGCAGGCAATACACTCAAACACAGAAAATAAAAATAATAAATAAGGGGCTGGAGAGATGACTCAGTGGTTAAGAACACTGGTTGTTCTTACAGAAGACCCAGGTTCGAATCCCAGCACCCACATGGCAGCTAACAACTGTCTGTAACTCCAGTCCCAGGAGATCTGACAGCCTCTTCTGACCTCCGCGGCATTGCACAACACTGGTACACTTACCTACATGCAGGCAATACACGCATACACATAAAATAAAAATAATTAAATATAATAATAAAATATTTTTTTAAAAGAAATAGAAAACATGTTTGGGCAAATACCATTTGATGAGTTTTTTTTAAGCATATTTATCTCAACATCATGGTAAGTTTTCAATGTGAGCATTCTAAGGAGCTCCCCCATTTTACAGATTAGAAAAGGAAGGTTCCAAAAGGTTTGTTATAGTCCCCAAAGTCACACAGCTAGTGAATGACAAAGAGAATTGAACGCAGTCCAGTATAAGCCCAGCTTGTGTTTCCTTTACCTTACTACCTACAGATTAACTCCAAAGGTAAAATGAGGTGCCCTGTCTCCATAAATAAAACCAAGAAATGTGCTCCGCCAATAGTATATTCAGATAAATCTGCAACAAAGGAGAGGGCTCCAAACAGAGATCGCGGCTTGGTAAATTTCCCTGTATTCACAGCCTTTACAAAGCAGGCTTCCTTCCTTCCCTCCAGACTCCTTTCCCTGGAGTAAGAGTAATATCCTTGAATCTTGTCACCATCAGCCAGACATGTCCTTATTTAAGATGTTAAAACTTTCCAGCACCTGCGTGGCAGCTACAAACTGTCCTTAACTCCAGTTCCAGGGGAATCCGAAGCCCTCTTCCGACCTCCATGGCATTGCACCACATGGGTGCACTCACTTACGTGCAGGCAATACACTCGTATACATAAAATAATAAATAAAATTTAAAAAAAAAAACTTTCCAGCACAAACAGGAGGAAACCAGCTGCTCTACAGGACTCCCCCACCCCTGCGACCTTGGGGACTCTGACCCCTGCCACAGTGGAGTGGAAGGTTGTGTGGATGGATGGGTAAGATCTCTCTCAGGAACTGGGATGACCTCATATTGTCAGTCAGATCCTGCCTGGGAGTCGCTCCGCCCAGCTCACTGGCCACATGACCCTCATACAAGCAGCCCCTTATTCTAAGACGTGAAATGAGATCGTGGCGAACTGGGATGGAGTTCTTCCAACCTGGAAAGGTACAAGGTAGGACAGTCAGGAGATTGGTGCCAGTGGAAATGCTAACACAAAGATTCAACCGAGGGAGAGAGGCAAGTAGAAGATGTGGCAGGTTCCTTCCAGCCTGTCTCCCGTATAGACATGCCATCCATCCAACCAACCATGCATCCATCCATCCATCTATCCATCCACCAATGTTTAAGGAGCCGGGCACCCTGACAAGCATGCTCACACCTGCAGATACCTACAATCAGTAAAGTGGCAGGACCAGTACACTGGTCAGGGTTTTCTGGCCTGCTAAGTGACAGTGAGCGTTTTCCCCACAGACAGTCCCTTTCAGTTGACTTGCTGTTAGCCAGCAGGGTTTGTTCTCCCAGCCCCTCTGGGTACCAGATGTGCATGGCCTTACTTACAAGGGTGGTGCTGGTTGGCACGGGGTTGGGTGCAGGGAGGCCAGAACAACTGTAGAAGGAGCCTGGTATGATTGAAGGAAGCTGGGACTCCAGCTGACCAGGGTGACCTCCTGGATACTGCCAGACAAACCAAGCGGGATTGGTTAACACAGTAATACCAGATTGTATTCAGTTAGCTACTGACCACACAATAGGGGAAGAGGTTGAGCTCCACTTATGCAGAGGAGACTCCAGGTCTGAAGGAGAGAAGGGGGGAGCAGAGTCAGAGAAGTGAAAAGCACCTAAATTTTAGTTAAATATCATTACTATTAGACCATCTGGGTTTGCCAGCTGGCATTTAACCAAGCCCACTGGTCTTCTGTGGAGACTGTTCTTCCTGCTGTTAGTTCTTGAGGAACACACTGCTGGCTTGTGGTAGCCTGTGTATGTCCCAGAGGGGCAGAAGATTCATGATAGGAAGGCCTTTTAAGAAAAGCTTGCTGCAAGTGATCAGGAGCCTATGGTCAAGTGTTGACAGTAACATATGGCACACTCTATAGGCTCCAGTCAAGGATACCAGGGAGGATGGATTACCCCCAGGGACATGGTATCAAGCTGATGGTCACTCAGGCTGTGTAGCCCAGGGATTTGTGGGAAGCCATTAGTGTAAAAGTCCACTCCCTTCTCGATAACAAACACTGGTGCCTGTGTTTCCCTTGGGCTCTGTTTGCTGCATCAAAGTATAGAATACCCAGAGCAGGCCAGCTCGTTGGCACTCTACAAGCAGGCAAAGTGCACCAGGATTCTTGCTTATCATTCTGTATGCCAGCAATTGTGCCAGAAACCACACTAAACAAGATTTGGGAAAGGAGTGAAATTCACTGAAAACCTTAAGAGCCCCCACCCAACTGCTGTGTTTCTAACTGATGTAAATAGATGGACCTGTTGTTTTCAGGGATCGCGTTGGATCACCATGGTTAGAATGGGCATGGGATCCCTGTGTCTCAGACTGTATGTGTGATGAGAGTCTAACCCACCCTCATTGTCCCCAGCAGAAACGACCCCTTCCTGGATGGTGGCCCTCATCCTCATAGCCTCGGTCTTTGTGGTCTTCCTGTTCCTTCTCGGCTGCTTTGCCTTACTGTGGTTCATTTATAAGAAAACCAAGCACACCTTCCCCTCTGGGAATTCTCTTCCACAGCACCTGAAAGAGGTAGGTGGGATAGAATGAAGACGGGTTTCCTCTACAGTCAGGGCTGCCCAATGCTAAACAACATGGTTTTCAAGACAGTGATGCACAACCTGCGGGCAGGTCCGTTCCCATGTGCCAAAGAGGCAAAGGTTTGTTGTGGAAACCTTTTAAGGACCTGAGCAGTTCCTCCACTACCGCTACCAATTCCTTCACCACATCCTGGGGTTACCAAGGTGATGGGTCTGTGGGAGGAAGGGAGAGAGCAGAACTGGGTGTAAAGGTGAGAATTAGAAAGTTCTAAGCTGTGAGCTAACGAAGGGAGAGAGTGGACAGAGGGAGAGATGCATTTTCAGTTGTGGAATATCAGAGTGATTGAAATTCCACAGTGTGATCTGGATGTGGGGTAGGGAGGCCTTAAATCTTTTCTAAAGATTCAAAGGGAAGGGAAAATGCATCTGGCTCAAGACTATAGGACTGAATAGACCCCAAGAAATGTGATTCAAGTCCAATAGTGGCAATAAACAGAAAAAATGCATCTGTGCTGAGTGTGCACAGACATTTTTTTTTCTGGTCATTTTTCCCTATACAAACAGTATAACACCTGTTTACACAGCATTTACATTGTGTTGGGTGGTACAGATGATCTGGAGGTGACTGGAAGATACACAAGAATGTACAGAGGTTATATGCAAACACCATGCCATGTTGTATAAGGGATCTGTGGATCTGAGTATCCACAGGGGTCCTGGAACCAATCTCCATGGATACTGAGGGACAGCAGTACACTGACACTGGAAATGAAATTGTGTCATACCCAGACCCAAAAGAACCTAGCTTTCTCTCACTTCCCCAAGAGATGGATTTTAAGATAGAGGTTTGCATTTCTATGCCTTAATGGGGCAGTTTCTTTAGGAATACTGCCGCTAAGGGGGTGAAGATGGCAGGTTGGAACAGAGAGAGACTGAGCTGTCACTCAGCCACAGCAATGACCTCACTCATTCCCACTGTGGCTCCAAGCTGGGACTGGCCTTTAGAGATGTTCCAAACTGAAGCAAGAGGGTGGGGCCTATGATTCCCTCACTGACAATGTGGTGGATGTGGGCAGCCATCAGGAAGCAGGCAACATAGGATAAGGTGTAAGTCATTAGCAACCAGTGCTCCTGGAAGCAAGGAGGATGACAGCCTCATTCCTGGCATGGTGACACACACCTGTAATCCCAGCCTTCAGAAGGCAGGAGAATCAGGAGTTCAAGGTCATCCTTGGCTGTGTCATGGGTTTGAAGCCAGCCTGGGCTTCGTGAGATGCATTCTCAATGGGGGTTAATATGTGTCTTAGAAATCTCCCCATTTCGTGGGGCTGGAGAGGTGACTCAGCAGTTAAGAGCACTGGCTGTTCTTACAGAAGACCCGAGTTCGAATCCCAGCACCCATATTGCAGCTAACAACTGTCTGTAACTCCAATTCCAAGGGTTCCATGCCATCCATGGGCACTATACTTCATGAGTGCACTTACATACATGCAGGCATAATACTCATACACACAAAATAAAAATAAATCAAAAAAACTTTTAAAGAAATCTACACATTTCAGGTTATGTACTTTCATCTATACGCCTCTTCCCCAGACATCCTTGTTCCTGACCTCCAGGCCTCTTTGTGCTAGATACATGGCCACCAGCCTAACCATTAAAGTCCTCCTGAGCTTTCACATCAAACCCAATCTTGGGTCCCTTTGTTTCCATACAAAGGGGACAAACGCATGCAGTCTATGAAGAGCTTTCTCCCTGATCGGAGCTGAGATCCCACAACAGAACCCCATAAACCATGCCCACCTCCCTGTAAACCAAGGTTGGCCTTTCCCTGCTTCACCTGGACATGAGGCTGTGTCCCCTGATGTGGTCACAGTGTAAACAACAGCAGAGCAGGTATGGGGGAGGAGCAGATGGCAGGAGAGACTGTGTGCTGGATAGCTTTAGTGTCAACTTGACACACCTGGGTTGAGGGAGCCTCAATGGGGGGATTGCCTCTATTGGACTGGCCTGTGGCCATGTCTGAGGGGCATCTTCTTGATGAGTGATGTGGGAGGGCCCATCCCACTGTGGGTGGTGCCACCCCTGGGCAGGTGGGCCTGTGTTGCATAAGAAAGCAGGCTGAGCAGGGGCCAGGGGAGGAAGCCAGTACGCAGCATTCCTTCATGGTCTGTGCTCCAGCTCCACCTCTCACCTCCATGCATCCCCACCAGGGCGAGTGTATACATCCCCGCCCCCCACCATATATGAGCATCTTCATTGTTCTAAGTGTTGGAAGGACAAGGATGACTGAACTGTGGTGCCTGTTCTTAAACTAGCCCTGTGTATGTGAGAGGCAAACCATGACAAGTGTCCATCAAGTGTGTGTGTGTGTGTGTGTGTGTGTGTGTGTGTGTGTGTGTGTAGGCAGTACCATGTGATAGCAGCATATTGTGAATCACATCTATTTTAAATTGCTAGTAGGGACAGGTGAAATGAACACTAAGAAGGGGTGTGTGCACGCCGTGCCTGTGGTCAGAGGACAACTTGAAGGAGTTGCTTCTCTCCTTCCACCATGTAGGTCCAGGGATTGAACTCAGGTTGTTAGGCTTAGTGGCACGCATCTTTTTCTCAGTGAGCCATCTTGCTGGCCCCAAAGCTTTGGATATTTAATCAACCCTTCCAGATAGAACCCCTCTGGTTCCATTAATCCCTTTATCTATTCCCTCCTTGAGGTAAAGTCCACCCTCAGCCTTTTGGCATGACTCAGCTTTAAACTGAGGTGGGCAGCTGCTCTACCTGCTGGTGTGTGGTCTGTCACCATCACTCTTCCCAGCTCTTGAGCAGCTGATGGAAGGAAGCAGGAAAGCTAGGGGAACAACGTCCAGGTCTCTGCTGGGCGACTAAGGAAGCTGGGGGTGGGGTGGGGAGTACCCTAATCCCTCGGATCCAGCAGATTTAGGAGAGGGTGGCTAGAAGTCATCCTTGATTCTCCTGGGAGGAGAGACAAGAAGATGCACTAATGCTCAGAAAAACAAGAGTTATGTGGCTGGCTCAGAAAAAGGTGCGAGGTCAGCAGCCGTGTTGGAGACCTCCACACTGCTTCTGCAATCAAAGTCTCCCTCAACTCAAAATGATGCCCTGGGTCAAGTTAACATGCATCATTAGTCAAACTGGACAATGACGGCATGGGGAAGATGAGTCACTCTGTGGTTTCCCTGGTGTTCGCTTTCTGGACATTCTCCAGGCCCGCACCGCCCTTACCTCTAAGAGACGGCTGGGTCTTGCTAGCTTTGGAAGTGAGAGTTCAGTCCAACCCGCCCCTTCACAACAGTTTGGGCTTTGACCTGCCATCTGTTCTTTCCTGCCTGACCAGTTTCTTTGATGGCGAAGCCAAGCTGCAAAAATAGCACGTGGAGAGCTGTGTACCCTTCTGGTTCTCTTCCACCCAGAGCAAAGGGCCTGCCCCTTTGCCCTTCCTGCTCCAACTAGCTTTACACAAGTTCATCTCTGGAGGATTCTTGAATAAAAGAATTTTTTTTTTTAGAGAGTTTCTGTTATGTAGACTGATATCACTATGAGGTCTATCAGACCCATCCTGTCCTTAGATGACATCAGAGGGTACAGGTCAGCCACATACATAGAAAGTACATACAGCCTGTCCTGTTTTGTTTCTTCATTGCTGTGACAAAACACTCTGACCACTACCGACTTGGGGAGGAAAGGGTTTATTTAGCTTACATATCCCGGGTCACAGTTGATCCCAGAGCCCAAGGTAGGAACTCAGGGCAAGAACCTGGAGATTGACACTGGGATGCCTTCCTCAATCATTTCTCCACATAATTTCTTGAGACATGATCTCACTGAACCTCGAACTCACCATTTTGACTAGACTCTCTGGTCAGCAGCTCACCATTTTGGCTAGACTGTCTGGCCACAGGGATTCACCTGTCTCCATCATCAGTGCTGGGATTATAGACACCTACTGCCACACCTGTCTTTTTATGTGGGTGTTGGGGATTCAAACTCAGGTCCTTTGAGCCATCTCCCTAGCCCATTAAGAAAGTATTTTATGTAACCCATGGACTCTAAAATAACATCACCTCAAGGCTAGAAAGATAGCTCAGCACTGGATGAGTGCTCTTAAGTTGGGTGCTGGATTGAGTTCCCAGCACCCACATGGTAGCTAGCAACCATCCTTAACTCCAGTTTCAAGGGATCTGACCCCCTCTTCTGGCTGCTGCAGGTATTGCACAACATGGATATACTTACAAACATGTAGACAAAACACTCATACACGTAAAAGGAAGGAGGAAGGGAGGGAGGAAAGAAAGTTTTAAATAGCATTATTTCAACATGCAATTGATATGTTTAAGTTATTAAGATATTTCCCATTTTCATATTTCAGATATCATTCATATAAAATCTTCAGCATCTCATGTGTATTTCAAACTCACAACACATCAATTCAAACTAGCCACATGTCAAGTGGCCAGTCGTCACATGTGGTCATGGCTGTTATACTGGGCAGTGGTAAGCTAAAGAGCTGAAATGGATGATGCCAGTGAACTTGGCCACAGCTGCACGGGAGGCACCATGTGCCAGTCTATCACACATTTAGCCACAGACTGCACATCCCTGCTTCCTAGAGGACGGCAGCTAGGCAGACAGCCTTAGGTTCAGGCAAAAAGACACCTCCTTCATGTTCCCAAGGGTGAGCTAGCAGAGGATGACAGGTGAACAGTGTGCAGATAAGCTACTGAGTTACTGTCCTCGCTCATCATTGTAGTAAAATACATGTAGCATAAACTTTCCCACCTTGACCTTATATAAGTTTGCAGCTCAGCTGCAGCTCATTAAGCCATGATGTACAGTCATTACCACCATCCATCCCACCCCCCTCCCAACCACCATTCTAGAGTCTGTCTATAAATTTGATGACTCTGGGTCTCTCATATAAGTAGAGTCATATACTACTCGTCTTCCTTTCCCATCTTTTATTTTTTAACCTAGACTGATCTTGAACTCACTATATAGCCAAGAATGACTTTGAACTCTGGATCTTCCTCCCTCTACCTCCAAAGTGCTAGGGTTACAGGTGTGCACCACCATACCCACTTTTATGCAGTGCTGGAATTGAACCCAGGACTTTGTGCATGCTAAGCAATCACTATTAACTGAGCTATATCCCCAGCTCCTGATTGTCTTTTTTGTGACTGGCTTATTTTGCTTAGCATAATGTCTTTCAGAGTCAGCCATGTTGTAGAATGTGTCAGAATGAACTCTCTTTAAGAAGTATCATCATCATCATCATCATCATCATCACTGTGTGTGGTGTGAGTTCAGGCATGCACATATCACCGAGTATGTGTGGAGATTACAGGAAAAATTTCAGGAGTTTATTCACTCCTTCCACTGTGGGATCAGAGATCAAACTCAGGTCATTAGGTTTGTACAGTAAGCATCTTTACCCACTGAACCAGAATTTCCTCTTTTTTAAAGTGGAATAATGTTCTTTTTAAAAAATATATTTATTTTTCTTCTATGCGTATGAGCATATTGCCTGCATGTGTCAGTGTGCCTGTGTCATGCAATGCCCACAGATGTCAGAAGAGGGCGTCAGATCCCCTGGAACTGGAGTTAAAGATGGTTAGTTGCCACCATGTGGATACTGGGAACTGAACCCAGGTCGTCTGCAAGAGCAGTCACTGCTCTTAACTGCTGTGCCATCTCTCCAGCCCCTAAAGTGGAATAATATTCTATTTAAGTATCACCACACTGTGTGTTCATCTCTGGGCCGATTCTTGGTTTGGTTCTATGGTTCACTCACTGTAAGTGATGCTGCTGCAGATGTGGTATGTGGATCCCTGCAGTGGTCTGTTTTCATTTTCCTTGGGAATATACCCAGGAACAGAATTGCTAGAAAGCATGGTAATTCAATTTTGTTTTGTTTTTCTTCAGTGAGCCACCATAATATTATCGTTACATTTTGAAGTTACATGTTTCTAGTCTGGAAGCTTTATATAAAATCCTTGTTAGCCCAGAAAAGGAAAGAAGGAGAACTTGGTACTTCAGTAACTGTCCTTTTATTCCTCCTACAGTTTCTGGGCCACCCTCATCACAGCCCACTTCTGTTTTTCTCCTTCCCGCTCTCTGATGAGAATGAAGTTTTTGACAAACTAAGTGTCATCACCGAAGACTGTGAAGGCAGCAAACAGAATCCTAGGGTCAGCTGGACCCTGGAGGTCCCATCAAAGCCAGGACCTCAAGAGGACGATTCCAAGGATGAAGCCCTCTCAGTTGGGCATAGTGACCCCTTGCTTCTCACATCTGACTCAGAGGTGTGATCAGAGGGGCCACCTGGGAAAGCTCCAAATCTAAAACTCTTCAGCACTGAACTTGTTCAGATACCAAAGAGCTAGGCTTTAAAGGCTTGAGTGACAAAAATACCCCATGTTGGGACCTCACTACTTTATAAAGACTTTAATAATTTAGAAGCTGGGAATGTAGCCCGGTTGGTACAGTGCTTACCTAACGTGTACAAAGTCCTGGATTCAATCCCTGACACCACATAAACCAGGTATGGCAGTGCCTGCCTGCAATCCAAGTACTTGGGAAGTAGAGGCAGGAGGATCAGAAGTTCAGAGTCATCATTGGCTGCATAGGGAGTTTGAGGCCAGGTGGACTAGAGACCCTGGCAGAGAGAGAGAGAGCTAGAGAGAGACTTCTACCCCCTCCCAAAAGGCCACCAAATGTAATTTCGAGCCCTTTATGCTCACTAAAATGAGGATCACATTTCTATTGGGAGGAACAGAAATATTTTAAATATGGGACCAAGGTGGAGACCCTATAAAATCTCAAGAGTAGCAACAGACCAACCAGAAAATCAGTAGCGCCTCAAAAGTGGTCATCTCCATGCTGAACAAAGACGGACTTTTTGGATTCTCAGGGAGACTTTGAAAGGATTTCTTTTCCTACCTGTGTGTCTTGTGTGTAGTGGTAGTCTGTAAATACTGTTGAATCTGTGTGTTCGCATTAGCTTTCCATTGTTGTGACAAACCACTGGACATACATATCTTAAAGAAAGATTTTATTCTGTTGACTCATGCTTTCAGAGGTCTCTGCACATGGTTGCTTGGCACTGAAGGACCCTAATTCGGTCCCCCTAGGCTAAAGACAAGGAAATAAGTCCTTCAGGCCAAAGAACTGTACAAGAAAGTAAAAATAAAAAAATAATTCTGAATGCTAAGAACAAGCTGAGCTGACCTTTTTCATGCTCTTTGCCCAAAGCTGGAAATTATCCCAGAAATCCCCCCCTACCTCTGCTTGGCACATAGCCTCCGCTTTTTTGCTTGGCACATAGCCGCCGCTTGTGACGTTACTGCCGCTTTCTCTCTAGTTTGTGGTCTTTGTCTTTAAAAGAAGCCTGTGAACTGGGCTCTGGGCTTCTGCCCTCCGAGTGAGGCAGGGGTCCGTTTTGCAAAACATAATAAATCCTCATGCTTGTTGCATCTTCTGGTCTGAGGACTGAGTTATTGGGGAGCGGCCTCCTATAGACGTTGGGTACCCCAAACTGGGGGTCCAACATTTGGAGGTTCCACCGAGATCCAGGCCACCCCCAGACCCATTTCCTCAGATCAGCAGGAGGTAAGAATAGACGTCTTGTAATTTGTCTTGGTCTTAATGTCTGTCATTTCCTGCTCTGGGAACGTTCTGTCTGAACAGTTGTGCCTGTACAGGACCTGTAAGTCTGTATTCTGGGAACCAAGGGGAGTGGCAGACGTGCCCAGGGACCCCAGGTGGCACATTGCATCATGGTGGGCATGTATGGTGGACATTCACCTCATGGTAGCCAGAAAATGAGAAGGCAAAGGGAGGGGCAGAGTCCCAGTGTCCCCTCAAAAGACCCAACTTCCTGTAACTAGGCTCCTCTTCTTAAGGCTCCACTACCTCCAACAGCACCCTCAGCTGGCCACCAAACCTTTAGCTTATGGACTTTGGGAGATGTTCAGGATCTAAACCACAACAGTGTTAATAATGTTACATCTGTGTAATTGTTAGACATGCATGAACAAGGCTCCAGTTTATCCCTGTCCAGACAAAGCACTTGCTAATGTTTTACAGGGATTCTTTGTCTAGGAAAACCTCTAAGAACAGAAACGCCCTGGGCTTTGCCCAGCTCAGACACTTACTAGCCTGTGACTTCTCCGTTTTATCTGTCTGTGGGGATGACAGAAACAAGGATTAGTGATGCAAATGTAGACAGTGACAGTCCAAGGGCCAGATATAAGAGAGTCGTTCACTGAATAGCAGCTGTCTTTACCAATCACATCGTTTCGTAAGTATGACAACCTCCACAAATGTAAGCAAGCAGCAAATGTCCCCCAAACTGTGCCAGATTAATTAATAAAACAGATCCATCAAAGGCCCCACAAAGGAAAAATGCTTAGAACTTGTTTGACACTGAGCTGTGAATGTAGCTCAGTGGTAGAGTTCTTGCCTTGTATGAGCCAAGTCCTGACCCCCCAAATTAAGTAAGCAAAATCTTTATATTTCTTTAAAATATCCAGATAAAATTTACTACAACTTTTGTAGAATTTATTTGTGTGACAGGTTACACAGAAAACTACTTAAAGCACCTAAGGAAAAAAAGTGTCCATGGGTCATGGTGCGATTAGTTTTCTTTCATCTTTGGTGGGGATGGGGTGATCACTCAGCAAAACGAAGGTGAATTTAAGGTTATTTCATGTATTTCGTGTAATGATTGGGAAATAAATGCCTAAGGGTTGGGTGGATGTGTGTGTGTGTGTGTGTGTGTGTGTGTGTGTGCGCGCACGCTTGTTTTTCCTGCTGGTGTTCACTATCTGGAGCAGTAGCTATGTGACAATGTTTCAAACTAATGGATTATATATTGATTAAACAATATAAAAATAACAATAAACAAAGATATTAATGTTTTATGAAGGTAATTTAAGGCTTGGTAAGATGGCTCATGGGTAAAGGCATTTGATACCAAATCTGACAACATGAATTCAATCCCTGGAACCCATATGGTGAAGGAAAGACCCAACTCCTGAAGGACACACATATGTGCACACACACACACACACACACACACAAAAAAAAAAAAAAAAAAAAAAAAAAAACATACACATATACAAATGTGAGAAAAGAAAAGTGGTTTAAGAGCCCAGCATGCCTTCAGACAAACCCAGTGGCTGTTCCAGGACTTGACTGGGGTCACCTTATTCTGCCAATCTCTGAATATTAGTCTGTCTCTTGCTTCCTTCTGAGAAGCTACAGTTATAGGGCAACTGTGAGATTCAGCACAGCACCATCCAAGCTGACCTGCAACCCTAAAGGCTGTTAATACAGCATTTTACCAAGTTCCTGATTTTACCTAGGAAACATTTTCATTTAGAAAGGTCCAGTAGAGACCTGGAAATGGTAGTTCACACCTTTAATCCCAGCACTTGGGAGGCAGAGGCAGGAAGATTTTTGACAAGTTTAAAGTCAGCAAGTTTAAGGCATACTGAGACCTTGTCTCAGAGAAATAAATACAAACACCAGAAGTGTCCAACAGGCATCATAGCACATGCCTATAATCCCTGCACTCAGAAAGTGGAGGTAGGAGGGCCAGAAGTTCAAGGCCAGCCTCAGCTACATATCAGGTGTTCTAGGTCAGCTTAGGCTATAGGAAACCCTGCCTCAAAAATGAGAGGCGGGGGGACAGAGGAATGAACAAAGAAAGGAAATATTCAGTGTACTTGTAATCTTTATATGGTACAGGAAACGGTTTTCCCCAATACTTATTTCTGAAACATGACTGTCCCAGGAAGGAGGAAATGTTAAATCTAAGATGAATTGTAGAGTTTGGCAAAATGGCAGCTGGTACATCTGAACTGAGTCACTTGGAGACCACCCTTGATCTCTGCAGTGGATGTAGGAAAGAGTCAGAGCCACCTGGAATCTGGCTGGGTGCTAAGCCTTTTTTCCTACCCTGGGAGCTCAGCCAGAAGCACCCCTGCTCTGCTGAGGAGACGCCACACAATGACCGGGAGCTGCAGAGGCCTCCTCCTCCTTCACCGCATGGTTCTGAATGACAAGTGTACAGAGGTGGACCAAGGAAGAAAGTCACCTCAGCCTGCTTCTTGATCTACCCACCAGTGTGGGGCTTAACCACCCACACATGCTCACAAAAGACTCACAGGCCTCATGAATGGTCTCTGTTGGTGGCATGAAGCAGAGGTAGGAATTAAGCAAAGGTATGCAAATTAAGAGGGGGCAAGATCCCCAGTATGCTCTGAAGGAGGGTGACTGTGCCCATCTACTAAAGAGCCACTGCCCACTGGACTTACAGTCCTACCAGCACCCCTCAGAAAGGGCATCTTGGAGCTGAGTGTTGAGATGCAAAGTATAACTGCTGTGAGTGCGAGTCCTACTAAATTTTGGTTTGGGTTTGTTTTGTTTTTTTTTAAACTTTTATGGTCTACTAATTAGATACCAGATTGGGATATAGTTCAGTAGGTAGAGTGTTTACCTAGCAAGCCTGACGTTCTAGGTTCATCCCTGGCGCCACAGAAACCAACATGATGGTACATGTCTGTAATCCTAGCACTCAGGAGGTGAAGCCAGGAGAATGAGAGGTTCAAGGTCATCCTCAGCTAGATAGCGAGTTTGAGGCCAGACTGGGCTACCTTTACTTAAAAAAAAAAAAAAAATACTACCTTTCTAATATGCCTCCTCCTCAGTCTTTTTTAAAAGTTATTTTAAATTCAAATTTACATTTAAACAAAGGAGGGCATTTGGTTGGCAATGGCCTGCAGTAGAAAATCCATTAGGCATACCTCTGGATGTGATACAGGAATCTATACTTTGTTATGCCAGAAAAGCCAAGAGACAGAATTGATGGGAAAAAATAGATGCATTTAGTTTTATCCAGAATTGAGAAAAAAACAACAACAACAAAACTTCACTTTCTCTTCACCTTGCTCATAGCATTGTTACAATTCATAGAAATGATAAATCAGGTGTAATGGCACATGCCTTTAATCCCACAACTGGGAGGCAGAGGCAGGCAGACTGCTGTGAGATTGAGGCAAGCCTGGTCTACATAGCGAGTTTCAGGTCAGCTGAGGTTACAGGGAAACCCTGTCTCAAAAAGACCAAAAAAAAAAAAAAAAAAAAGGAAATGATGAAACAACAAAAGAAATATACGTATATGAATTTAGCTGTGAATCCAAGTGACCAGAACTGGGAGGTAAGTCTCGTCTCCTGAAGATGAATTCCTCCTCTGTGCCAGGGCTCCTCATTCTAGCATGGAATTTTCTATGGAAATCCTAATGCTTACAGACTGTCGGTACCAAAACAACTCTCACCCAAAAGAGAAGAAAAATGGTTTATTCTGGATCCAAATACAAGTAACCATGGCCAGGGAACACAGATTTGGGTTTCCCTGAATTCCATGTTCGAATGCGGCAGCAGTTTGTGAAGTTTTTATAATAACGGAACAGAGAAAGTCACAAATCACACTTTTCAAATACATTGGTGACTACAACAGGTAAGTGGGTTACAGTAAAGTGGGGACATTACTGTTACAGACCACAGATGAAGCTAAAGATCTGATTATACATTCCAAGGTATTTACCAGTAGTCACAAGGACATTAGAGCACATACAGAAGTGGACAATAAATGACTATTATGGGGGACTAAATATGGCCCAAGATAATGACTCTGGACTCAAAACAGTCCAACCTCTCCACATCATTGAAGTTCTAATCAATCAGCCTTTGCGATCAGAATTGCTTTCCAGGAACTTTGGTCCACAGTTGCCCCTGTTGGCCAAGCATCACATTTTATGCAAAGGGAGCCAAATATTATTTTATTAAGTATTATTTAATTTCCCATGTAACTAGGAAAGTTCCTTCCTAGAATCTCAAATTGATGAAGCAGTGTAGGCAGGAAAGCAGTCTTTAGGAGGGAGGAAGAGCTGGTAAAGTCATTAAAGAAATAATGGATCACATCAGATCTATTAGCCATCATGATCTGGGTCTCATTTTTTTTAACCTCTTCATCTGACATAACATAATAGGCATATCTTACTTAAAATTAAGATAAGAACACAGTCTGGCCTAATTAAATGAAGGAACCAGATTGATAACATGTTTTACCTGTGTCTAAGTCATTTGTCCTTTATGGAATATTTTACTTGATGTTTAGAGCATTAATTCTAGGGGTTTTTTAATTTTTTATTATTTTTATTTTATGCATATGCATGTATTGCCTGCATGTAGGTAAGTGCACCCGTGTCGTGCTATGCCTGCAGAGGACAGAAGAGGCTGTCAGATCCCCTGGGACTGGAGTTACAGACAGTTGTTAGCTACCATGTGGGTGCTGGGATTCAAACCTGGGTCCTCTGCAAGAACAACCAGTGTTCTTAACCACTGAGCCATCTCTCCAGCCCCTAATTCTAGTTTTCATTCTGGCCAGTTTGATACCATAGCTATAACCTCATGTGGAGTAGCTAGCTCTAATTCTAGAAATACTGCTCTTCAATATCTTAAATTATGTGTAGATAATAGATAACTTGATCAGTCCTGTTGTCTTGGTATTATGGTGGATTGGTGGATTCCAGTTTGGGAAAGTAAACGGACAGTTACGTTACAGAAGAAATTGGCTAACACTACAGTATCATTCCTTCCCAGTGGAGTCATTCTTTCCCCATGCACCAAATATTTATGATAGGGGAGGAAGCAAGAGCCAGACTTGGAGAAGCCAGGATTGATTCCATGGGTTTTATGGACATAACCAAATCTTATTTCTCATTTTGCAGTCAGAGATAAAAATAGGACCCCAAGAGGAATTATTTTATAATATTGCCCATCTGTTTCCCATTGACAGAATGCAAAGCATTATTCAACATTTTTCCAGTCCCCGCAAACTATACAATGAGACACCTGGAAGATGCATTTAAGAAGGGAACATGGGCTCCAGTGTAGTGGCGCACACCTTTAATCCCAGCACGTGGGAGGCAGAGGCAGGTGGATCTCTATGAGTCCAAGGCCAGCCTGGTCTAAATAGTGAGTTCCAGGACAGCTGGGGCTACAGGGAGACCCTGTCTCAAAAAAACCAAAAAAAAAAAAAAAAAGAAAAGAAAAAAAGAAAAGAAGGAAACACGAGCTCTTAAAGTCATGAGTCTTAAATTACAAAATTCCATCTATTGTTTTCCAATTTTTTTCCATAATTGAGGTTTTCTATAAGATTTCCATAGATCTTTAGCCTCTGCACTAAGAAGCATTGACCTTTGCCCCATAATTACCTCAGATTTCATCTGTTTTAGCATTGTCAGGAATCCTTGTTGAATTTAAAGTGCAGGCTCTTTCCCACCTCTGAGTTTGGGAATAATCTTGAATAGTGTGTCTGGTGTTTATAATCCAATCTTGTAATACATTGTTTTCCTTTAAAAGAGTTTTCCATCATTTTTCCTCTTCTTGAAATACCATTCCCTCTGTATGTCCTATTTTTGAAAATGAGTCCTTTTTAAATAAATGTCTTTCTTCATTTATAGCAAATTCAGCTCATCCTAGAATTTCTAACACCATGCCTAGACATTCAGTGAGATCTCTTTTGGCTCTACCATTTGGCCAATTTTGATTAATCCACAATGTTGTTGTCATATCAACCTTTTGTACAATTTGGATAAAAAGGGTCAACCTCCCGGGTTCAATTCCCAGCATCCACATGGCAGCTAACAGCCAGTAACCTGTAACTCCAGTTTCAGGGGATCCAACACCCTCTTCTGACCTCTATGGGCAAAAATAATGTTTTTTATGTGTATGGGTGTATTGCCTGCATGTATGTGAGTGCACCCATGTCATGCAATGCCTCGGAGGTCAGAAGAGGGCATCAGATTCCTCTGGAATTGGAATAAAGGATGATTCTTAGCCACCATGTGGGTACTGGGAATCAAACCCCAGTCCTCTGCAAGAGCAGTCAGTGCTCTTAATCACTGAGCCATCTCTCCAGCCCCAAATTAATTTTTTTTAAAAAAGGGTCAACCTAAAACTTTTTGGTACCCCATTCAAGAGGTAACAAAATAGAAGTTATTCATGGTGAGCAGAAGTCTGAGTGTGTTGTTGGGCTCCTCTCCGGCACTCAGAGCAGGTTTTACTTGGTCTGGAATGTTTGAGCCCACCAAGTTACTCCTATGAATTGGAGTTCATTCGGTTTGTAGGCGTGATTAGTCTCCCTTCTGTAAAGTCTCCAGCCACATTTACAGGGCAAATGGTGAGCAGGGCAGCCTCCACTGTCACAAGAAACACAGGCAGCTGCAATAGACTGGCTATTATATCCAGGAATTTGTTGTAGTTTATAATCTACAATATTAATGGCAATACAGTAATCTAATTGGTTGGACCCAGTTAGAATTCTCCCCTCTTCTTTAGTGGAAAGAATTTCTATTGCTTTGGCTATGGGGGTTGTAGCTCTAAAATAGAAATAGCCCACAAAGGGACTTTCCTTAGAAAGATTTAAATTAGGACTCTACCAATCTAAAAATTGGAATTCTTTTAAACAAAATTATACTGAATAATAAGGGAGTTCTTTTCTGGGGGTAGTAAAAATTTTGAATCTTTCCAAGTGTAATGACTCAGTTCAAATAAGATGGGAGTCTCAGGTAAGGAAGCAGACATCACAAAAACATGCTCAATGAAAGCACATAATGCTATTGAAGCCTTCAACATCAACATTGTTCTTAACATCTCAAGAACTATAGCAAGGTGAAATTTAAATTTCTCAGAAAATTCCTAAAAGATACGTGTATAGGGGTTAGGGCTTTGAGTTCATTTATTTATAGTTCTTAATTAGCAATGCAGTCAAAGGTGTGTAGCATCCAGTCTTTCTCAAGTCCACATAGATGTGGCCTCACGAGGAGTTGGTGCACGTTTGAAGTGGGAAACACATCGAATCGGAGAGTCCACCCCCTGAAGTTTTGAAGCACAGGAGGTGGTTAAGAGTACTTAACAACGAGGCTGAAGGGAGTCCTTGTGTCTATGTGCTGTATGTTCCAATAGACAAAACCACCTAGTCAGTTTATTCTATTTTTCATCTCCCAGGAGGCCACTGTGGAAAGATTTTGAAACCAATTTTGAATTTTTAGTTATATTGCCATAAGCCCCCTACATATATAGTGTCTCCCTTTAGCAGAGATGGCTTCTATAACCCTTCCTCCATTATGATGGGATGCTCAGTGATTATGTCAAAAGGAGATAACTGGTGTTCTCCAAAAGTAGTAGTACTAAGATAGGAGAAGTAGTGAGTGAGTTTTTGGCAAAGGGAGGCTGAAAGCTTCATTAACTTGAGCAATTCGTTTTTGATAGTGTTGTTTACCAGTCTGGAGGACTAAGGGTGATAAGGACAGAGACAATGTTATGCCATATGTCAAATTTTATAGATAGACTTACTTACCCAGTAAAATAAGCACATTGGTCACGATGCAGTTCAGCAGTTGTATGCCAAGTAGGAATAATTTTTCTAACAATTTTTCCTACTGCTAAGGCAGTTGCTTTCAAGCAAAGGAAAGTTTCAACCTAATGGGGAAAAATACAGATTAACACTAAGACATATTTATATCCTGTCAGAGGCATTAAATAAAGTTTGTCATTTTAAATGACCCTGTTTTAGGGCATTTCAATAAAGGGAAGTGTCCTTGCAACCCAGGAAGTGACTTGCCGGGATTGTGTTTAGGGCAAATAGAACATCTTGAGCGTCCCTTGTGAGCTGCTATTCTGGGGTGGGCTTCCAAAAATATTGTTTACCTCAAGAGATTTTCGGAGAGTGCCCCATGACTTAAAGTATGGCTGTATTCCAGAAGAGGCAGTTGGGCACAAAGGATATTATGGGCTTCCCATCAGGCCCCAACCAAGACTACTCGGGAATTGAAATTATAATCCCTTTTTTTCTTCTTTTTGAGACAGGGTCTCCTTGCAGCCCCAGCTGGCCTGTACTCACTGTGTAGACCAGGCTGGCCTCGAACTCATGGAGATCCGCCTGCCTCTGCCTCCGGAGTGCTGGGACTACAGCTGTGCACCACCGCGATGAGATTGTAACCCTTTTGCTGTCAGGTGTCCTTTTCTGGTTGTGGCACCATCTGTTGAGACTTAAAGAGGTCAGACAGTAGGAACAATGGACAGGACAGAGTTTCAGGGCATACAGCTTTCTGCTGCTTCGTCAGCCAACTTATTAATTATCCTTTAATTTTTCAGCATTTGTTTTAGAATGCCCAGGACTTTAATGACAGCTAAGTGTTTGGGCAAATGGATAGTATCTAGTAGTTCTGAGATCTGTTGACTATTCTGAATAAGCTGGCCAGAGGAAGTCAGAAATCCCGTTTTCATAGAATTCCATAGCCATACCCTACTCCAAATGCATAGCAACTTTGTGTATAAACATTAGCCGTTTTGTAGTCTGTTAAACAGCACACTCTGGTTAAGGCTGTAAATTCAGCCATCTGAACAGATTTAACCCCAGGCAAATGAGCACTCTCAATTCTGTCAATAGCAGAGGTAACTGCATATCCTTCTTGAAAATGTCCTTGTTCACCTCAGAAATGAGAACCGCCCTAACTATAATCAATTCTGCATTTTCCATAGGTTTCCAATAGCTCTCTCACAGGGGAAAGAGGCATATCAGTTATCTGAGTACAGTCATGTTTCTCCTCTTCCAGTTCATCTAGGAAAGGGGTAAGGTGAGCAGAATTAAGTGTTGCAGCATACCGGGGAAGCATTCAGAGACGAAAGCAGAGGCACCTCAAAAGAAGTTGGTCTACTCACTGAGGAAAGCTGGGTGTGATGGGAATTTAGCAAAAGTTCCTCAGAGTCGGGCATATAAATGGCAAGAGGAGAAAAAGGACTTCTTCAGCTGTTTTCAGTAGCACAGCAGTTGTGGAGATGATCCTCTGACAAGGAGGTGTTCTCTGGCTACTGGGTCTAACTGCTGGCTGCAGTCCCCCATGGGCCTGTGTCTTGACCCGTGTTTCTGAGTCAGCATGCCCAAGGCATTCCCTTCCTTTTCAGAAACAAAAATGAAAAAGGGAAGATCATGGTTTGAGACTCCTAAGGCAGGGGCTTGGTTTAAAGCTGTCTTTAAGGCTGTAATTGCTGCTTCAGACCTAGGTCCATGGTATCTGCCTGGTCTTGCATAAGCTCCTTACGTAGTGGGTGGTACGAATTCCAACTTCGACACTAACCACTTAGTCCTAGGAACCCCTTTCAGTATTTATTTGGTTTTTCTTTGTTGTTTGGGGGGCAGATAGGAAAATTCCTAACAGCAGAAGTAGGGCCAGGATTTCTGAGCCGTTCCGAGGGAGTCACTATACAATATAGGTATTCAACTTCCGGCTGGCAGAGTTGCCATTTTGTCTTTTGATACTTCACAGGGCATCTTAGTGCTGTGATAAGAAGATCGTGTCGTTGAGACAGGCATCACATGAGACAGAAAACAAAAGCAGGTCAGGTCATCCACACGTTGAATTCAAGCAGACTCATGAAAAATTGTATATCATATAACTTATATTTAAGAATTTGAGAAAAGTTGGGCACAGTGACACACACACCTTTAGTCAAGCCCTTGGGAGGCAAAAGCAGAGAGATCTCTGTGAGATCGAGAGATCGAGGCCAGTCAGACTTACATAGTGAGACCCTATCACACACACAAAAATTTTCCGAGACTACGTGGGGATTTTCAGTTTATCCCCGTGGCCTCATAGTCCACGTATACTGCTGTTCCCCCCACTTGAAGGCAGATAAAAATTGACTGCATGATGTAACAGGTATGCTTAAAAAGGAACTACAGGGGCTGGGGTGGTGGCTCAGCTGTTAAGAGCACTAACTGCTCTTGCAGAGGCCCTGGGTTCAGTTCTCCGCAACTGTCCATAACTACAGTTCAGGAAATACAGCGCCCTGTTCTGGCCTCCACAGGCATCGCGTGACACAGATGCACTTAGATACTCAGGCAAACAACCACTCAAACACATAAAATAAAAATGATAAATAAAATATTTTTAAAAGGAACTGCAAAGGTCCATTACTGAAAAAGTCTGTATTTGGGGGACTGTTAAGCACCAAGGTGTTGGGATTAGGTATCACTGGATGCTGACTATCTTATCTATGACTCTGTGGTCTTGCACAAAACTCCATCCTTTTCCATTTGGCTTCTTTCTAAGTGATACTGGGGTGTTATAGGGACTGGAGCAAGGGATTATAAGCCCCTTGTCAGTGTTCTTTTATGGTGGGTTTGATCCCCATTAGGTTTTCTTGCCTGGATCCCCTGGAGCTGGAGCTATGGATCTTTGTTAACTGCCCTATGGGTGCTGGATTTGAACCCAAGTCCTCTGCAGGAGCAGCCAGTGCTCTTAACCACTGAGCCATCTCTCCAGTCCTGGATGTGACTTTTTAGAAACACAAAATGCTCATCT
>NW_008340872.1:3439002-3441377 GCF_000622305.1 Nannospalax galili | reverse complement strand
TTATGAGACAGGGTCTCCCTGTAGCCCCAGCTGTCCTAGAACTCACTATGTAGACCAGGCTGGCCTCGAACTCACAGAGATCCACCTGCCTCTATCTCCCAAGTGCTGGGACTAAAGGCATGCACCGTCACGCCCAGCAGGAGAGATGATCTTAAACTTAGGGGACCTTGAGAACCTCCAGTCCCCCATTTTTTCCATGCTACTTATGAAGGAGTCGTAGGAAGAAACTGATAATCTCTTCTCACAGCTTCCAGAAGAATTAAGGGCAAAAATCCTCAATAGACACAGAGGAGAGAATGGCTGACAAAAAGAGATGCTTGCCAAATATGAATTATAAATATAAAATTTTATAAAGTACACATATGTAGACAATACACTCATACACATAAAAGAATAAATAATAAATATTTTAAAAGTCACATCCTAACAAAATGGAAAGGGGCACAATTCAACAGTATGAAAGTGTGATGTCCTATAGTTTCTCCCAGTTGAAATTTTATAGAGTTTCTCTTAAAGGCAGTTATGGCCAGGTCAGAAATTCCCACCCTTTGAATTTTATTTTTATTCTGAGGGAAAGGTTTTATTGTTTCTTTTGTTTCGTTTCCTTTTGTTTTGTTTTGCTTTGTCTTAACACGATGGGATTTAAAATGCCCCAGATCTATCAGGGCCTTTGCTTCCTCTTGGTTGATAATTATGGCTATTTCTCCTAAGGTATAGAAAAACTCTCTGGAGTCCCTCAGAGCAGCTGTGTTCTAACTTGTTTTTCTTTCAAAGTCTCTCACAGAAGCTACTGTCCCTTTTGGGAAATCACCTATTTCCGTTTCTTACAATCCCTTTTGAAATAACTAAACATAGCAAGCAGTTAGAAAAAGCTTCGTCTCTCTGAAAAGGAAAGAGTAGGTCTCTTATCTGAGCACATAACTGTTTTCATTGTAAGCTCATAATTTGGACAGTGGTGTCCTTTCCTTTTTTAAAATGAGTCTTGAAAGTTGACATCACTTTGATGATCCTCAAAGTTCCTAGGAGGGATTCCTAAGTAATGTTTAAATATTTTCTTCAAATATGACATGGAAGTGAGGTACAATTTCTCCTGGCCTTTTCATTATTATATTTTGGCCCAGTCAATAGTTTGTGAGAATAATTTTGGCGTCATAGCACAGCAGCATTTTTAACACCTGTTTTATTAAAGTCCTCGAGGGGTTTCTTCCATTCAGCCAAGTAGAACCCCTTTTTCCTGCCTTGCTTCCCAAAACCATAATTAAATTAATTTGTGTAAGTCAGAAAAATCTAGTTTCATGTGTCAAAAAGTGAGGTGATAGCTAATTCTGGTCATCAACTTGACACTCCTAGAACGAAAGAATCTCAACTGAGGAATTTCCTCCATCAGGTTGGCCTATGGGCATGTCTGTGACAGCATTTTCTTCATCATTGATGTAGGAGGGCCCAGTTCACTGTGGGCAGTGCCATCCCTAATCAGGTAGGCCTGGGCTGTGTAAGAAAGATATCTGAGCATGAGTCTAGAGCAAGCCAGCAAGTAGCTTTCCTCCATGGTTTCTACTGCAGTTCCTGTCCTGACTCCCCTCAACCACATATTGTAACCTGTACTATGAAATAAAGCCTTTCCTCCCTGATGTTGGTTTTGATCAGTGCTTTATCACAGTAACAGAAAGGAAAGTAGGAAAGGTTCTCTGAAATTCCTTAGCAAACCTAGAGGGTTCTGGTACGGATCAAGGAACCCCATAATCAAAGACTGCAGCTCACTTTTCTTCAGAAAGTACAGATGGTATCCGGGTCCCCTCTCCTCTGGGTTTTTAATCCTGTAGGAGCCATACCAATTTTTTCTTTTAGTATAGAAATCTGTTCTTCATGGGAATTGCTAGAGAGGAGAGTAAAAAAGAAGGTGGTAAAGAGAGAGAAACTAAGTTCTTCCGATGGAGGAGGTAAGTGCAGAGAGGGACAAACGGGAGCAGAGGGCTGAGAAAGGGAAACTTCAGAATTCGGTTTTGACATAATCTCTAAAATTTTCTTATTAATCTGCTGTCCTTCAATATTTTTTCCAAGTCTGATATTGTTTCCAAAATGCTCTCATTAATTTCTTGTAAGTTAGAAATTTCTTTTTTTAGACACTCCTGAGTTCCAATTAAAGAAGGCTGCCCAGGCCTCACCTTTTGTTTCATTGCCTAGGATTTTTAGTTTCATGTATAAAAAAATGCCAGTTTTGGAGGAGCAAAGGTTCTTTGGGGAAGGAACCGTAAAACCAAGTTATCTTTGGTTAGATTTCCCTGTTCTTCCAAATATGCACTTGAAAACCCCTAATTATCAAACCTAAAGCCAACTGGAGTACCAGATGGTCGTTTATCTTCAATACTTCCTCT
>NW_008340872.1:3435678-3438972 GCF_000622305.1 Nannospalax galili | reverse complement strand
ACAGCCCCCTCCCCCCACTTTTTTTCTCCCGAGAATTGAAAACTTTTCTGTGATAACTAGGGTATGTGTGTTTTGGGTCACGTCTACGTGCTGCTTTGGGGAGCTGGCTCTCTCCACTGTCACCCCAAAATTGTTTCCTCCCACTATGAATTGGGGTTACTGTGCACATATAATGAGACTGTAAAGGTGCTCAAGACAGTGGGTGATCAGGCCCTTTCATATATCTTCCCAGCTTAGCCAATAAAGTTCCAAGTTCTAACCCAGGAACATGGTATGTCTTGTTGGGCTTCCCTATGAGGCCCTTATATGGGGATTTCTCCATGGCACCTCTACCCTGTTGCCTCTTATTGTCAGTGTCCTTATGATCAGGTGCTCATGGAATCCCTCAGCTAAAAGCCTCAAGGTTGCACTAAGCAAGAGAAGCCACAGAAACATGGAGAATTAGATATTTCAGGAGGGTCAGGACGCAAATTAACAAACTGAATATTGTGAAATCTAAATGCTCCTAAGGCAAACAAAATGGACAGAGGTGAGCAATGGCTCTGACAGGGACCTGTAACATGCTAACCCCTCCACATCACTTAAGTTCTAATCAATCTGCCTTTGTAGTCATAGCTTTTCCCTGAACTTTTGTCCCCAAGCCCCACCACAGATGGAGAGAAGGGTGGAAAAGCACCTGCCTTATTCGTGGGTATGGGTCAGCCAGTCCTCCCAGTTGACAGTGGGCTCCTAGGGTGAATGGACTGATGAACACTCATGTTCCAGAGTTCAGGAATGCAGGGGATCCATTTGGATGACAAACTCTTCGGGATCCAGCAGGCAGAAAGCAATGGCTCTTGTGAGATCGCTAGGACCCAAGTCCCTGTAAGGATGAGATTTTTAACTTCTCCAGGCCTATGGGCAGCTCTGGATGACATCCCCATGATCTTGTGGCTCCAGGTGACCAAGGAGCCATATACAGATTTCCACCCAGCCTCGCCATCCACTTCATTCTTGTCCCAGTAGGGAGAATCTTCTACGCACTTCTGTTCCTTAGATACCTTAAAATACTGCCTAACAGGGATTGGGGGGAATTTATTGTATTCTTTACCTTCAGTTGACAGTTTGGGGGAGGGGCGTGTGTGTGTGTGTGTGTGTGTGTGTGTGTGTGTGTGTGTGTGTGGTGTATACATGCACATGCAGAGGTCAGAGGAGGTGTCTAGAATTTTGCTCTATCACTCTTTGCCTGATTCCCTTGAGATAGGCTCTTTCACTGAACCTGGAGCTAGGCTAGCAGTCAGCAAGCCCCTGCTGTGACAAAATACCTGACAGCCCTGGGGTTATAGGCCTATGAAGCCACATCTGACTTTTTGTATGTGGTGCTAGGAATTTGAACTTAAGTCCTCATGCTTGTACAGCACTTTTATTCACTGGGCCGTTGTTGAGAAGACTCAATCATTGTTTTCAGTTTTTAGAGCTTGTATTTTGTACTTACAGTGTATGCGTTTAAACCCTTGGTCTCCAGGTGGCGGTGCTGTTTGGGGAAGTTGGGGGACATTTAGGACATCAGCCTAGCTGTCAGAGGTAGGTCTCTAGAGGTGGGCCCTGAAGGTTTTGCAGGCCTCTAGTTTTAGTCTAAGATCTTTGTGTTCTGGTCTCTGTAGTCTGAAGACCTGCTGTGGACAGAGACACGCCTGCTGCTGTGCCCTCCCCACCATGATAGGCTGGAATGCCTTGAAAACATGATCCAAAATAAACCATTCTTCCCATAAGTTATTTCTGTCAGGTATTTTGTTCCAGCAACAAGAAACCACTATGTAGACTGGCTGCCTGGAACTTCCTATTTAGACCAGACTGGCCTGGAGCTCACTCTGCTTCTGAGTACTGGAATTAAAGGCATGCACCACCATGCCCTACCTAGGATTCTTTCTTCTAAGAGCACTTGAGACTGCACTGAAGGCTCACTTGGATAATTCGGGATATCCCCCCTCTATCAAGATTCCTAATCACATTTGCAAAGATCCTTTTCCTGAAGACAACCAAAGGTACCAGGTACAAGGCCCTGACTATCTTGGAGTCTTTGCTCGAGGTCAACAGACACCCACCCTAGACTACACAGAAACTACATTGACTTTACAACAAAGACTTGTTTCTCACTCATGTTACCTGACTGGAGGATGACTGTTGGTCTATTCTGTGCTCAGTGACCTCATTCCAAGATCTAGATTGAAGGATGTGCCAAAAGATGAATATCAGCCCCATTTTGGCTTTAGTTTGGTTTCTGAGTGAAAGAGCAAAACTCTATCTCTCTTGAGAAATTCTGTCCGATCGCTCTCCGACAGGTACGGCACAGGGAGAGAGGCTAGGACCAGCCTGTGTTCCTCTCTTAGGGGCTGAGCGGGATGGTGACTGTCGGCAACTCAAAAACCACACCTAGTCTGGAGTCTTGTCGAGGCAGGAACTCATTTTATTGCATCAGGCATCAATTTATATAGTTTAAGCAAAAGGGGTGTGGAAAAGGGGGTGGGTATAGGAATGTGTCATCTGGGGCGAAGACTGCGGGCCACTGGGAATTTACCACGCCAGTTGTTACTGGGCAGAGGCAATCTTAGATAGGGCTCTGCTGAGTCACCTCCACGCGGAAGTGACAGGTCAGAGACAGGTCGCTAAACTTTAATCTGGCTTAGGAAATTATATTAGGCCTCACTTTGCTCCATGCCATGTGTATGAGGGTCCCGAAGGCCCAACATATTCCCCCTTTTGTTTTTGTTGTGAGGGCAGAGAAACATAACCCCTGTCTTAGGTTGTCTCCCTTTTGGAGATCTTACCCATCCTTAGGTGCTATAAATCTTACTCGCTGTGGTGCCTCTCCATTCCCTTCTTAGGTAGCCTCTCCTTAGGTCCTGAAGTTGCCCGTCCTCTGGTACCCATGATTACCCTCATGGCCCCTGTCTTAGGTTCATCAATCTGGGAGGGTCTTACCCATCAGCAGCTACATGGAGGGCAGGGGTCGGGCAATTGTACGAGGGTGGTCAATCGTAAGAGCCTGGCTCCTGATCAGCAAGCCTGTGATAATGAACCTCGACCTGATGTAACTTGATTGCCTCTATTCTCTGGTGAACAAATCTCGTAAATTTGTTAAATATCCAGGGCCCGACAGTAAGGATAAGGAGAAGTGTGAGGAGGGGCCCAAGTAGTGGGAGGAGGCAGGGCAAGAGACCATGTAAGCCAGTCCAGAGGGGGTTTTCTTGAAACTCTCACCTCCTCTTTTCTAGATCTTCTTGGAATTTTTTAATCTTATCCTGGATGATCCTG
>NW_008340872.1:3399720-3435411 GCF_000622305.1 Nannospalax galili | reverse complement strand
GGGCTCATCTCCCGGTATGATGTCTATGTCAGGAGTTAAGACAGCAAGGGCACAGAGGCCTGTCCAATTGACCGGCAGGAAGCTATGGGCCCACCCTCCTCCACAAACTAGGACCATATCCCCCGGGGGGCAAAGATTAACATCAGTGGGCATGGGGACGATTGAGCTACAGGATGTGGGGGCAATACTTCCTACATCAATCTGAGAGATGTTTGGTTGGGGAGTAGCCCAAACGCAGGAGCTGGGCAATATTGGCAAGGGCTGGACCTGGATGGGGGCCGTGGCTAACGAACAGTTATGTAACAAAGTGAGACTTTTAGTATCAGAGGAATTAACAAGCACTGCAATGGGTGTGGGGGGGGCGATGAGCAGGCAAAGCCAACAATCCTTGGCTAAGTTGGGAGCAGTTTGATTTAGTAATGAAAAGGTCAGCTCTAACAGGTTTTCCATTTTGGGGTCGAGGTCTAGGTCTCCCCTACTTTCCGGGACCACCAGTGGATGATAATTAAGCTCGGGATACTGGGCTTTGATTCTCTCTTCTATTTCTTTATGGACTCACAATTCTCAGGCTTCATCCTGGACCCCACCACCATCGGAATATCCAATGGGGGCTTCCATGTCCCAGTACACTGTTTGTCCAGGATTACCATAACATTGGGAGGATGCAATATTTCCCCCAGTAATAGGGCCTGGGGTCCTATCCACCCTTGTTCCTGTCCAATAGGTTTTATTATTGGAAGGACTAACACATTGTTGGGCTGACTGGTAGCAGACAGTATGCATGGTTTGGTAAGACGAGGAACAGGAACAATGGCCTGGTTTGCCATTAATAATGGGAATAATCTTGGGCTTGCGGATACAGACCCAACTCTGATATATGGAAAACGGACCATTTTGATTGATATTTACTATAAGCTGGGCCATATGATTTCCGCAGTCCGCCGTTCGAAGCACCATTCCCTGTTTACCCCAGCCGTAGCTGTAGGCAGAAAAGGTCTGGCCTCGGCACTTGCAGGGCTTTCCAAGCTTTTCCTGAAGCCGAGCAAAGGCAGCATTGGGGTCTCCAAACCCATGTTCACTGGGCAGAACGAAGGTCAGTAGTACCAAGAGCAACAACGTCCACATCCTTTGTTGTTTTTGGGGAAGAAGCAGAGGGACTATCCTCAGGGGTGAGGCACTCCCTGGAAGGGTTATCATGGTCCCCTTGTTGGGGCAAATATTTAATGTCTCTTGCCTTTACCCATTTGGGGAAATACACACCCAAACCATCTTCCTGCTGTAAGCAGTGGGTCTGGTCCTCTCCAGGCTCCAGTGAGCGGGTCTCTCCATTTGACCAGAATGGAGCTGTAGCTGGTAGATGAGGACCAATGTTTTTGAAAGGGGGACAAATACTTGTCTTCTTTGGAAAAATTTAGAATATTTAAGGTAAATAAGTCCTTTTTTAGTTGATCATGTGGAGGCAGGGAATCCCCCTTTTGTTTTTGTAATTGGATTTTTAGGGTTTGATTGGCTCTCTCCACAATGGCTTGTCCCCTAGGGTTATAAGGAATGCCGGTGGAGTGTGAAATCTTCCACGTTTGAAGGAACTCTGAGAAGGGCTTGCTTATAAAGCATGGGCCATTATCTGTTTTAGCTTGATCAGGTAGCCCAAGGGTGGCGAAACATTGAAGTATATGGCTGATTGCATGTTTGGCCTTTTCCCCGGAGTGTGCTGTTGCCCAGCAGGCACGCGAGAAGGAATCAACTGACAGGAAGATATACTTAAGTTTTCCAAAAGGGGCATAGTGAGTGACATCAATCTGCCAGAGGTTGTTAGGCCAAAGGCCTCTAGGGCTGGTACCCGAATTTTAAAGAGGGGGGACCTGAAGAAAAGGTTGGCAAGATCAGCAGGTGCGTAAAAAGATCGACAGGTGTGTATAATTTTTTTTTTTTGGTCTTTGACTGCCACGTGGGGATATTTATGTCTAAGCCCTCTCCAACTAACATGGGTCAATTGATGAAATTGGGTAGCCTCAGAGACTGTGTGACACTGATGTGAAGAGGCCAGTTGATCAGCTATTTTATTTCCTTCTGTCAGAAACCCAGGCAAATTTTGGTGACCTCTAAGATAATAGAGGTATATTGGATTTACCCTAAGTTTAAGTAGAGTATGGGCCTGAATCATCAGAGGAGATATGAGGTTGGAGTCCAATCTAATATGAGCCTCCACTAGGTGGGGCAGTAAATTAACCACATATAGGCTGTCTGAAAATAGGTTGAAAGGCTCAGATATGGAGTCCAATGCCATGACAATGGCAAAGAGCTCTTTAAATTGTGGCGATCCCTCAACCTGGCGGGAGACTGATTTAATGGGTACAGGAGTTTGTCCCTGTTTTAGGGGAGGATAGATGACCAAAGAGGCTCCCAGATGCCCTCCATCAGTAAATACAGTTAGGAATTTAGGATTGGGCTGAGAAAGAAAAAGTCTAGGGGTCTCCCACTCCAACCTCGAGAAGGAACTCATCCACTTATAAGGGCCATAGTGGCAGTCAATCTTGCCAAAAAAATCCCTCCAGAGCCAGCGCAATTCTCTCGTTGTTTCTTTGAAGCCACGTAAAATCTGTCAATCTATAGGGGGTGATAATGGTATGAGGCTCAATGCTAAACAACCAGACTGCTGTGTCCCTACCCTTGATAATGCAATCAGCAATTTGGTTGACCATGGAATAAACTCGAGGAGTTCCACCCATGGATAAATGGATCCATTGTATGGACTCGCCCTCTTGTGCCAAGAGAGCAGTGCACAGTGTACTTCCAATGAAAAGATAGAGACATGGGGGCGTCAGGATCAAATCTTTTTAGAGTGGCCTCATTTATGGATTGTTGGATTTTAGCTAGAATTTGTAGGCACTGGGGTGGTAACTTTACCCTGGAGGTTAAGTCAAGGCCTCGCCAGAGGTCAAATAAGGGAACCAACTCCTCAGTGGTGATGGGTATCCAGGGTCTAAGCCAATTAATTTCCCCTAATAACTTTTGAAGTTGGGGCAGATTATAAGTATCCTGAACGGAAAGCTGAGGCTCAGTGGGCGAAACAGCATCTATAGATAACGTAGTGCCCAGTATCTTAAAAGGTGGAATGTTTTGAATTTTATTAGGGGCCACCTTAAAATTGTTTTCCTGAAGGATGGTGAGACAGTCGGAGGTTAGTTGGTGGAGGCTGGAGGGTTCAGGGCTCCCCAAAATTATATCATCCATATAGATGTAGAATAGAAAATCTGGTCTTCCCATCAGTGAAGCGGAAATGGGGGTTAGGTAATAATGGCAAATGGGAGGACTATTAGCCATACCTTGGGGCAGGACGGTCCATTCAAATCTTAAATCTGGCCTGCAAAAATTAATTGAGGGTATGGAGAATGCAAATTTTTCTGTGTCAGGGTGAAGGGGAATTGATAAAAAACAGTCCTTAATATCAATAATAGTTAAATAGTAAGTTTTGGGGATTCCCGGAATCCAGGGGAGCCCCTCTAGGGGGTCTCTAAAGGCATCATTCTCTCATTAATTTTTCTAAGATCTTATTAATAGCCTCCAGGAGCTGCTGGCCTTTTTAATGATAAATACAGGAGAATTCCAGGGGCTTGTTGATGGCCTTACATGTCCCAGGTCTAATTGCTGTTTGACCAGATGATGAAGATGTTGAAGCTTATGTGAGGGGAGAGGCCACTGCTCAACCCATACGGGTTCCCCAGGTATCCATTGAATTTGGATGACTGAGGGACAAGCAGTGGCCCTTAGGATTGGGGGTAATCCCAGGGGTAATTTCGTCTGAGCTGTTCAAAATAGGGATCATGTCGATAATTGGGATGACTGATCTTCCCTTCCTCAAAATGCTGTTGATATTCTTCGGTGTCTAAGAGATCATTATAAAAGGCCTTGTGGTCAGTAGTGATGAAGGCTTCAGCCTCACCCAGAATGTCCTGGCCTAGAAGATTGGCAGTTAAGCCAGAGACCACAAGAGGGCGCGCCTCTCCACGACTTCCATTGGGATCAATCCAGGGCAGCCATGTGGCCGTTTCCCACGATGTGGATTGCCCGCCCATGCCCAGTAGGGATGGGCCAGGCACCAGCTGCCAGGAATGCGGAACTTCTTTTTTAATTCCTATGCGATCTGCACCAGTATCAATGAGAAATTTAAAGGTTTTACTCCCTATGGTTAAAGACATCTTTGGTCACAGGCCAGAGACTAATGGGACTGTCCAATAGGTCTGAACTGGCTTGCTCCCCTTATTTAACAAGGCTGGGCCGGCCCCAGGGGAGTTTAAAGACTCACCCTTAAGGTTGAATTTGGATCTGCAATCACGCACCCAACAAAAGCCCTTCTTACATCTAGGACAGGGTGTGTGTGGGCCTCCCCCTCCCCCGGACAAGTCGGGTTTTTTTTTTGTCTGGTTGGGGCACTCCTGACGAAAATGCCCTTTCTTGCCACACCCAAAACATGTCCTCTTATCAGACATTTTAGTCTGTTGTAAGGCATTGATAAGGGTCTGTAGCCCCTCCTGGTGGCTAGTCTGAAGTGCAGCCGCCATTGCTCTAGACTGATGAGACGCAGTTCCCACATCCCCGGCGGCCACTATCCACTTATCCATGGGTTGATGTCGCAGCCCAGCACAAGCTATTCTATAGTTCAATGTCATACCATCCCAAACCAGCGACCGGACGAACAGGTCACGCAATTCCCCTGTGGGAAACTTTCTTTGCAGGCTCTTTTGCACTCCATCTATAAAGGTGGGGAGGTCCTCTGTGGCCTTTTGAGTAACCCCAGATATGGGAGACTCAGTAGGGCCTTCATTTAGCTTTCCCCAAGCCATAAGGCCGATGGCCCGAACCTGATCCTGGTAGGGAGGAGGGATGGCTGCCTTTTGGGCCCTGGTAGCAAACTGATCAGCTGTGCCAGAGAGCATGCCATAAGTAATGGGTATGGGAGGCTGGGCCCTTTGGTTCTCTTATCCACAGATGCGACATTCTTCACTGAAATAGGCCAGCCACTTAAGGAGCATAGGGCCAGGGAGCACTGCCTTAGCTAAGTCTTTCCAGTCCCATGGCACGCACGCTTGGCACGCAAGTCCCTCAAGAAGAGTTTCTGCCCAGGGAGAATTGGGACCGTCTTCGGCCACGGCCTTCTTTAACTCTTTAAGGTCCTGAGCCTCCTGTGGATACCATGCGGCAGGTCTGTCACCTCCCGGGTTAACATTTACAGGGAAAACGTGAGCAGTCCCCTCCTCAATGACCCCACCGCCATTGTACGGGGGTGGAACAGAGGGAGTCTGGAATGGATTAGTCTGTGTTTGTGAGGGTAGAGGGCCTTTACAGGGCCAAGGGGCACTACCAAAAGGGTCTAGAGAAGGATACAGATGTTCAGATCGATCCGGAGGATCTGTTGTGACCTGAGGGCCCGGGATCCAGCTTGGAGTCTGACTGCACCTCAGGGACTGAGTCAGCGGCCTTGGCCAGGGTTGGAGTCTGGGCCTCCACCACCTTTGTCCTCGGTGGGCATGAGGGAAAGCAGCCCTTTAAGGCAGATACCGTGGGGAGCGCTCCCAGAGGAGGGATCTCTCCCTTTTCTATCTGGGCCCATCTGATTAACTTTTCAACTCTATCCCAAGTATCCCAATCAAAGAGATTGCTCTCTGGAAGCCAGGGTGTGATCTTTAGCAAGCATCCCCATGCCTGGAGAGCTTGGCTGTCTGAGAGGTCAAGGCCCCTGCTTTTGAGCAGGACCCTGAGGGAATCTAAAGGGGGTCAGGCTTAGAATTGGACTTCCCCATAATTTATGGGAGTACACTCACCCGCAGACCGCAGACCGATTGGCCCGTCAGCGAACTTCGTGATAGGCAGTGCCTCACACGGGGCACCAATCTGTCGGATCGCTCTCCAACAGGTACAGCACAGGGAGAGAGGCCAGGACCAGCCTGTGTTCCTCTCTTAGGGGCTGAGCGGGATGGTGACTGTCGGCAACTCAAAAACCACACCTAGTTGGGTGTCTTGTTGGGGAGGCAGGAACTCACTTTATTGCGTCAGGCATTACCTTATATAGTTTAAACAAAAAGGGGTATGGAAAAGGGAAGGGCAAAGGTGTATGTCATCTGGGGCAATGGCTGTGAGCCACTGGGTATTGGCCACGGCAGCTGTGACCGGGGAGAGGCAGTCCGAGGTTGGGCCCTGCTGAGTCACCTCCGCGAGGAAGTGACTGGCGAGAGACAGGTCACCAAACTTTAGTCAGGCTCAGGAAGTTACAATAGGCCTCATCATAAGTTATGCCACAATTATGAGGGTCCCAGAGACCCAACAAAATTCTAACCTAGAGATGACCCTCATGCTACACTGTAGCCCCAAATCACCAATCTAGGTGGTCAGACAAAACTTTAGGGTCAACTCTTAGACATTTTTAAAAAAGTAGGGCTGGAGAGATGGCTCAGTGGTCAAGAGCACTGACTGCTCTTGCAGAGGACCTGGTTCGATTCCCAGCACCCAGATGGAAGCTAACAATCATCCATAATTTCAGTTCCAGGGAATCTGACGCCCTCTTCTAACTTCCATGGGCATTGCCTGACACAGGTGCACTTACACCCATGCAGGCAACACACTCATACACATAAGATAAAAATAATAAATGAAAAATACTTTTTAAAAGTAGCATATCCCAGCAAGCACAATGAGCAGCTAATTAAGTCAGACCCATAAAGACTCCAAAGGCAGGGTAAATTCTCAAAGAACATAGGCTGCCTGTTCAGTATGTTCATGTGAAGGAATGCTCTTGGCAATGTGAGGAGAACCCAGGAGAGGAATCACTCAGCTTGACCAGGCTAACAACGGGCCCCAAGTCTCATGGACTTTTACAACAAAGACTTGTTTCTCACTCATGTTACTTGACTGGAGGATGATTGTCAGTCTATTCTATGTTCAGCGACCTCATTCCAAGATCTAGACTGAAGGATGTGCCAGAAGATGAATATCAGCCCCTGCAATGGCTGTTTCTACTTCTGTTTCAGAGTACATCACGTCTCTCCACATTCCTTTAACATCAGAAACACAGGCGAGTCCAATGCAAAGAGAGTGAAAAAGTGTATTATTCCTCCCCAGGCAAGAACTGCAGGTCACACAACAGGTAGCAATAGATAATTCCTTATTATTTTATTTGTAGTGTGTTTATGATGTGTGTTCATGTGTATGTGCATATGATGTGTGTATCTGAGAGCAGGTGTACACATGCCATGGCATGAATGTTGGTCCTCACCGCCACCTTGTTTAAGGAACTGGTTCATGCAGTTCTAGAAGTTGGCAAGTTCAAAATCTACAGGGCAGAACCAGACTGAAGACCCAGGAAAGAGGCAAAGGTAATGTCCTCAAAGGATCTCATCCTTTTTTCTCTTACCATCTTCAATCAATTAGGTGAGGCTGACCCACATTACAGAAGGTAATTGACTTTACTCAAAATATGCTGATGTAAATGTGCCCTGGTTTGTTTTCCTGTTGCTGTGATAGAACACTCTGACCAAAAGCAACTTAGGGAGGAAAGGGTTTATTTCAGCTCACGGATTACAGTCCATCATCAAGGGACACCAGGGCAGGAACTCAAGAGAGGAACCTGGAGCAGAGACTGAAGCAAAGACCACGGAGGAGCCTGCTGACTGGCTCATTTCCTTTGGCTTGTTCAACTTCCTTTCTTATACATCCCAGGCCTACCAGCCCAGTGGGCTGGACCCTCCTACATCAATTAGCAACCAATTACATCAGTTAGAAATGCCCACAGGCATGGCCACAGGTTCCCTCTTCCCTGGCAACTCTAGTTTGTATCAAATTAACAAAAAAAACCTAACCAACACAAAATGTTAATTTCATCTAAAAAATGCTTTCACAGTAGTATTAAGACTAGTATTTGAACTCAGGCATAGTGGTGCACACCTTTAATCCCAGCAGTCCAGAGACAGAAGCAGACAGATTTCTGTGAGCTGGAGGGCAACCTCGTCTACATAACCAAGTTCCAGGTCAGCCAAGGCTATATAGTACAACCCTGTCTCACCCCTCCACCGCAAAAAAAGACCACTATTTGCTACATGTATATAAAATTGCTTTTAAAATTATATATTAAGAACCTTATGGGGCTGTAGCGATGGCTCAGTGGTCTGCTCTTGCAGAGGACCCAGGTTCAATTTCCAGTACACACATGGTGGCTAATAACCATCTGTAACTCCAGGGGAATCCAATGCCCTCTTCTGACCTCAATGGGCATTGCGTGACATGGATGCACTTACACACATGCAGGCAATACACTCATATACATAAAATAAAAATAATAAATAAAATATTTTTTAAAAAAGAACTTTATTGAACTTAAGTAACTTTTTGGTAGAATGTTTAGAATTTTCTGTGCAAAAATTACATTGTCTAGATAGAGATCGTCTTACTTTTCCAGGGCACAGTAGGGAAAAAAAAAAAAAAAAAAGCAGAGAAACATGGAAACTGTGAGCAGTTAAGACACAAGATGCATGAAAAGCAGAAGATCTGTTACAAGTCTAATCACAGTCCCAGGAGGAGGGAAGAGAAGTCAGCAAAGGTAATATCTGAGCATCTGAAAAATCACATCAACTGCAGGACACCAAGAACCGAGAACACCAACGATCTTGAAAGGAGACCCATCTCACCAATGCCAGGAAGGGGTGGGATGCCTCGAAAACTTCAACTTGGACTTGTCTACAAACCTAAAAAATCTTTCAGGAAAAGTTACTACAAAAAAATACCATTCAGGAAAACAGATATAATAAAGCAGATGTACAATAAAGATTCAGAAAAACAAAACACAGTTTGATATCAAAAAAACCTTTATTAAAGATCTTAGGAGTTATTTCAGGCAGAAGGAAACTGATCCCAGATGGAAGTGATACTATTAAAAAAACACAGGAAAAAAATTGGTAAATACACTGGTTAATCAAAACAAATACTGATTATATCAAACAGCAATAATTTAAACAAGCACTCTATTGTACAGCATGGTGACTATAGTTAGCAATATACTGAGTTCTTGCAAACCACTGAGAAAATACCTTTTAAGTAGTCCTAACATAAAAAAATCTTTTCAGGGGCTGGAGAGATGGCTCAGCGGTTAAGAGCACTGACTGCTGTTGCAGAGGACCCGGGTTCGATTCCCAGCACCCACATGGCAACTATGAACTGTCCTTAACTCCAGTCCCAGGGGAATCTGAAGCGACTTAACACTGCAACTCAAGACACTGGAAAGGCAAGAACACATGAAACCCAAACCCAGCAGAAGAGAAGAAATAAAAATCAGAGCAGACATATCTCAAAATGACATGCTATATACAAAAAGTATACACAAATTTTGCCCATTAAAAATAAATAAAAGCCACGCCAGGCATGGTGGCGCACGCCTTAATTCCAGCACTCGGGAGGCAGAGGCAGGTGGTTCTCTGTGAGTTCAAGGCCAGCCTGGTCTACATAGTGAGTTCCAAGACAGCTGGGGCTACAGAGAGACCCTGTCTCAAAAAGACCAATAAATAAATAAATAAATAAATAAATAAATAAATAAATAAATGCCAAGTATGGTGGCCTGTGCCTGTAATCCTACTTAGGAAACACTTGGGAAGATGAGGCAAGTCTTGAACTCAGGCTGAGCTACATAGTGAATTTGAGACCAGCCTAAGCTACATGACACTCTGTCTAAAAAAAAAAAAAAAAAAACATTTTTTTTTTTTTGTTTTTCCTTTTTTTAAAAAAAAAAAACATTTCTTTTAAAGTATAGCTATATTTTTTTAAAGCATAAACCCAAGAAGAGGAAAATGTGAAATCCAAGTATGTCTAATTTCTTGTTGTTTGGGGGAAAAGGACAACTACGCTAATTACTTTGCAATGCACTTGAGTATGTTATTTTGAGAGTAACCTCATTACTAGAGAAGGGTTCTCAATGGAAGGGGTGACTTTGACCTTCTGGGGACATCTGACAGTGTCTACAAACATACTGACTCTCAATTGAATAGGACATTACTGGCACCTAGTGAGTAGAATTGGTGTGGCTACTAAACACCCTAAAATGTACAAGGCAACACACACACAACAGTTACCCAGCCTAAGGCATCACCAGTGCAAATGTTAAAAGCCCATTCTAGAGGAAAAAGTGGAGTAAAAATCAGGCAAGACAGTACTCCAACAAAGAAGGAGAAAAGAAACCTTTTTTCTTAAAAAGACAGAACAAGAAAACACAAAGTTATATAACAAATAAACCCAACAGTGAAAGGACTATATGATCCACCAAGAGACAACATTGTCAGATCATATTTTTAAATAACAATAAAGTTTTAGTCATTTTTTTAAAGACCCACACAAAACAAAGTGATACAGAAATATTGGAAGTAAAAAGTGGGTTAAACATCACAAGAAAAAATTTAAGCCAGAAAGAAGACTATGCCATATTACTATCACATAAAATTAGACTTTAAGGCATAAAACATGGTTGGAGTTAAAGGGTGCTGTTACATAATCATAAGAAACTAGAGCAGCTCTAAACATGCACACACTCAACAACATAGCTTCAAAGTGGACCAAAATTAACCATAAGGAGAACTAGAAAACTCACCATCATGTTAATGTAGTAATAATCACTGAAACTTATGTATCATTGGCCATGAGCTCAGCACTGTGCTAACACAGTGGCAGGTCTAAAGTCTATTGAATCAAATCATCGGTTGTAAAATACACCATCAGTAGTTGAACCACTGCGGGGGGTGCGAAGAAAAGTGTTGTCACTTAAGCTATTACTCCTTATCATCTTGTTAGTTCAGACACTCCAAGGCCTTCTCTCCTCAGGAAGGTCCAAATCTCCTTCCTCACCAAGAGGCTCTCTGAGGTCTGGAGAATTAAGACAGCACTTAATGTCTTCATAAATGTGCTCGAATAGTTTATTTTATTTGAAATAGACCCTCACTATCTAGTACAATCCATCCCTAGACTGTAATGCCAACTACAACAATACCAGCCTTTGAGTTAAAAAGTTTCATATATCATCACATCAAGTCTTCAGTAGGAACCTCCCATGGAGAACTGAAACCCTCCCCCTGTAAGCTGAGAACTCTCTCCTGGGTATAGGCACCAAAATGTTAGGAATAGGAGTTTTAAGCAGAGTGCTCTCTTGTAGATTAGAACTCTCTTCCAGGGAAATGTTGGGGTTAAGAGTTCAGTCACAGATAGGAAAGAAAAAGCAACCAGCATGTACAATCCACAACGACTTTATTGGTCAATGAGGGTGACCACTGACCTGCAGGAGCCTGCAGGAGCCACACTGGTCAAACAGCAGGGGAGCTTAAGTACTTTTGTGTCTGTAAACAGAGTCATGGGGGTTGGATAGAGGATCTAGCACACACACACACACACACACACACACACACACACACATCTCAAGAAAGCTTGTGGGAGAACTTTATAGTTGGGTTTTTATGGGGGTCCCAGACAGGTTTGCTTTGTAGTTTGGGATTTTTTTCATAAAGTAGCCCTGGGAGTTCATGACAGATGTGTGGCAAAGGCCGCTGTGCTAAAGAGGATGTGGGCACCCAGGTATAAGGAATGCAAACTTCACAGCCAGAAAGTAAAGAAGGAAGAACCCCATCTGCAAGAAAACGCCCACATTCTGAGGCCAGTAGGTTTATCTTGTGGGCCACCAGTAAGGCATCCTAGCAGAAAACATGTGTCAGGTTTGCTGAAGTTCCCCTGGGGGGAAGCCCCTGAGCCATATGCACCCTCTCCTCCTCCTGCCTCCTTGCTGGCTCTTCTGGGCAGCCAGGCTTGTTGAAAGGCCCCCTACTCCCATGCCTGGATTAGCCTCAACGCACCCTGCTTCTCTGAGCACTATGGGTCTCAAATTTGCAGCCCTCTGGAGAATTTTAGAAATGGAAAGGCCCAGGCCTCACCATGAACAATTAATCCTGGTCTCAGATGGGATTCTAGCATCACTGCTCTGTTTCCTATTGCTTTGTTATTGTTGTTGATGGTGATGGTGGTGGTGGTGTGTGTATGTATGTGCATGAGTGTGGTGTGGGGGGGGTGGTAAATGTGTGGCGCATGCACGTGAGTATTGGGATGTGTGTACCTGTGTACACCTATGTGATTGATGGCCACAGCAAGATATCAGGAGTCTTCTAATGCTCTCTGCCTTACTGCCTTGAGACTGGGTCTCTCACTAAACTGGAATCTCATTGTTTTGGTTAGGCTGACTGGGCAGAGGCTCTTGAGATCTGCCTAAACACCCCAATTCTGGAGTTATAAATATTCATAGCTGAGCCAGGTGTGGTGGCACACGCCTTTAGTCCCAGCACTTGGGAGGCAAAGGCAGGCAGATCTCTGTGAGTCTGAGACCGGCCTGGTCTCCATAGTGAATCCATGCTAACTGTGGCTACAGGGAGACCTGTTTCAAAAAGACATTTTATATATATATGCATAACTATTCCTGGCTTTTTATGTGGTACTGGGGATTTGAAGCCAGGTCCTGGTGCTCACAGAGCAAGCACTTATACCCACTGAACCACCTCCTCCGCCCATTTCATTTTTCATTTTATTGTTTTTTTCAGATAAGGTCTCACATAGCCAAGGCTAGCCTTGAACCTCTGATCTGCATCTACCTCCTGAGTGCTGGGATTACAGGCATGTGCCACCAAAGTCTGCTTCCATTTTAACATTAATATTTTTTTTCAAGTTGTCTAGGTCATTCATGGAGAACTGAGCTAGTGCAGTAGGTCATAGGGACTTTGATATGCCCTCCTATTCTCTGGCCTTTGAGGGGTCTGTAGAGGTTCAGCTGATCTGACCACAGTCATCTTGAGTCATATCCAGCATGACTGCTTCAAAATCATGCTAGTCTGTTTTCCCTGCATGGCTCCCCAGAATGCCACATAAAAGCATTAAAGTGTACGTGGAGCTTTATCACCAATCAGACCTTTGCAACATCAATGCCAGGAGTGTGCCCAGCATCTTTGATATTAGCTTGAGATAAACCAGATACATTCCAGCTTGGCGTTTTGTTTTATTTTGTTTTGAATTTTGTCCTTTTGAGATACAGTCTCCCTGAAGCCCCAGCTGTCCTGGAACTCACTATGTAGAACTCACTAGCCTGGATCTCATAGAGATCTGCCTTGCCTCCGCCTGCCTCTGCCTCCCAAGTGCTGGGTCTAAAGGCGTGTACCACCACGTCCAGCCTTTTTATAATCTCCCTCCCTCTGACCTCAATTTGAGAATCTTCTGGTCTGGCTGTCACCCAGGACCACACTTCTGTCAGTAAATCACCAATACACCAGGAGATCTGCCAGTACACTGGATGCCATCCTGGTCTTATCTGCATCTTCTTTTTGTCTCGCGATGCCTTGGGCTGATTCCTATACACTTGGACAGGGGTTTTCTAGAAAAGGTTGTTTTGTTTTTAATACGCAGTTAACTAGGCTCACCCATTTGCCTGTGCTTTGGCAGGAAGGTTGGAAATTAGCTCCATTTCCTTCCTGAGGAGGCTGTGAACAACATCTCTGAGAACTGTTTTTATGCCCCACCAAGTTATCCTGGGAAGAACTCCTCCCATTGCTACTCCTTCCTGTGTGCTGGCCCCTGACATCGTGTGTTGTACTTGGGTGGGGGCAGGGAGCGTGGGAGACTACTGAATTAACAGATGATTTTTACATGGTAAACTGAAGCCTTCTTGGCATGACAAGAGTAGAGATTTGTTCTCAGGATTCCTTCGAAGATGAGTCCTGAGGCCTCCAGGGGTTAGTGCGCTCCCAGAGCCCCCAGCAAAGCCATTTGTTGCCCCTATGCAAGGTGAAAAAACACACAAGCTATGATAAGAGCAGACAGAATGAATCCTTCAAAAAAATACGTTTTTAAAGATCAGTATGGTCTTTTTCTTCTAGATTCACAGAACTCTGGCTAGAAAATATCCTTTAAAAAAAAATGACAGCGGGGGTTGGAGAGATGGCTCAGCAATTAAAAGCACTGGCTGCTCTTGTAGAGGACCGGGGTTCAAATCCCAGCACCCACATGGCAGCTAACAACCATCTGTAATTCCAGCTCCAGGGGATCCGACGTTCTCTTCTGTCTTCTGCAAGCACTGCACAACATGGGTGCACTTACATACATGCAGGCAATACACTCATACACATAAAATAAAATAATTTTTAAAAATGACAACAAATTGCATTCATTCAATCAACAAGGGGACACTCATCCATGGACCATTCCTATTATAAGCCAGAAGCAGCTCTGAGGCTGATCCCAGTGCCACAGTCTGCACACCCCTGCACATGCCCGACATCACAACCTGGCACCAGGAAGTGACCCAGAGAAGCACGGCAACACCACAAACAGAAGAAGCTCAGTTCAAACCCTCAAGCCACATCAGGCCCTCCTTGGACCTGCCTGGGCATCCTGTGGCAAATGCAACTTCAGTACTTGAAAATAAGTAACAGTTTTACTACAAAATTGTTCAAAAGCCACACAACTCAGCCATGCAGTTCTTAGCTATGTAGAAAGCCACGCAGCCACTGCCAATGTCTCGTCACAGAAATTCCCTCGTCCCCAGAAGAAACCCCCTAGCCATCAGTGAACACTCCTCATCCTCTTCCCACTCCTACCCAGTCCCAGCAACTACTTTGTGGATTAATGAATTTGCTTCTTCTGGAAAGTTCAGATAAACAGGACAAAGGGGCATTCACTCCTCCATGGACGGCCTCCCTGGCTAAGGATGCTCTTGAAATTCTTCGTGCTATGGTGTTTCAATGACTACCTTTATCGCTGCATGCCAGATAAGCCACATTCTCTTTATCAGGTGATCAGCACTTGAGTATTTTCATTTTTTGACTTTAAAACCATGATGATTCATGCTTCCGTGAGCAGTCAGGTACAGGTTTTGGATCAAACCCAGGGTCTTAATGAACGCTAGCAAGAGCCGTATCACTGAGCTACATTCCCAACATCTCACGTCTGGATACATGTTTCCATTTCTCTTGAATATGGATCTAGAAGTGGAATGTGTGGCTCATATAATAATTGTGTGTTTAACTGTTGGAGGAACTGTTTCCAACAACAGTTCTGGCTACCTTGAAACACTGTCTTTTCAAAGCATTACACCCCATGGATATTTATTAAAGTGGCGGTAAGGTATTCGTGTCCTATACTGATCTCCCCAGCACTTGGAACAACAGTACTAACATGTTTGCTGAGACTTCTGCCATTTTCTTTTTTAAAAAAAATATTTTATTTAGTATTTTTATTTTATTTTTATTTCATTTTATGTGTATGAGTGAATTGTCTGAATTATATAGGTGTATCCATGTTGTACAATGCCTGCAGAGGTCAGAAGAGGGCATTGGATCCCCTGGAACTGGAATTACAAATGGTTGTTGACTGGGAATTGAACCTGGGTCCTCTTCAAGAGCAGCCAGTGCTCTTAACTGCTTAGCCATCTCTCCAGCCAACTTTTGCCATTTTCAAGTTGGCCGTTCTTTCTCTGTCTACTGGTGACCTTGATGCTCACTGTAGAGAAATGTTTCTTGTTAAAAGTTGACAAACTGTTAATCTCTCTACACAAGCTAAGTTCCATTATCATTTCTTAATGAGTCATCTCTACAGCCAGACCTTCAGCTGGTCCAGGACTGGTGGGCTTTCCCCGCACATCTTCACCTGAGTGTCTCCACGGCCTGCTTTGCACCAGAGGAGGAGAGTGATGAGAGTTGAGGGGTGTACAGTAGTCAGCTTCAACGACTGTCACAAATGCCTGCAATAACCAACATGAAAGAGAAAAAGGGTGATTTTTGTTCACAGTGTTGGGAGATTTTCATCTGTGACAACTTGGTTCTATTGCTTCTGGGCCTGAGGCAAGGCAGCACATCATGGTGGGAATGCATGATAGAGAACGTGCTCACCTCATGTCCAGGAAGAGAAAAGGAGAAAGAGGAAGAGATCCACAATCCCTTTTAAAGGCAACTCATCATGATCCAAAGACACCAGGCCCCACCACCCGCAGTAGTAAAAAGCCAGAACAAAGCCTCTAACACATGGGCCTTTGAGAAACATTCCAGATCCAAACTCAGCAGGTAAGAAGATCTGTGTCAGAATTTCCTATGGACATAAGAAAGAAGAGACGGTTAGGAGAGAACTTCCAAGGATTGAACTCAGAGGGTTCACGAGATAGATACTGGGGCTGCAGAGATGGCTCAGCAGTTAAGAACACTGGTTGTTCTTGCAGAACACCAAGGTTCAAATCCCAGCACCCACATGGTAGCTAACAACTGTCCATAATTCCAGTTCCAGGGGATCTGATGGCCTCTTCTGTCCTCTGTGGGCATTGCACGACACAGGTGCACTTACCTACATGCGGGCAATACATTCATACACATAAAATAAAAGTAATAAATAAATTTTTTTTTTTGGTCTTTTTGAGACAGAGTCTCCCTGTATCCCCAGCTGGACTGGAGTCACTATGGAGACCAGGCTGGCCTCGAACTCACAGAGATCCGCCTGCCTCTGCCTCCCAAGTGCTGGGATTAAAGGTAAGCGCCACCACCCTCAGCATAAAATATTTTTTTAAATTTTTTTTAAAAAGCTCCCAGAGCAAGGGGTCTCACATCTGAGATCCGCTGAGTTGGTGACAGAGTGGGCCCAAGCTTAAGCTTGCAACAATAAAAGAACCTTTGTGTGTTTGCAAAAAAAAAAAAGCAATAGATACTTCTGGGACTAGCAAGATGGCTCAGCGGTTAAGAGCACTGACTACTCTTGCAGACGACCTGGGTTCAAGTCCCAGCACCCACATGGTGGCTACCAACCATCTGTAACTCCAATTCCAGGGGATCCAATGCCCTTTTCTGACCTCTTGCAGGCATTGCATGACACAGTGCACTTACATACATGTAGGTAATGCACTCATATACATGAACTAAAAATAATAAAATATTTTAAAAAAACATTTCTTAGGGTTTTTTTTTGTTTTGTTTTGTTTTTTGACAGGGTCTCCCTAGTCACAGCCCTCCTGGAAGTCACGATTAACTTAGGGGCTGGAGATAATGGCTCAGTGGTTAAGAACACTGACTGTTCTTGCAAAAGACCTGGATTCAAATCCCAACACCTACATGGCAGCTAACAACTGTCCGTAACTCCAATTCCAAGGGCTCCAACAGCCTCCTCTGTTCTCTGCAGGCATTGCACAACACAGGTGCACTTACTTACATGCAGACATAATACTCATACACATAAAATTAAAATAATAAATAAAATATTTTTTAAAAACCATTTTAAAAGAGAAAGAGCGATACTTCTACAGCTGGGTATGGTGGTTCATGCCTATACTTCCAGCACTTGTGAGGCTGAGGCAGGTAGACTGCCATGAGTTTGAGGCCAGCCTGGGCTACATAGTAAGTTCAGTATGAAATCTGAGAGAGAGAGAGAGAGAGAGAGAGAGAGAGAGAGAAAGAGAGAGAGAGAGAGAGAGAGAGAGAGGAATGGGGGGGAGACTTTTGATTTGATTCTCCTCCAAAAGGGCAAAGGAAAGACATTCAAAGAGAAGAGTAGATAAGAGTAGATAGTTAGATGACCTCAAGATCAATGTTGAAGCCAGATGCGGTGGTGCACACTTTAGTCCCAGGACTCAGGAGACAGAGGCAGGAGGATCTCTGTGAGTTTGAGGCCTGCCTTGTTTACATAAGCAAGATCCAGGTCAGCCTAGGCTATATAGTGAAACTCTGCTGGGACTTGAACCTGACACCTCTGCAACAGCAGTCAATCTTAACTGCTGAGCCATCCCTCCAACCCCCCAAAATGTTTAGTTCAAAAAAAAAATTAAGATCGATGTTGAATAAGCATCTCTGTAGCTTTTGCAATTCAAATCTCCTTCCCAGCCAATCTCTAAATTTAAAATTACTCCCCGGGTTGTGATTAACACATTCTATATACTATGAGTCAAACCTGAAAATGCAGTGATGAAAGAACTCTAGTCTGCTCTGGCATTTTTGGAGCTTCCTTCGCCCTCAGTCCTCTGGCCCTTCGTCAGTACCTCAGCCCTCATTTCTCGGATACCGCAGGGTCCGATTCCACCAGCCACCTTCACTCTGTCTCTGCCTTGATTTCCTCATCAACATGGCTGTTCTACCTGTCCTTTTCCAGGTGACTCATTTCTTCGGTGAAGAGATCAGAAGCAAAAATTGTCAAGTGTTTCGTTTGGGCTCTCAGTTCTCAAAACACCTTCTACTCACAGCAAGGGACCCATACCCTTTGTTCTTCCCGCACAACTGTGGCTCCACGAGATTTGATCAGTGGACGATGCATGCATGGGTTGGAATACCAAATTCACCCCATCACTAGGTACAATCAGCACCTGTTAACAAAATGACTCACGTGGTTCTTGGTTCATTCTGTGCTGCAGTCCTTGTGGTACTCTTTATAGAATATTCTAGTTTCTCTGAGACAATTGCCAGTTGCTGCATGGATACTCTCTTATCTTTAGGATGGATCTTTTTTGAGTAATGTTTAAAAATACTATTGAAAGTAATAAAAAGTTTTATTAAAACAAAAAACTGTACAGTCAAGAGGAAATGTGGGCTTCTGAAAAGAGTCATGTTCTACAGGATTATTTTCATGGCTTTTTACTAGATATGGGAGAAGTGGCACGATGCTACTTGGTTCTTTTTTAATTAAAATTGCTATAACGTGTGTGTGTGTGTGTGTGTGTGTGTGTGTGTGTACTTACAGGCACATACCTTTGTAGGTCAGAGGACAACTTGCAAGAGGTGATTCTCTCCTTCTACTGTGTATGTCCCAGAGATGAACTCAGGCTTTCAGGCTTGGTGGCCTGGGCCTTTACCTGCTGAGCCATCTTGCCAGCCCCAGCATAGGTTATTTTTGATTAGAGCAATTTGCTAATTTGATTAGAGTTAATTTCTTTGTCAGCCAGATATTGATTAGAAGGGCAGACATGATGTCTGTGGTTAAAAGTGCTTTCCTTTTAGCTCAAAGTTCAATTTAATCCCCTGTCTAATACTGCGTGGTACAGACTGTAAATTCTTCTTTGTTTCAGACTAGGAATGATGGTACAAGACTATAATCCCAGCACAAAGGCAGGAGGATTGTGCAAGATTCAAGGCCAGCCTGGGCACAGAGTGAGACTATCTCAAAAAGACTAAACAGAAATGAAGGAAGGGAGGGAGGGAGGGAGGAAGGAAGGAAGGAAGGAAGGAAGGAAGGAAGGAAGGAGATAAGTAAATGTTTTGATAAATAGTTACAAGTTGTTTACACACATTTTCACAGGTGACTGTTGATAGTGTAAAGTCTTCCTCTTTATTATGTGTAGATTGGGTAGTCTGCAAGTTGCAACAATGAGGCAAACTCATTGATGAGATGTTCTTAAACATTCCTCATGGAATTCAGATTTCTCACTTGTGTGATCGCAAGCCTAATCTGTGCTGACAGCACTGACAGCTTTCTGTGACCTGTGCCTGTGCTCTCAGAACCCCTGCCTGCAGGCTGTGAGGACCACTCGCTGATCCCTCCTCAGCCTCTTCTACCCTACTGAAGGGCCCGGGTCCATTTTCTAAGACACCAGTGCCAATGGGCACATTTGGGTGCATAAGTCTTACAACTTCTCAGTTGTAAATTATTTCAAAATAAAAAGGTGGAAATAAGAGTGGAAAGGAATGGGAGGCCGCTGAGCCCTCACCAGAGTTTGCCTCAGACCGTCTGTGGAATTATTCCAAGGTCCTGGTGCCACATACTAGACAAGTGGATGGAGTGGGTGGTTTTGCTCTACAGCAAGAGGCTGGAACTGCCCTGATTTGTCTAGTAGAAGACTGACGAAAAAATCAAGTCTATTCTGCTCCAATCAAGAAGAAACCCTTGTACTTGAACGCAGTAAGGTGTCCATGGCTCCAGGTCTCTGAGGACCTCAAGCCACGCTAGGAGTGACGTGAAATTGTGAGGGAGACACAGATGAGAACGTGCCTCAGGAGTGAAAGAGCTGTACTTTCCTTTTCCTTTCTTATCTACCAGTTATAACCTGTGCTTCAGAATTAAAATAGGAAAGAGCAGGTGGCGGGCACTCTCAGCATCCGATGCTTTTCGAAGAGATAAGACAAGACCATCTATAATGCAGACTGTGGGAGACAGGCTTGAGCCCAGGGTGAAAGTCTTACTGACAGCCATACAGCAGGCCTGAGGCAACAGCCTGACCTCTGGAGCCACAAGAAACGCCTTATGACATTTGCTCCCATTGGCAGATCATGAAACTGATGCCTAGAGCTCACCACTCCCTGGTCACCACCCTTGAGATTCTAAATTGCAACACTTAGATATTGCAACAACCTGGGTCACGTGGTTCCCAGGAATCCAGGCCCCATAACCTGAAACCTATCATGCTAATCTGACTCGCAATGTCATGATAGGACACATCCCTGCCAAAGATCTGAGTTGTAACTTCTTGATTGGAACCCCCTACCCCTATATAAGGTTGTGCCCTTCTGCAATAAACTAGATCTGCATCACCAAACCTGGTCTCCTGTGTCTGAATGCGGCTCTGCTGACACAGTCTCCTCACCAGCCCTGGGGTCCGGGACCAGGCAGAGGTAGCAGCGCAGAAGAGCAGCCTCAGCACCAGGTGAGCAGAGGCACGGCCTCAGCGCTGAGCAAGTGGAACCGAAGGGCGGCACCCGTGTGATCAGAGTCAGCACCAGGCGAATGGAGAGCGGCCGCAGCGGAGGAGCCACAGCAGCTGGTGGTGGCCATAGCAGACAAAATAAATTCCAAGCCATGCATGGTGTTGCACCCCAGTAATCCCAGCACCTGGGAGGCTAAGTGGAAGGATGGTGTGTTTGAGTCTAGCCTGGGCTACATAGTGAAACCTTGTCCAAAAAAAAATTTTTTTTGGTGTTTTTGAGACAGGGTCTCCCTGTAACCCCAGCTGGCCTGGAACTTGTGTGTAGACCAGGTTGACCTTAAACTCACAGAGATCTGCCTGCCTCTGCCTCCCAAGTGCTGGGACTAAAGGTATATGCTACCACACCCAGCTGAAAAATAATTTTTTAAATTCTAGAACTACACCACAATATGTTCTTCATGACTCCAGATTTCTGACCTTCAGATATATAAGGATCTGAAACTAATGAAAATGTTTGGCATTTGTACTGCAGTATATAGTAAAACCCAAAATTCATGTCTGCTCAACTCTTTTTTGTGTGAAAATAGGCGTTTTGACAGATATAATTAGCTGATTTAGAGTGCAGTCATACTGAATTAGAGTTGATTCTAATCCATTCACTGGTTTGTGTGAGACAGCATTGCACTGTGTAGCCAAGGCTGGCCTCAAGTGAGCAATCCTCCCACCTCAACCTCCTGAGTCCTGAGATGACAGTGTGTACCACCACATCCAGATGACTGGTGTCTATAATAAGAAACAACGATAGAGACCAAAGCACACAGGCACACAGGAGGGGGTCGTGTAAAGGAGCACCCTGAGATCAGAGTGATGATTTAAGTCAGGGAACCAGTATCAGAAGCCAAAAGCAGAATAGGAACCCCCCCCCTCCACTTAGAGCCTTGGAAGGATTGTGGCCCTGCCAAGACTTTGATTTTGGACTTCTGGTCTCAGGAACTGAGAAAATAAATTTCTGTTGTTTTAAATCACTGGGAAACTTAAAAGATCCATTGTTTTCTCCTGGCTAGTTACATCCCAAGTCCAAGAGCCTGAAACAGGAAGGAGAAAGAGGCTAGCTATTGTTCCAGTGTGCTGTGCAAGAACCTGTACCATCCTGTCCTCCGCAAGGGACTTACCTGAAGTATCCCTTTGTGTGTGACTCAGTCTTCTTTCCTGAACTCTGTGCCACAAAATGTCCAAGCCCATCTAATTTCTTGAAGGGGAGGAGGGAAGGTAGCCTCAGCTGGCCTTGAATTCAGAGATTGGCCTGCCTCTGCCTCCCAAGTAATGGGATGAAAGGCAGGCAAGTGCCACCATGCCCAGCTTCTCATTTTTTTTTTGTTTTTTTTTTTTTTTTTTTTTTACAAAGTCTGTCATGAAACAGATTGTATTACTAAGGGGCTTCAATCACATTCATGGTCCTGCGTTCTGGCTGCCTTATTGTTCTTGGTAAGCCCAAGCAGACACTATGCCAGGCTCTTCTCTCCATACCTCTCAGGGTTAAGTAACCACCAACAAATGGTGCCAGGCTTATAGCCAGAAAGACTTATGGGACTATTATCTATAAGCAGGCGAAATCACGGCAAGGACAGGTTTTAAATTGGGTGAACAGCTCAATAAAACAGCAAGTGTGAGGCAGCTGAAACTCCTCTTAGATCTGCCTTCTGCCTTGGTCTCCCCTACTGGAAGGGCTGCCCTTGAAGGATGCCATGCATATCTGTCCCTGTGCTGCTGATGAGAGGGCTAACAGTCAACCATCATTCCTCTAAGCACTTTTACACTTTTATTTATTTTCAGAACTCAAATGAAGCAGATACTATTACTTTAGTCATTTTTAAAAAATATTTTACTTTTTTTTTGTCTTTTTTGAGACAGGATCTCCTTGTAGCAGGGCTGGCCTGGAACTCCCTATGTAGATCAAGATAGCCTTGAACTCACAGAGATTGCCTGCCTCTGCCTCCCGAGCACAGGGATTAAAGGCATGTACCACCAAGCCTGGCTTTACTTATAATTTTTTATTTAATGTGTGTATGGGTGTAATGCGCACATGTGGGTGGGTGCACCTGTGTCGTGCAGTACCTGCGGAGGTCAGAAGAGGATGTCAGATCTCCTGGAAATGGAGTTAGGGGTGGTTGTTAGCCACCATGTGAGTGCTGGGAACTGAACCTAGGTCCTCTGCAAGAACAGCCAGTGCTCTTAACCATTGAGCCATCTCTCCAGCCCCTACTTTAGTCATACTTAAAGAAGTAAAAAAAAAGTAATTGACTATGATCACACAGGCAAGAAGTGATGGAGCCAAGATTTGAATCCAAGCCATTTAGCTTCAAAATATACAAGAAAACCCTAAAGATGACCATTTGTGATCTCCCCCTCCTGGTAATCTTACCTTTGGAAAAATCTTCTTTGCTTGCTTCCGACCTGAGGAATAGGAATGATGGGATGCCACGTACATATTTAGGTTGCATAGATTATGGTTTGCATGTTCCCTTCTTGGGTGGCACACTGGCAAAGCAAGCTGCTGTAGTCCTCACCACGGTGAGAACCTAAAGATGATTACAGGCAACAACCAGCAAAGAACAGAGGTAATCAATCCAACAGCCCTCAAGGAAATTAATTCTACTAACAGCCAAGTGCGATTAGAAGTGGAGACTCACCCAGAATCATCCTAACCTTGGCCAGAACCTCGATCGTAGCCTTGGGGGCGGACTCTAAACTGAGGAACCAGCCAGGTGTCTTTGAAACCCTGTCTGCATCCCCTCTGAAAGTGTAAGGTAAACACGTATGTTTTAGAGAAGTTTGGAGCTCATTGTTATGAAGCAATGGGTAACTAATACATTTCCATTGGCTTTAAATTCCAGCATGGTCACTAACTTGCTAACCATGTACCATCTTTGGACTCCAAGTTCCTCATCAATTAAATGAGAAATAAATTTGTTCTGTGTAATCACCCAACAACTATGTATTGACCAGTTACTCATTTTCAGGTGATGTTTGAATACTTTCTTCTTCTCTCTTTCTTCTCTTTCATTCTTTCTTTCATTCCTTTTTTTTCCTAGCCATAACAGGGAATGAAAGCGAGAGTATTCCCATGGATCTTTATTTTAATGAAGGGAGGTAGACAGTAGGCCAAAATGTAAATATGACTTATGTCAGATTGTACTAAGAGTTGGTAAGATAGAGATGCAGCAAGAGAGACGAAGAAAGTAAAACAAAAACCTAAATTTAAAAAGAATATTTTATCTAGGTGTGGTGGCATGATTATAATTCCAATGTTGGAAAAGCAGAGACAAAGGATTGTGTGAGTTCAAGGCCAGCCTGATCTACATTGTGAGTTCCAGGACAGCTGGGGCTACAAGGAGACCCTGTCTCAAAAAGACAAAAAAAAAAAAAACAAGAAAATACATGAACAAGAGGAACTTACAGCCTGCACTGCATAGTATTAGACAAGGAATCAAATTGAACTTTGAGTTAAAATAAAAGCAATTTCAGCCACAGACATCATGTCTGCCCTGCTAATCTATATCTGACATGACAAAGAAAATGAACTATTCCTTAGCAAATTGCTCTAATCAAAAATGATCTACACCAGGACTGGCAAGATGGCTCAGCAGGTAAAGGCATATGCCACCAAGTCTGACAGCCTGAGTTCAGTCTCCTAGATGTACAAGGCAGAAAGAGAGAATTAACTCTTGCAAGTTGTCCTCAGACCTCCACAGGTATGTGCATACACACGCATACACATACACATACACACACATACACACACACATAAATGTAATAAAAATTTTAATTAAAACAAAACCAAGTAGCATTGTTCCATTTCTCCCAGATCTAGTAAAAAACATGAAAACACTGGGTAGAAGTCTCTGAACGCCCCCCCCCTCTCTCTCCCCCTCTTTCTCTCCCCACTCCCCAGGCCCTTCATCACCAACAAGAATATGAGGCAACATAAAGCAGAGATTACAGATTTAAAATGTGCTAGAGGTGCTGGGGAAATGGCCCAGTGGTGAGAACTCCATGTAAATGCCAGATGGGCATGGTGGTCAGTTTGTAATTCCAGCCTCAGAAGTCAGAAGTCAGAGCAAGCTGGCTAAAGAGATTAGCCATGTGGAGAGCTTTGGGTTTGATTAAGAAACTCTGCCTTGATGACCAAGATGGAAGCGCAATTGAGGATGATTGTGGACATCAACCTCTGGCCTCCACATGTACATGTACACACCTGCACACACATGCACATCACACACATACATAAAAAATGTAAAAGAAAAACAATTTTTTAAAATTATGCTGATGTTCTTGGTAAAAATGAAACATTTGAGTAAGGGACCTGAAGGAGGTGAAGGACCAGGCCCTGCAGGTATCTGAGGAAGTGCTCAGCAGGAACAGAGAGTTCAAAGGCTCTGTGTGGGAGCATGCTCTGTAATGATCACAGCCTGGCAAAGGGTCCAGTGTGGCTATAGTAAGGACCCATGGGAAGAGGGAAAGAAGGCATATAAAGTCTTCAAAGTGCATAGTCAATGGGCAATGGCTTGAGCAGTTCTCCTCCCCTGGCTTCACTGGCTTGACCTTTCTAAAGTAAAACTTACTTTAGATGTTTAATGTGATGCTTAAAACCAATACAGGATTTTTTGTTTGTTTGTTACATAAGTGTTTTGCCTGCATGTATGTAAGTATACCCATGCATGCAGTACCCTTGGAGACCGGAAGATGGTGTCAGATCCCCTGGAACTGGATTTAAGAATGGTTGTTAGCTGCTATATGGATGTTGGGAACTGAACCTGGGTCCTCTGAAGAGCAGCCAGTACTCCTAACCACTAAACCAGCTCTTCCAGCCCCAAGGATTCTTAATTTTCCTTCTTTAAGTTGTATGCTAAATAAGAGTCCATTGTTTCATTATTAGATGGGTTCATATAACTTTATGATTTTTGCTTCATTTGAGAGGCAGAGGCAGAAATATCAGGCGTTTAAAGCCAGCCTTAGCCACCTAGCAACTTGGAGGCCAGCGCGGACTACGTGAGATCCTTTCTCGACAAAATAAAACAGAACAGGAAACACTCTGTAAATAAGAAACTGCCTGTTATGGTGTGTTTTGTGTAAGAATAACAATATAAAACTCCACTCAACACAAAGGACTTAAGCAGGTAGATGTACTTCTAACTTTCCACATGAGCAGCTATGGCAGACACCGTTTGTAGCCAGAGGAGCCACCACCTCAGGAACATCCTCTAAAATGTGACTAGGATCATCACTGACCTCAGCAAAGAACAGGACAAGTCAGTAAGAAGAAAAGTTGGGATTTACTAAGAAAGAGAGAGGAAAAAGACGGCACATGCTTAGATGTAAGTGGGGTGGGTGGAGAGATGAGAGAGAGAATATTTCTAAGTAGCTTAACAATAGCTTGTAGCTTTTGAAGCTATATTGCTCAAAGGATATAATTTACAACCAGGTTCAAAGATTAAGCAAAGTTTTAAAATTAAGTGTAGAAAATATAAGCTGGCTTATTTATTTCTCTTGAAGACTTTCCTTCTGTAAACGAAACTATAAGGTGATTGATGATGTGCATTGTTCAGTTTTAAGGCTAAGAGGAGTGAAAGGTCACAGATGTTTTGGCTGTAAGCCTTTGTTTAGGCAGTTTTAACACTTGTTTGAATTATTCCTCAGAAAGGGCTTATTGCCGCTATGCAAGCCTGCCTCACAGTGGTTTTGGTCTCGCCAGGTGTGCTGAAATTCCTTGATTGTGCCAGCATCTTGGGGTAAGTGGCTCCTCTCTCTTCCCATGACTCCTTAACCTCCCCTTTTTTATTCTGCCTCATCTGTTCTTTTCCCCTGTGACTAGACGAACTTCAAATCCAAAATGCTTCATTTTCTAGCTGGCTACCTTGAGGAAACACCTTAAAGTATCAAAAATAATTTGTTTCCTATTACACGCAGCTCACATCATAATAACATTAGAAAATGTGAACCACACGCAAAAGGGTAACGAAAGGGGAGCAGAGGATGAGCGATGCCAACACGTATTTGGATTCTGGAAAGCAAATTTTAAGTCAGTTTTTGCAGTAGAAAAGCCTGGAAACTGTCTTAAAAATGGCCTCCTGTGAATGGTCAGCTGATTAGTAACCCAGAACCTTCACAAAGGGGCACAGGCCCAAGGGTCAAGCTGAAATTGGGGGAACTGGATAAGAATCTGTATACAAAGTTGTCAGTCCCTCCCAGCTTCCACATACTATTTTTCAGACCCCATAGATTTATTTGGTTTTAATTGAGGGTCGGGTACCTGCCTTTAATCCCAGGACTCAAGAGGCAGAGGCAGGTGGATCTCTGTGAGATCAAAGCAAGCCTGGTCTACATAGCGAGTTCCAGGACAGGTGGGGCTACAAAGAGACCCTGTCTCAGAACAAACAAACAAGCAAAACCTTGAGGGAGTACATACTAGGTGCACAGTGGTCTGCGATTCCAGATGCAGGGTACCAACCAGTATTCACTCTAGACTGGCTGAGGGGCAAGCCAAAGTCAATCAAGTGACTATCTAGTGAATCAGCTGATTCACTGCATTGTAGAGCAAGGACAGGATGAATGAGCACCTCCAGTACCAGCATGCATTGCACAGACATCCCATTCATTTAGCTACTGTCATAGATGTCAGCTGTCCCACGTGGAGAATGATCCATGAGAGCATTATTTTGGGTTTCAAATGAGTGAGCACAGCAAGCGGCAGACAGTAGAACATCAGACACTTACACCATCCAGCAGACACTGACTGAGGAAGCCCCAGGCCCCCCAAACAGTCAGCTAGATCCACAAAGAGGATCCTGGACAGAACATCTCCTGGATGAAGCTTCCAATTAGCCATTCCCACCAGAAGCATTTATATATCATGGGATACAGAGTAACCGAGTCTTTTGCTTTGGGAAGGTACCCAGAAACTAGGAGGGGAGCTGAGGTCTCCCAGACAGAGGTTCACCGTCCTTCTTAAGGCAGGAGTGGTGCATGGAAAAATAAATGTAGTGACCACCCAAGGACTGGGGGCAGATGTATGAAGAGGTGAGATTGCATGTAGAGAAAGCACCCTTGTCTTCCAGAAAGCTCTAGGCTGATGCTTCTTCCCCAGCCTGCTTCTGCTGGGTGGAATATGTGTCTGATCTGACGCTCTACTGTCTTTCTGCTGCTTACCGATTACTTACTAAACTCACACCTTCAAAAACAAAAGCACAGCTATCATGGATCATTCCCCATACTGAACACCACCAGCTCAAACCATACTTCAGAAACAGTGGAATGATCTTCCATGGTGTGGTGGGAGAATCCAAGGGAGAGAGGTCAGCAAGACGGCTCATCTTCCCCAACAGAAAAGAAACGTAACATTCCATAAACAAGTATCTTCCAACTCCACTGACAGACAAACTAAGCTGGAGAGTGACAGAGAAGTGGTGAGATTCCTGTGAGAGACAAAAACGCAAGGCAGTGCCAGACAGGAGACCAGGTCACCTAGCCTGACCACATGTCTCCCAGTAGGACCCACTCAGAGCCAAGACAAAATTTCTTACAAGAAAAAGATAGACTGAAGACCTTCCTCCCGCCAAATGGCCTCCATTGCCAATTGAGACAAGTACAAAGGAGATCCCCTTTGTCCTCACAGGCCTCATAGTTTAGAGAGTTGCCCAGAGTTCACACCATCGCACTGCCACATCGTATACGTCTCCCCTTGAGAGCTAAGCCACTGTGGCTCAGTGCCATCTTGAAACCAGACCCACTGCTAGAATGTGTCCTGCCCTGTGGGCTGGTAACTACAATGTAGAACCATACTTGAGACTCCACAGCTGTTCCACACCCCAGCTGCTCAGAGCTTAGGTTCAGCACAAAGCAGGAAACCTTGGATTGTACCAGTATTGCCTCCCATCCTGCAGAGAATCAACAGAGATGCACAGAGGGGAAGCCGACACATAGCCAGTAGCCTGACGTGCCCATGTGTGCCTATGGCCAGCCCAACAACCCAGCAAGAGTCACCCCTCCTAACCCAGTGAACACCTGACCAGACCACAGTGCCCACCACACTCAAATGAGGTCTCTAACAGCCTGCCAAGTGGCAACCTCGCCTCCTCCCTGGAGAGCTTGCCACACAGCCTACTAAACTGTAGTACATGGCTATTCACTTACCTGGCCCAGCAGGCAGCCAGGTAGCAGCCCAGCACCTTAATGAACCTGATGCACAGCCCAGAATCCACAGCACCCATGTACACCCAAACTCAACCCAACAGTAGGATAGATGATGGCCCCATCCACTAGACAGCCTGCTGTATGGCCAACAGCTGATAGCACCCATAGGTACCTTTGCTGGTACACAATGGCTTAACACCAGGAAAATCATGCCAACCACCACAGTTACAAATATTCTCAGTCTAGGCCACTGACACGACTGCAGATGCCACTAATATGGATTACAATTGAGGAAACTGCACAGAAACACTACTAAGTCCATTCAGTACCAAAGCTGAGACCCACTGTGTTCTATATGGTCTGGAGAATGAGCTCTGATGCTCATATTATCACTTTTGAATGAGTGAGTTTATTAAATACACATATACCTAATATACATAGCAAGACAGATATAAAGAATATATATATAGAGAGAGAGACAGACAGAGAGAGAGAGAGAGAGAGAGAGAGAGAGAGAGAGAGAGAGATCATCAAAGATGGCTCCCATAACACCCAACAAAAATCAACTGAGAAGCCCCTTTAAAGTAGCCAGCTCAAGGTCCTGATAGAGTCCAGGGCAGAGCAGAGTGTCCTCTCAGGGGAGGCTTCCAAGTAAGAGAACAAATAATGGCAGGAAAGTAACATCATCAAACCCAGGGCTTACAAGACATCCAGCAGAAACCAACTCAGGAAGCCCAGTTAAGGCAGTCAGCTGGAGTTCCCCATCCAGAGTCTCTGGCAGAGTAGAGCATCCCCTTCCATGATGCTTCCAAGTAAAAGAACGAACAGCAACAGATCAAGATAACATATCAAATCGGGTCTCACCACATCCAACAGAAACTTACTGGGGAAGCTGAAGCAGACAGCTGGAGTTCCCAACTGAGCTTTCTCTCCATGGATGAGCGTCCCAGGACTGAACCTCAGCTTCTCTTTCTCACTGCAGGCACATTTATATCATGGGATGAACAGCAGTCACCTCTGCTGGAAATGGTTTACTTTCTAGCTATGTTCAGGGCTCAATGTTTCTTCTCTTGGGTTATTTTGTTGTTTCCCTTCCTTCTCACAGGCTGAGGGACCAGCCCATCCCTAGACAAGGGGCCTTCGAGGACACTTTCAAATAAACATGTTTAGGTCTGAAATGGGGGGAGCCAGCTTCTCGGTGAGTTCAAACAGCACATGACAATTTACCAAAATAATGTACATCACACATGACTTCTTTTATGTGTCACATTGTGGGGGCTGAGAGTCATGTGTATGAATTTACTGAACATATGGTATGGAGTCTACGAATATGGAAGGCCAACTGTATACATAGTATGCATTTTATTTTTATTATGTTTAAGATTTAATTTTCTTTATGCATGTGTATGTGTCTGTGTGACTGTATATACATGTGTGTGTGGCAGATACACATGCCAGTGCAAGTGCAGAGACCTAAAGGGGGCATCAGATCCCTCAGGGCTACAGTTACAGCATTTGCAGAACACTTGGCTTGTTACATGGGTGCCAGGATCCAAACTCTGGTCCTCACGATTATGCAGCAAGTGCTTGTAACCACTGAGCCATCTCCCCACTCTCTATTATTTGTGTGTGTGTGTGTGTGTGTGTGTGTTGCATTCTCATGAATGTGCATATGCATGTATCCATACACGTGCATGTGGAGGTCAGAGCAGGACATCTAAGGTTTCCTCTATCACTCTCCAAAGCCTTATTGCCTTGAGACAAGGTCTCTCACTGACCCAGACACTTGCCGTTGCAGTTAGTCTGGCTGGGCTCTCAGGATCTGCCTGTAATAACCCCCCAAAGCTGAGGTTACAGGCATATACAAACATGCCTGGCTTTATTTATTTATTTAGTATTTTGTTGTTGTTTTGAGACAGGGTCTTGCTATAACCCCAGCTGGCCTGGAACTCACTATGTAGACCAGGCTGGTCTCAATCTCACAGAGATCTGCCTGCCTCTGCTTCCTGAGTGCTGGAATTAAAGGCATGAGCCCCAATGCCTAACTTTTGACATGGGTGCTAGGGATTTGAACTCAGGTCCTCATGCTTGTAGAATAAGCTCTCTTACCCACTGAGCCATCTCCCTGAGCCCCTCTAACCTATATTTTAGTTATCCATTCATCCATCCATGCACACTGATGCAGCTGCCTGAAGTATCACAGATGTGTTGTTTTCAATGTATCAAGCAAATTCAATTTCTAAGAGCAAACATACCTTAGGAATATTTACTGTCAGATAAGTTCTGATTCTCCAGAAAGGATTATTTATTTTCCTCACTATTAGTAAGTATAAAGAGAAGGTTTGTAATAAGGGCAGCCTAGAAAATGGCATTTATAATGTAAGTGGAAAGGACTCTTGCTCTACCCAACTCACAATATTTCATATAACATAGCCTCTAATCTAGTTTGTTCTTCAACACAGTAATGGACTATGGCAGTGTTTCTTAGTACATGAAATTACAGTATATTTCCTGGTTAAGGCCTTTTGGAGACATAATGTCTGCGTTCCCTGAATTAGTGCTGAATCTTTGCCCTGGCGTGTGTTTTGTTCCCAAGCCCCTGCTCCAGCACCCTCCTCAGGCCGACTTGCTCCCCTCTCTTGCTGCTCTTGCCAGCCTGCTGGGTCCTTTGTGTCTCCACCATGTGATTAGACTCAGCTAGTAGTCCTCTGGGATATCCATGCTGATCACATCTGCCCTGGCTTTCAGCAGAAGTCTACCCTCTCCTCTTTCCAAGTACTCTAGTGTCAGATTTTCCATTTCCCAAAAACACTGTAGTCTGGGCTCCTCTGATGACCCTGTTCTTTACTCTGGGAAAAGTAATACCAGTGTGGCCCCATAAAGAAAAATAGGAAATCACTTCAATCGTGTGTATTTCATTTATATAAATACCCCAAACCGCCTACTTTATAAAGAAAGAAGGCCAGATGTGGTGGTATGTGACTGTAATCCCAGCATGTAAGAGACAGAAACTTCGAACCAGCCAGTGCTCATAATGAGATCTTATCTCAAAACAAACAAAACCCAAACAAACAGCCAGGACCAGTGAGATGGCTCAGTGGGTTAAGGCTCTTGTTGCCAACCTAACAACCTGAGTTCAACCCCCAGGACCCACATGAAGAGAGAAAACCAACACCCAAAAATTGTCCTCTGGGGGCTGGAGAGATGGCCCAGAGATTAAGGGTGCTGACTGCTCTTGCAGAGGACCGGGGTTTGGTTCCCAGTCAGTTGTTCCAGCTAACAATCATCTGTAACTCCAATTCCAGGGGATTTGATACTCTTTTCTGGCCTCTGCAAGCAATGCACACATGTGGTACACTTACATATATGAAGGCGAATATTCATACACATAAACAATTTTTTTCAAAGTTGTCCTCTGGCCTCCGCATGCCATAACATGCACACACACAAATAAATGAATGAGGGCTGGTGAGACGACTGAGTGGTTAAGAGCACTGGCTGCTCTTGCAGAGGACCCTGGTTCAATTCCTAGCACCCACATGGCAGCTAACATCCATAACTCCAGTTCCAGGGGATCCGATGCCCTCTTCTGACCTCCACAGACATTGCATGACATGGATGCACCTACCTACATGCAGGCAATATATTCATATACGTAAAATAAAAATAATAAATAAAATATTTTTAAATGAATGAATGAATAAATAAATGTAATACAATTTTAAACAAAAAAAAAGTTTTATTTAGTGCACAGGTTTGGAGGCCGAAAGACCAAGACCAGGCAGCCCCATTGGTTTGGCCTCTAGTGAGGGCACAATGGTGATGTCATCATGGTTGGAGTGCCTACCATATTGAGATATCACAGGGTCAGACAGGAATCTGGAGAGCTTCTGGGGCTAGGACTTTGACAGAACTAACTCTTCAGGGTACCATGAGAATTACCTTAGTCTCCTCTGAAAACAGCCTCTTCAGTGGCATCTTGACTTCTCATTAGGCCCCACTCTTAAAGGTCCCACATCACACTGAGGCTAGAGCCTCTAACATATGAACCTTTCGGGCACAAACCACATTCAAGCCATAGCAACAAGTATAAAGCATCCTGAAGGATTCTAAGCCTGACAGCTTTTGATGGAACTATACTATATTTACCATATATTTGGATACAAGTGTTTTATCTGAAAAGAATGAGAAGGTTGTTTCTATTTCAAATAGAGAAAGGTAATACTTTATAACTAGGTGAAAGAATTGCTAATGTGACAACTGCTGGTTAGGATGCCCAATCAGGGAGAAAATTGTAAATATCCCACCATCACTCAAAATAGTGTGACACGTGAAACCATATGTATCACATCAGAAGATCACAAAAAGGGAACTCTATAAGAGTCATTATCGCTAGGGCTGGGGAGATAGTGCAGTCTGCAAAGTGCTTGCCACATAAGCACAAGGACCTCAGCTTCATCTGCAGAATCTGCATTTAAAAAGTCCAATGTGTGTCACATGCTTAGAATCTCAGTGCTGACAAACTAGAGACAGGCAGATCCATGGGCCTTGCTGGCGAGTCAGCCTAGTCCACTCAGAAAGCCCCAGGCCAATGAGAGACCCTGTCTCAAAAAATAAAGGTGAAGATAACCTCCTGATGAATAACATTTTCTGGTCTCAAACACATGTGCACATGTGCATGTATACAACACCTGTGTACTCATATGAACACACAGATAGAGTTATAGTTGCCTAAGCTAGGGATAAAAATATCAAAATTCTTTAAACCAATGTTTTTCAAAATGTGTCCTTTAGCAAACTCAGTATCACCTAGAAATGCAAATTCTGGCTCCATCCCAGACCTGCTGGCTCAGACACTCTGGGTCAGCCATTAATTTGTGTTTCAATGGGCACAGATGATTCTTGCACACATTAAATTTGGAGAACCACTGCCTTCATGAATGCAGAAGTTGCTGGGTAAAAAATGTGCATTCTGACTGTATTAGGGCTGTTGTGACTCTATGTTTGTAGAAGTGGGGAAGTGCTGACTGTGGTAGAGCTAAGGAGATATGAAACCCCAGAATCAGCTCACAGCTAGTGCGTGTATTCCAGCTGCTCTTGTAGGTTTGTGGTCCAACAGTCTTAGAGACAGATCTACCAAATCCTAGGCCTGGGCAGAATAAAAAGCACATTAGAGAAAGGGCAGGAGTGGACATTTGTATCTCTAGACCTTTTAACTGTGAAGAATAGAGTTCTTGGCATGAGGAGGTGCTGATAGGAGTTGTGGCTTTTGGTCCATATTACCATGGATCCTAATTTGATTCCCCCATCAAAAGAGATCCTGAGATGAGGACATAATCCAGGTAGTCTTCCTGGAACAAGTGACCAAGCAGAGGGGAAGTGACACAGGAAGAAAAGTTTTCTGGTGAGCCAGCTCTTAAAGTAGATAACTTACAGCAGGGTGTGGTGGTGCACACCTGTAGTCCCAGCACTTGGGAGGCAGAGGCAGGTGGATCTCTGTGAGTTCAAGGCCAGCCTGGTCTACATAGTGAGTTCCAGGACAGCTGGGGCTACAGGGAGACCCTGCTTCAAAAAGACAAATAAATAAATAAATAAATAAATAAATAAATAAATAAATAAATAAATAAGTAGATAACTTACAAGCCCATGGAAAACATCAAGAAGATGTGACCCATTCTGTTCACAGGGTGAGAGAGCCTGAGTATTTCTACCCCTTCTGACCCCAGCTGACAGGCTGGCCACAGGGAACACAAGTTCCCAAGAACTTCTGAGAATAACAAGGGCTGACAAAAGTACAGACACTCACTATTATAAGCTGTGAGCAGATGCACAGACATTATGGATATGAAATGAATCATGGGTGGATTTCCAGTAATATTGGTGTCTTCAAGGTCAATAGCAGTCCAATCCAGGTCCTAGGACTGGCAAATGAAGACTTGGGCCCCACTTCACAGAATGTTTTTTTTTATTTCTTTCTGAAGCAGTAAAGAAGTTTTGGAAATATTAAAACAGGTTAGGAAACAAGCGGGCACATGTGACTCTTGCATTGCCTCTGTGACTCAATTCCCAATGCCATGGTTTCAGCAGTTGCACAAAGAACCTATGAACTGCGGACTCATAACCTTGGGTTCCTCAGTACAGAGACAACTTGTTGACATCAGCTGTGCTATCAAGAATCATCTTAAGTTCCCTTTTTATTTTAATTTTTATGTGTATAAATTGCCTGCATGTGTGTAAGTGCACCCATGTCATGCAGTGACGGAGGAGGTCAGAAGAGGGCATCAAATTTCCTGGAACTGGAGTTACAGATGGTTGTTAGCCATCATGTGGGTGGTGGGATTCAAACCCAGGTCTTCTGAAAGAACGGTCAGTGCTCTTAACTTCTGAGCCATCTCCTTAGCCCCTTTAAGAGCCTTTTGAACTAAAGAAAAGCAAACAATAAATCTTTTGACCTACACATAATGAAAACAGGCTATCTTCTTCAAATCTAAAGACATAACTATATCTTTCTAGTTTTTCATTTTTGTTTTTTGTGTGTTTTTGTTTTTCTGTTTTTTGGTCTTTTTGAGACAGGGTCTCCCTGTAGCCCCAGCTGTCCTGGAACTCACTATGTAGACCAGGCCGGCCTTGAACTCACAGAGATCCCGTGCCTCTGTCTCCCGAGTGCTGGGATTAAAGGCGTGTGCCACCATGCCTGGCTAGTTTCATTCATTCCTAAATACTGTTCTTGTGTATTGCTTATGCATGCTTTCTGTGCCCCACTATATATACAAACATATAGTTGTTGGGGTCCTCTGTTATGCAAGTAGAAGTCTCTTCACGTCCGGATAGCTCACGACCTC
>NW_008340872.1:3397272-3399689 GCF_000622305.1 Nannospalax galili | reverse complement strand
CCCTCCAGCACAGGAGCTACCAGGTTTTAATCAGGCGTTGTCTGATAGCCTGATAGAAGCCCACCGCCCTATGTAAATGAGGCATCCTAAAAGTACCAATCAGCTAAGACTTCTTCTACTGTCTCTACACTATAAATAGTCCTAGTTTTACCCTAATAAAGTTGGAGCCTGGATCACCTCACTCAGACTCGGAGCCTGGATCACCTCACTCAGACTCGGAGCTGGATCACTTAGAGCCGGATCACTTAGACTTGGAGCTGGAGCTGAATCACTGAGATCTGAGCTGAGTCACTTGTCTTGAGCTGTAACACTAAATCCTGTGATCCAGTCTCCCCGGGGGCTGCTATTCCTCCGTTATCGGCCCACGGATACCCCAGCTTTCGCCACCTCCGTGCCTCTTCCCTGTGGAGTTCACTGGCCAGGAACTCCGCAATCCTGAGGAAGGGTACAGGGGTGTAATAGAGGCAGGATTCCGACTAGATACTACTCTAGTAGCAAAGGAAGCTCTCAGCTCCAGAGAAGTGTGTAGCTATCAGCTACAGCCAGCATCAGAGAAGTCTGCGCACCTGCCATCTCCAGAGAGGTGCGGCGGGCCAGGCCCACCAGCGGCTAGCCAGCGGGACCAGAACCACGTGGGAGAGTGCATGCACACCTGACCCTGGGCCACATCCAGAGTGAGTGCGCCCGGGAGCCCAGGCGCGCTCCCCACATCGCTTGCGGCCAGACTCACGCCAGGACTAGCCAGGTGTGGCGGAGACCCCAGGGTGCCCGCACACACCACGCCGGGGGTCCAGCGACCCACCCCATATATAGTGACAGCTTAGTCTAATCCATTCAAATGAGTTGCCACCTCTGCTATATGTTCTGTTCTCATTGAACATTGCTTGCTAATATCAGTGTTTCATAGTGGACCGCATGGGGTGGAATATACCTTAATAAATTGTTATGTGCTGTTAGAGCTCACTGAGAAGCTGGCTCTGGGGACAAACTACTCCCCCACCTCATTTCAGATCCAAACATGTTTGTCTCAAAGTGTCCTCCAAGGCCCCTTGTCTGGGGATAGGCTGGCCTCCCAACTCTGTGAGAGGGAAGAGAAAACAACAAAACTGCCCAAAGTAAAACACTGTGCCCTGAGAACAACTAGAAGGTAAATCATTTCCTGCAGAGGTTGTTATTGTTCATCCCATGACATAAAAGTGCCTGCAGTGGGAAAGAGAAGCCAGTTCAGCCCTGAGAAGCTCATCCATGGAGAGAAAGTTCAGTTGGGAACTCCTGCTGACTGCTTCAACTTTCTCAGTTGGTTTTTGCTGGATGTTGTGGGCACCTGATTTGAGGATAGGTCTGTTTCTTTATTTTTATTTGTGTGTGTGTGTGTGTGTGTGTGTGTGTGTGTGTGTGTGTGTGCCATATGTGTACAGTGCCTGTGAAGGCCTGAAGAGGCCATCAGATCTCTCGAAGCTAGGGCTGGAGAGATGACTTAATGGTTAAGAGCACTTGCTGCTCTTCCAGACGATCTGAATTCAGTTCCCAGCACCCATGTCAGGTGGCTCACAACTGCATTAACTCCAGCTTCTACAAGTCTGACAAACAAAAGAGAAAGGATGCAGCAAGTCAGTGCTCTCTGGGGAGGTGGGCTTCAGGGAGCAGAGAGTGACCTACCTGCATGGTGGAACCCCCAGGGATTCCAAACCAGTAGCCACTAACATGGAGGAAACAAATATTAGTTTTATTTTTAAATATTTTTAAATACCTTGTATTTAAAATACCTGGTATTTGTCTACTGAAAGGATCCATTTCAAATGTCTATTTTGCATGAGTTATGGCATGCCTAAACTAATGTAATAGCATGTATATTTAAGTTATAAATAACAAGGCACATATTGGAAATAAATTTTCAAATACATTATTATTTAATAATGTTTCTTCCCTATTGGAGTTATGTAATAAAAAACCCAAAAGTCATTGCTCTTGGCTCTGAGGCGGTAGGAAGGTGAGAACAAGCTGAGGAGGACCAGAAGTAAAGGGTTATTTTTACAAATCTATCAAAAGACCAGCAATGCCAGGAAGTGACTACTCTGCCGGTCCTGCCTGCCTCCTCATCCCCTTATCAAACAGCATGCCTTTATTCGTAGGCCAAAAGAAGCAGATACATCTTTTCTTCTTTAAAGATTAATTAGGGCCGGGTGTGGTGGTACACACCTTTAATCTCTTGGAAGGCAGAGACAGGTGAATCTCTATGAGTTCAAAGCCAGCCAAGTCTACACAGCAAGTTCCAGGCCAGCCAGTGCTATATAACAACACCCTATCTCAAAAAGAGAAAGAGAAAGAGAGAGAGAGAGAGAGAGAGAGAGAGAGAGAGGATTATTCCTAATACTAGGAAAGTTAAGGCAGGAGGAGCAAGAGCTCAAGGACAGCCT
>NW_008340872.1:3388559-3397194 GCF_000622305.1 Nannospalax galili | reverse complement strand
GGCCATTCAGCGGGCCAAAGTATCTTACCATTGTGAAGTTGTAACAAGGGAGCTCCTCTGCTTACCTACTCTACAGGGACATCCAGACAAAACTCTGCCTTAAAAACAGACACTATCATTTTCCAAAAACTACTCTGTTTACCTTAGCCATCTATGAAAGTCAGACTATCTTTACCTTTTAAATAATAAATAAATAGGTACCCAATAAATAAAATTTATTAAAAATATATTTCACATGCTCAAGAAGATGAAAAAAAAGAGCATTAGAACGTTAAGCGACAACAAGAGCAAACCAAGATTCTAAAGGCAAAAAGTACAAACGTCTAAGCTGAAAAGTTCCCCAGATTAGGACTGATTCCTTATTGGATACTGCAAAAGATAAGAACAATTAGCTTGAAGACACAGATAGAAGAACTACCCAAAATGAAACAGAAGAAGGAAAAGGGCCGAAGGAAAAGGGAAAGACGTGTTGCTCACTGAACTTTCAGACAGGTTAATGCATGTGCGTTTGGAAGAGAGTAAGGAAAGGATACAAAACCATTGTGAAAGGAATGGCCAGTGGTTTTCCAGACTCATGAAAGCTATAAGCCCACAGATCCAACAACAAACTCAACAAGCCCTAAGCACAAAAATAATTCAAGAAGATGTGCTATAGCTCTTCAAACAGAAAGGGCCCACTGAATGGCCCGCTGGGTGTCTACGTAGTACTTAGGACACTCAGCCAAACCAAAGCAGCAACCAAGCCTTCATCCACATGCTGTGACAATACAAGAAACAAACAAAAAGAGACTCCCACTCTTGGTGTTCCCTTCTCCCCCATCCCCAGAATGGCTCAGTGGAAAGTCAAGATGAATGCCAGAGAATTGTCACTGTCATCACAGAACCCAGAACAAAGACTCCCTTTTCTTTATGGACTAAGGAGAAAGGAGAGGGAGAGGGGTTAGAAGTAGAAAAGTACTGAATGAAAGTAGAGACAGAGTCCTAGACCTCTAGAGGAAGGTATCTGGGCTAGAAAGCAGCTATGTTCATGAGTAAGGTTGGCCTGGGGAGGCTGAAGTTCTTACTGCAAGTCCCACTAAGAAACTGTGATGCATTGCTGAGCACCAAGTCTGGTGTGGGAGAGCAGTATCTTCTGTGAGGCCTGGCAGACTTAGCCTTTGAACTTCTGTGTTCACAACTGAGATTTGACACTCAGGATTTGGGCGTGGAGCCAAAATCCTCAAATGGGGGAGTGGAGTAGTTGGGTATAAAAGGCACCCCACCCCTTTCCCCTAGCTTAGCGGCCCAAAGTCTAACTATTAGGAGAGAGATCTATCTTGAAGACAAGATCGAAGCCATCAGCATAAATGACAATGACCTCATGGAAAGGGAAGAGACCACTCAGTACAATCACTTAAGGAGAGTGGGGACAAAGCAGGGAGAGATACCAGTACTGGAGTCACAAGTTGTAAACCAGGTTTGCACTGGAGATAGAGAAGAGCTGGGGAAACAGAAGAGCAAATGAATGTACAATCAGGAGACCCAGACAGGAAGGGAGCAGGAATGACAGATACCAAATCCTGTGGCGAAATAGCAAGATAAAGATTGTGAAGGGCTGGCAAGATGGTTCTGGATAAAGGTGCCTGACACCAAGCCTGATGACCTGAATTCAGTCCCTGGGACCCACATGATGGAAGGAGAGAATGAACTCTCGCAAGTTGTCCTCTGACTTTCACACTGTGCCATGTATGCCTACACACACACACACACACACACACACACACACACACACATACACACACACACACACAAATAAATGTAAATTATTTTCAAGATAAGGCTGTAAAGATTTATTGGGTTTAAACCCTAGAAATTGGCTAGTGATCTTGGCAAGGACAAAGCAAGCAGGAGGTGGGGGCAGGAGGCAGACTTAGAAGACCGAAGATGTGAATTAATGGGATGTCAGAAAACAAAGATAGTTTTAGACAAATGTAACTCAGTTTGACGGTGAATGACAGGAGGAAAGGTAGCTTCTGGAAGGGATAGAGGAGACACCCCTGTAAGGTGGAGGACTTGACAATGTTGACCAGTTGGTGGAAAGAAGCCAAATGGAATTGAAGTGATAGAAGATGGGGACACTAACCAGTTAAGCCACTCCTTGAAGAAAGGGGTCTTCCCACTAGAAGATGGAAGGGAAAGATGGAGGCAGGTGAGTTCTAGGTCTTAGTAACAAGGAGCTGAGACCTGATCTATGAATTGCTTGTGTTTTTTCAAGAAAGTCAAAGTCAGTGGGAAAACATCTGTTGCAAATAAGAGAAGAAGTGGTGGGCAGAGGTTTGAAGTGAGTGCAGGTTTTTCGTTTCATCCCAGTTGAGGTTGGAGACTGAAGTTTTTCTCACGAATTATGTAGTAGAATTATGTAGTCCCTCAGGGTTTTCTCCAGCAGAACTAGATCTCCCCTGGGCCCTTCTGGAACTGAAAAACAACAGCCATGATGGCCAGAGGGAAACGATGTTTATTGAGGGCCAAATATTGCACTAAGCTCTTCATATGCATTAATTTAAAGCTCACCACACCACTATGATGTAGACATTGTTATGACCCCCATAAGTAAATAAGGATAGGCCAGGCGTGGTGGCACAAACCTGTATCCCAGCACTTGGAAGGCAGAGGCAGGCGGATCTCTGTGAGTTCAAGGCCAGCCTGGTCTACATAGTAAGTTCCGGGCCGGGGCTACAGGGAGACACTGTCTCAAAAACAAAACAAAACAAAAAAAAGGAAATAAGGATAAATAATTTGCTCAAGAGTACCAAGCCATGTTGACTTCAGAACTCATACCCTTTTTGGGAGGTGGGGTTGGTTTTGAGACAAGATCTCACTATGTATCCCTGCCTCTGCCTCCCAAGTGCTGGGTAACAATACATTCTTTTTTTAAAAAAAATTTTTGCTTCATTTTTATTTCATGTGTATGCATGTATTGTGTGCATGTGTGTATTGTATGCATGCATGCAAGTACACCAGTGTCATGCAATACCCTCGGAGGACAGAAGAGGGCATCAGATCCCCTGGAACTGGAGTTACTAACAGTTATTAGCTGCCATGTGAGTACTGGGACTTGAACCCGGGTCTTCTGCGAGAACAGCCAGTGCTTTTAACTGCTGATCCATCTCTCCAGCCCATGAACTCATACCCTTTTAAAAAATATTTTTATTTTATTACTTTTTAATTATATAAGTGTCTGTGTGGGGGTTTGTGTACATGACTGCTGCAGCTGCAGGCTGCTGTGAGCGGTTTGAAGTGGGTGGTGGGACTCTAACTCAGGTCCTCTGGTGTTGGGGAACCCTGCTGTTAGGGTTGCAGTTTCTCCATGGCCGGATAGCCTGAGTGGCTCGGCGCCTGATGGAGAGACTCACCTTTTCAGCAGGGGGCCTCCTGCTCTCTTCCTGGCTCACCTTGCAGTGCCGCCACAGATGCCTTATCTGAAACATGACCTCTGGCATAGAAACTACCAGGTTTTTTCTATGTGATAATCAGGCACTGTCTGACAGCCTGAAAGATAGAAGCCCACCGCCACATGTAAATAAAGCATACTACGAGCACCTATCAACTGAGGCTTTTGCTACTGCCTCCACACTATAAATTCTCTAGTTTTCCCCCTAATAAACCAGAGCTGTATCATTGAATCAGGCTGAGCTGTTTTCACTGTGTCTGGAGCTGTGTTTCACTGCACCTGGGACCAGCCTGTGATCAGTCTTCCCGGAGGAGCTGTCCTCCGTCAGCACTCACTAGCGCAGCTTCTGCGATCGCCGCTCCTGCACTCCCGGCCCTTGTGGGTCAGTGGCCAATGACCCACGAGCTGAGAGGGAGGCCCCACAGCTAGCCCGACCCTCCTGCAGCTTGGTGCAGAGCCCGCTGCAGCCTGCAGAGCCCGCCTGCAGCTGGCAGCACCCGCCGCAGTCGCAGAGAGAGAAAGAGACCCGCCGCCTTGGCACAGAGCCTGCCTGCAGCTGGCAGCACCCGCCGCAGCCCTGGAGAGAGAAAGAGACCTGCCGCCCGGCACTCTGGAAGAGCAGTATATGCTCTTAACCACTGAGCCATTTCTCCAGTCCCCAGAATTAGTACTCTTAAACAGTAGGCCCAGTGTCTGTTTTAGGGATCCATGTGGCAGTCTACCATGGCAGTCACTTGAAAACATTTCTTCACCAGTTCATAGTTGATAGGTGAAGTAGCCCATGGACAAATTGGGTTGATGGGGTGGGGGGAAGCACCAAGACACAGATAAAAACTCTCAGCGGGATAGTTTTATTTGGCATGAGACAAGTTGTCTTCTGGGGAGGGAAAATGTCAGCCCACGGGTTGTGAGCTGGGACCTTTATAGGGGGACTTTGGAGGGGGGCTTCAGAAGGCAGGATGATTTGTTTTTTAATTAGGCGGGAGGGGGCGTGCAGACAGGAAACATGACACTTGTCAGAACAGCTACAGTTAAAACCTGCCCCCTTCCATCTGTCAGCCAGGATCTGGGTCAAGAGGTGTTTATTTTGCCCTTTTAAGATCAAAAGGGAAAAACTGCTGTGCTGAAGCAACTCCTGGGGTCTCTGGTCAAAAGGTGGAATCTGTTTATCTTGTCTTCCGAAATCAAAGGGAAAGTAAGAGTCTGCTTCTCTTGACTTCAACAACCAAGGTGCTTATTAACTCGGTTCCATTTCTCAGGCGCTTGCGGACCCACCCACCTCAACCCCACCCCCGTGAGGCCCTGTTGGAGACAGGGAGAGCTGTTGTGGATCAGAACCCTAACATTCCAGCCTTTCGTGTTGTAGGATGGGGGCGCCGTTGTCATCTTGCTACTTCCTGCTGGACAAGGTTGCCGTGGGAGAGGCTGGATAAGAAGCCAGACAGCAGGGGTTCTCTCTTCCTGCATCTGAACAGGGTCCTCGTCAATGGTTGACAGGCGCCCCTATACATGTAGAGGGAAGGAAAGTAACAACTGATTAAAATTAGTGTGAGTTTGCTTTTGGATTTGGTCCTGAAAATATCTGAAGAGGCAAGGAGCAGTGGTTAGCACCAAAGTAATTGAAAGCAGGGGGCCCAGTAAGGGAAGAAGCCAAGGAGTTAATCCTGTAAAAATATCCCATTGAGATGACTGCTGGTACTGGGAATTTTTAAATGAAAGATTTTTTGCTGCCTGCTGGAGCCATTCTATATCATGCTCAACCTTACCAGATTGGTTGATAAAATAGCAGCATTCTTCACCCCAAAAAATGCAGGTTCCCCCTTTTTCTGCAGTTAATAGATCTAGGGCTCGCCTGTTCTGGAGGGAGCAACTTCAGTTAGAGAGCATAGTTGCTGTTGTGAGATCTCAATTGACTGGGCTGTAGTTTCCACTGTTGGGGTGAGTTCCTGTCTGAGGTCCTCTATTTCCTGAGAGAGATGCTGGGTTGAGAACAGCATGTGTCCCAAACCTCTGGCCTCGAGCCCACTGGCTGCCACTGATACCACCAGGCTGACTCCTACCAGGACTGCCAAGGTGGCTGGCCTCCTTGTTCTGGTCCCTTCTTTCCCTGTGGATAAGACATTATACACTTCTCCCAGTGTGTATAGGGTTAGTTTGGGTTTAAGAATGACCAGAGAGCAGGTGTCCTCAATCTGTGGAGAGATGCAGGACTATGTTTTGGAAGAACAGAGAAAGAGTAGTCCTGAAGTTAGAGCTGTATTTCCCTTAATTGTGACATTTCAGCTTGATGAACGTGGGCATTTGGAGGTTCATGGAGTCCAACACTCTGTTTTGTCAAGAAAAAGGGGAGGGACAGGCAGGGGTCCTTATATTAGGAGTTCTTGAGAACCTTGAGTGTTAGCCTGGGGAGTAACAGTGTAAACTGGGAGGGAGGATGAGAAGTGAGCCCTGTAGGGGCCACAAAGGAAGCAAGTGAACACATTAGTACTAGAAAAATTCTTCAGATTAAGCAATAAAGTGGGATCCCAGGAGAAGCTGTGGGAGGCGTTAAGGCATTGAAGCTGCTTCATTGTCAGGTCCCTTGTCTGATCCAGGACTTCCATAGCCCACTGGGGCCTTGAGTCCTGGATTGTCTTTTTTATCTTTACTCACCAGCAGTCTATGACAGCTGCTGTGTACTGGATCCCTGATGTAGCAATGCAGTCCCCCGTCCATGAATGCAGTTTAAGTATTTTGAAGGTCACTTCCCCCACAGACTCCTTGTTTATACCAATTGTGTCTGTGTAGAATTGAATCCCTGCTACACTTACGATCTGTCAGGTCAGTTGCCCGAGTGAGTTGGTTTGTGCCTATTCCATATCTACCCCATCCCTCTTTACCCACCCACTCAGCCAATGATAGTTGCAATCCCATGAGGGGCAGCCTTCTCAATTGCCCAGGTCCCTGCATTCCTTTTTGGTTTGATCATCTGTGAAGCAGAAGAATCTGCCATAGTGGGTGTCTACCATGTCAAATTTAAGGGAAATAGTGTTACATGAAGAAAGTGGGCACGTAGCGGAGCTAAGGAGCTTGAGTTCTCAGTTTCTATTATTAATCTCGACATTTCAAGTGTATAGGAGCATGGTGGATAGATGCAGTTGGGAATGGCTGAGGTAGGGTTCAGAGGGAAGAATAGAAGTAGGGTCAGTAGAAAATTCATTCCTGGATTGGTATTAAGGGAGAGGTCTTCAAGATTTTCAATTTAAGATGCCCAATACTGGTGGCCTGGTACTTGCTGTGTTCCTTGGCCAGTTTTAATTTGGAGAGATGAATCCAACCAGGTTGTCCAGAGAGTTTGGCTGCTGTCAGGGTAGACAGGATCACCAGGTGAGGACCAGTCCAATGCGGCTGAAGGGTTTCCTTCACTCTTTTCTGTTGGGTGTGAACCTGCAGGTAGTCGTGATCTCCAGGTTGAAGTGGGTGGTCAATTTGGCCTTTAGAAGACTGGGGAATAATCTGGTCAGCATGTTCCCTGAGTAGTTTCCTTAGAAGGGTGAAGGAAGGTAAATAGTCATGTAGAAGGGAGGGATACTGGAGTAGACAGTTGTTAAGAAGGAACGGTCTTCCATACATAAGTTCGAAAGGACTGAGGAAGGAAGGAGCCCTTGGGATGGCTCTCAGTTTGGTGAGGGCAAGGGGCAGAAGAGTTACCCAGGATTGGTGTAACTCTAGGGAGAGTTTAGTAAGGTTGGTCCTTAAAAAGGGAGTTAGCTCGTTCCACCTTCCCTTCAGCTTGAGGGTGGTAGGGTATACGTAATTCTCAGTTTAGTAAGGGCAAGGGGCAGAAGAGTCACCCAGGATTGGTGTAACTCTAGGGAGAGTTTAGTAAGGTGGTCCTTAAGAAGGGAGTTAGCTCGTTCCACCTTCCCTGAGGATTGAGGATGGTAGGGAATGTGTAACCTCCAGGTTATTCCCAGGGACTGAGAGACTACCTGAGTTACTTTGGAGATAAAACTTGGGCCATTATCTGATTGGAGAGTGAGGGGAAGACCGAAACGAGGAAGAATATTTTGAATTAAACAGTTAGCCACAACAGCTGTTGTGGGAAAAGCTTCTACCCATCCCGAAAATGTATCTACCCAAACCAGGAGATACTTAAGCTTCTTGTGAGTAGGCATGTGAGTGAAGTCTATCTGCCAGTCGACTCCTGGGAGGGCCCCCCGGTGCTGGTGAGGTTTGAAAGATGGAGGAGGGTGGCTTCTGCCCTGTGGGGAGACAACAGTGCAAGTAGAGCATTGCCTGGTGACTTCTGTGAGAAGCATAAAAAGTTGGGGGCAATAGATGAGGGGTTCCAGGAATTTGTACAGCGAGTGAGCACCTACATGAAAAACATTATGTAAATGGGTTAAAATAGAGGAAGCTTGTCCCTCAGGCAGGCAATACTTGTCTGATAGAAGAAGCCATCCCCCTGGGCCCTGAGTGGCCCCTTTGTCCAGAAGGCTCCTGCATTGTTGTGCAGGATAGGAAGGGGACATTCCTGTTGGTGCCAGGAAGTGTAAGCCATCAGAAGGGGGGAGGGTCATACTGGCTTCCTTGGCTGTCCTGTCTGCTAGGTCATTGCCTCTAGCTATGGGATCAGTGAGAGGCTGATGTCCCCGACAGTGGATCACAGCCACTTTAGTTGGGAGGTAGGAAGCTTCTAGGAGTTTAAGAATCAAAGAGCCATTGGTTATGGGGGTTCCCTTGGTTGTTAAGAGACCCCTTTCCTTCCATATTGAGGCGTGGTGATGGAGTATGTGGAAGGCATACTTAGAGTCTGTAAAAATATTAACCATCTGTCTCTTGGCTAGAATCAGAGCCCTGATGAGTGCCACAAGTTCAGCTTTTTGTGACGTGGTTCCAGGTGGCAGGGGTCCCAACTCAATGACCTCAGTGAAAGACACTATGGCATAGCCCGCCCTGCGAGACCAAGTTGGGGTGAGAGTTGAACTCCCGTCCACAAACCAAGTCAGGGCTGGGTTTGGCAGGGGATCTGGAGAGATTAAGGGATCCTGATAGGAGAGTTCCTGAAGAGTTTCCAGGCATGAGTGGGTGAGTGGTTCACTGGAAGGAAGGAGGGAAGCTGGATTGAGAGGAGGGCAGGAATCAAGGGAGAGCGAGGGGTTTTCAAGAAATGTAACATGAAAGAGTTGTAGTTTAGAGGGAGCTAGACTGGCAAGAGATGCA
>NW_008340872.1:3378846-3386502 GCF_000622305.1 Nannospalax galili | reverse complement strand
GGAAAGAACACAAATAAATGACTTAACACTGCAACTCAACACACTTGAAAAGCAACAGCAAACAAAAATACCTAAGGAACCACAAAGCTTAGACATTCAACAGTAACTCACTTCTTTAAAATAAAATTTTTTTATGCCCAGATCTTGGCTTCTAAATATTAGTTCCACAAAAAGAACCAGGTACCCCTGGAGAAATGGCTGATCTCTAGACCCGGTGGGAACAGTATAAGGTGAAGTGAAATAGTTTGTGCAAGAAAGTAAGGAAGTAGTCAAGGACTGGGTGTGGTTCAGTGCTAGAGTGGAACAGAACGGCACATGAAGGCCATGAGTTCCACCCTCACACTGCAAAAGAAAAAGAAGAGGAAAAGGGGAAGCCCACCAAAACAAACAGGCACCAGCTTGAAATGGCTTCTCCGACAAAGTCTGGGACAATTGAACATAGGAATAAATAAGGAGAATGAACGGACGGTGTCAACGAGGCCATTCTGTGTGCTACTGTAGCTGGAGGTTCCTGACCTGATGGATTTGGCAAACCCATGAAACTATTACAGCCAAAGACTGAACCCTAATGTGAACTACGGACTTCAGTTAATAATAATGTATTTATATAGGCTCACCAAGTCTAAGAAATGTACCACATCAATCCAAATGTTAATAGTGGAACAAAATGGGAGGAGGTTGGGAGGAGGGCTGGGACGAGGAAGCATGTGGGATCTCTCTGTACTTTCTGTTTCATTTATCCATAAACCTAAAACAACCATGTTTTAGTTTCTATTTGCTGTGAGATACTCACCAAAACCAACTTGGGGAGGAAAAGGTTTATTTTATCTAACATTTCCCAGGTTCATCATTGAGGGAAGTCAGGGTAGGAACTCAGGACTAGAACCTGGAGGCCGGGGCTGAAGCACAGACCTTGGAGGAACACTGCTTACAGGCTTGCTCCCCTGGCCTGTGCTTAGACTACTTTTTATAAAACACAAGATCACCTGCCCAGGGGTACCACCGCCCACAATAGGCTGGCCTCTCCCACATCACGCAACAATCAAGAAAATGCCCCCACAGACATGGCCACAGACCCACTCAATGGAGGAAATTCCTCCTTTGAGGTCCCCTCTACCTGGGTGTATCAAGTTGAAATCTAAAGCTATTCAGCACAAACTGTAAACACGAAGTCCATTCATTTAAACATTAATAAGTGAAGACAATTTACAGCAATGAATCAGTGAGGTAAAATAAGAATCTGTGCATCCTTACCAACAGCAAGTAGAAAGAAAAATACTTTCTTACACTATGTCAATTAATACTAATAAAGTCAGCATTACACTAACCATAATAGGCTGGTTGAAGCTAGAATCATCAATGGATGTTACATCAGCAACAACTGTTGAAGAACAGAGTATTTTCAGGATCTCAGAGTGTCTTCCCACAGATTAGTTGCCGACTGAGCACATTGACTATGCTGTAGAGACTGAATAATGCCTTAACATATGATCAAAACAAAGACCACCAGTCAGAGGCTAACAAGATGCATTATCTAGGATACCACAGTTTATGTGGTATTCCAGCCAAGTATGTGGTGTTACTGTTTGGATAGCCCTGCCCCCTCACCAACAGGGCCTCAGGGACCTCTGAGAAAAGGGAAGCCCCTGAGAAAAGGGAACCAAGTTAATAAGCACCCAGGTCTTTGAAGTGAAGAGAAGCAGACTTTTCTCCACTGTTTGGCCAATACAGCAGGCTTCCCCCTTTGATTGCTAAAGAGGGCAGGTTTTAACAGTCCTGCTCTCCTGCTCACCCCCCCAACTTTAAAAAAAATGTATATCTTCCTACCTTCTGCACCCCCCAGAAGCCTCCCCCTGTAAAAGACCCCAGCTTACGGACCCGGGGCAGGCATTTTCCCTGCCTGGAAGGGAATCTGTCCCAGATGTTCCTTTGCTAATAAACTCTATTCCACTGGAGTTTCATCTGTGTCCTGGTACTTTCTCCCCATCAACCAGATTCATCCATTGCCTACTTTACCTATCATGTAGAGCATGGATCTAATCATGAGGAGCCATGAACCTAAGCCCAAATTGAGAAGCATTGTTTAAAATAGCAGGTCTGGATTTTCATAAAAATAACAAAAAAGTCCGTGACATGAAAGTTGATAGGCAGGGAATTGTCCCAAGTTAAGAGAACCTAAAGTTCAGAGTTCACGAAAGCCAAGTGTGGTGGTAAATGCCCATAATCCAGCACTCAGGAGGTTGAAGCATGAGGATTGCAAATTTGAGGTCAACTTTGGCCACACAATTGTGTTCCAGGTCAGCCTGGGCCACATAGTGAGACTCTGTCTCAAAAACATCATAGTAATTCATTAAGAACTATTTGCATTTGGATATAAATTTTTTATTCTAAAGAAAATATCTGTGCATGTATGAAAACTCTAGCTGGTCCCTAAAGTGGAAATAGCCAACTTGTCTAAAAATTGTTCAAATGAGATGTCTCAGACTTTTTGAATTCATTTTCCTAAAAGTAAAAATGCCACCTATTCCGACTAGTTTGTGAGAACTTTTGGACAGGTGAACTAGAAACTTTAATGACAATTTTAAATTAAATATGTGTCACTGAGAAGGTTCTTATATGAGTATGATTTAGTAACCACAGCCAAGAATTTTCTTCTTCCTTGGGATCCACAGATATCTTAGGGTTATTTTTCGAACTATGACATGGTTGTTAAAACAAGCCACTGATACTCTTAAGAACCAAACCCCAAGATCACCGAATCATGAAGTGAAATCTAAAGTTCCTAAAAACTAGTCCTGACAACCACATAGATTTACTAAAATCATAGTTCACTTAAAATGCATGATTTTCACAGTAGGTAAATTACATCTAAGATCTTTTAAAAAATAAACACAACCGGGCATGGTGGCGCATGCCTGTAGTCCCAGCACTTGGGAGGCAGATGCAGGCAGATCTCTGTGAGTTCAAGGCCAGCCTGGTCTACGTAGTGAGTTCCAGGACAGCTGGGGCTACAGGGAGACCCCACTTCAAAAAGACAAAAAAATAAAAATAAACACAAGCACTTTACAAATATACTTTACAAGTACCCATGTTACTACATAACTAATAATTGTTTTGTTGAAACAGGGGTCTTCTGTAGCACAGGCTGGCCCCAGAATCCCTATGTAGTCATGCTGGCCTTCACCTCCTGCCTCCACTTCCCAAGTGCTGAAATTACAAGCATGTGCAACCACACCCTGCTCTATTATTTTTATTTTATTTTTTGCCACTACAGGGTATTGAATCTAGGACCCCATGCTTGCTGGTAAAGGGCTCTACTATGGAACCACATCCCCCACCAGTTCATTTTTTTATAAGTGACAACTAAGAATCTATTCATCCCTCTTCTTTAAATTTCATTTCCTGTGTTTTCATAATGTAATCTTATTAAGATATTTAGATAAAGGGGCTGGAGAGATGGCTCAGGGGTTAAGAACACTGGTTGTTCTTGCAGAAGACCTGGGTTCGAATCCCAGCACCCACATGGCAGTTAACAACTCTGTCCTTAACTCCAGTTCCAGGGGATCCTATGGCTTCTTCTGTCCTCCATGGGCATTGCACGATACGGGTTCACTTACCTTCATGCAGGCAATACATGCATACATTATAAAATAAATAATAAAATATTTTTAAAAGATATTTAGATAACTATTTGAAAGGCAACCTCAAATTGTTTACTGATAGAGGTCATGATCCATAATCTCAGAGAGAGCTGATCAGGACCATGCTGAGAAGCCTGTTCCCCAAGGTGTCCTGCGCCCAGAGAACACTCTAGACACTTTCCCAGCCTCTGCACACAGGAAACCACTTGACTCGCCCAGGGGCTTCCTCATCCCTGGGGATCCACAACACCAGGCTCCAAGGCCCCAGTGTCAACTGAGAACGCACCCCGTTCAGAGGTTGCGTTTCCTGGTGGGCGGGGCGTTCTCTCAGGGGCGGAGCGTTCGTTAAGTGCCTCCGTGAAGAGGCGGAGCCTTTGAGGATGGGCGGGGCATTAGCGTAGAGGCGGGGCGATTGGGAGGGGCGGAGCGTCATGGAGGACCGTTCGCGGAGGGGCGCGCACCGCGAGTGGGTGGGGCGACGCAGAGGGGCGGGGCGCCACGGGTGGGCGGGGCGCCACGGGGATATTCCTGAGGGGCGGAGCCATACGGAGGTGTTTTTTTTGGAGCGCCGCTTGTTATGGAGGAGCGCTCGCTCTCCTGGGCCCCACGGCCCTAGTGCTGGCGGCCGGGGCGCCATGGATGCTGCCCGCAGCCGCAGGTGAGCCGAGGGGCCTACGGCAGGGCCGGGCGGTGGGGAGGGATCGAGCTCCCTGGGAAACCTCTTTGAAGCCCAATGTGAAAATTTTACATTATGCTTGAGATTTCTTCCGTATTTTCGTGTAAAATTGACAGTCGAGGAGGATGTACATTAAGAAATTAATTTTCGAGGGCTGGAGAGCTGGCTCGGTGGTTAAGAGTGCTTGCAGAGGATCTGAGTTCGATTCCCAGCACGCACATCTGGAGGTTCACAAGGGCCAGTAACTCCAGCTCCAGGGGGATCTGATGCCTCTGGCCTGAAATTTAAACTGAAAATCTTTTTTTAAATTAATATTTGCAAGGTGTGGTGACACCCACCAGTAATCCCAGCACTTGACAAACTGAAGCAAGAGAATCAGGAGTAGCAGGCCATCCTACCATCCTACTTTAAACTGGGTTAAAGTTGCAAAAATGAATTTATGGGAGCGTTTGTTGGGCTCTTAACTATGCCAATCATGAAGTGTTTTCAAGGTATAAAGTCACTTAACTTTCATCACTTCCATAGACACTGTTTTCCTGGTTTCATAGAGGAGGAAACCGAGGCACTGAGGGATTAAGTAGCTTGCCTAACTCCCTATATCTGGCTGAATGCAAAGTTATACCTTGAGAGTCTGTCCTGAGAGCCTTGTGGCTTAACTAGACTAGACTGTTTTTGTTTTTGTTTTTGTTTTTTTATATTTTATTTTTATTTTATCTGTATGCGTGTATTGCCTGCATGTCGGTAAGTGCACCCATGTCTGCAGTGCCTGCAGAGGGCAGACAAGGCTGTCAGATTCCCCAGAACTGGAGTTACCAGCAGTTGTTAGCTGTCATGTGGGTGCTGGGATTCAAACCCCCGGTCTTCTGCAAGAACAATCAGTGTTCTTAACCGCTGAGCCATCTCTCCAACCCTAGGCTGTTGTTTTTTTGGTTTTACACATGAAACGTGTATATGTGTACATGTTTGTATGTGCATCTGTGTATGTTCATGTTTGTTGTGTGCACACACTTGTGGAAGCCAGACGTCAATATCAGGTGTCCTGCTCCACTGTCCACAGCTTACTTATTTTGAGACAGGGTCTCATACTGAACCTGAAGCTCACTAATTCATCTAGACTGGTTGGCCAGCAGTCCCCAGGGATCCTCCTGGCTCATCTCCTCAGCACTGGGCTTACCCATGCATGCTGCCACACCCCCCTGGAGATCCTAAGTCAGGTCCTCATGCTTGATCAGCAAGCACTTTCCTGACTGAGCCATTTCCCCAAACTGTTGTTTTGGTGTATTAGAACAGGATCTCACTATGTAGCCCAGGCTGGTCTTGAACTTGCCATCCTCTTACCTCTACCACTTGCGTGCTGAGATTACAGGAATGTGCGACCACACCTCACCAGAACTATGTTCTTAAAGGAATGCATTTAAACTCAAAATTGATTATTCATTTATATGGTATTAGGGTTCCAAACAGCAGCAGCTTCCCCCCTCCCCAACAGGGACCTATGGACTTTTGAAGCCTGAAAAAGGGAACTGAGCTGATAAGCACCTTGGCCTTTGAAGTCAAGGGAAACAAACTCTGCTGAGAAGCAGCCTGCCTTTCCTCTGATCTCCAAAGACAAGATAAGCAGATTCTACCTGTTAACCAGAGATTTTAGAAGCTGTTTAACACAGCAGCTTTTCCCTTATCTTAAGAGGAAAAAAGTAAACACTTCCAGACCCAGATCCTGCCTGGCAGACTGAACGGAGCCAGGTTTACAAGGCCTGCTTTTCCTGCTTCCCCCTGCTTGATTTTTCCCCAAAACTCCCCCGCCTTCTGCACCCTGAAGCCCCCATATATAAGTCCCAGCTCACAACCCATGGGCTGACATCTTTCCCTTCCCCGAGGGCAACGTGTCCCATGCGAAATAAAGCTGTATCCTGCTGAGAGTTCTGTGTCTCAGTGCCTCATCCTCCATTCACTCACTCTCCACCCCAAACCTTTTATCTATCAAATGGTGCCAAAACCCGGCTCTTACTTCAAGGGACCTCGCACATAAAACTTTCGGACTCGCTTGTCGTTATTGGTTATTGGCTGCTGCGAACACCACTGATTCGGCATTAAGGTACATTTCCACCCTCTATCTCTTTCCCCACTCCCGTTCCTTTCCGCTCTCTCTCCTCTCTCTCTCTCCCCTTTCCCCTTCACTACTCTCTGGGTAGCCTCCATTTTTCTTTTCATCTCCTTTCCAATCGAATTCGGTCACTCCTGGACCTCACTCAAGGCCACTGGACAGCACTGGTTTCCGCGACCGTTGCCTGGCACAGTTACTGTGCCTGTCCACGCCCACCTGGGAGTCAGACCTGCCTCCCTGTCACACTCAAATCCTTTTCCCTACCTCAGCTCCCTTCCCTTCCTGGCTCCTGCCATCTTTTGCCTTCCCCTAACATCTCATCTTCTCTCTCTCTCTCTCTCTCTCTCTCTCTCTCTCCCTCTCCCTCGCTCCCTCGCTCCCTCTCTCTCCCCCCCCCCTCCATTTACTGGCTACTCTGAGTTTCATCTAGGCCTCTCCATTCTTTTTCATTCCCGGTCCATCTCAGCCTTCTGGCCCACTACCTCGTTTCCTTGTACTTTGGCTCCTACTGGCTGGTCGCGCACCACGTTGCAGAACCTCTCCTAACTCATTTTACTTGCTCGAAATCACACCGGTGTGTGGGAGGTTCTGCCCTGCCTTTGAATACAGGACACTGTGTTCACTGGCGGGGACATGCACAACACATGCTCGTATTTCCCCTCCCCAGCAATTGCAGGACACTGCCCTTGGGTTCGGGAATTTAACTCAAATCCGCAACAAAAAAAGGACGCTTTTCTTTTGTTGCCTGATTCTTCTCGTTCTCATTTTTACGTGACCTAAGCCAAACCTGCTCTCTCTCTCTCTCTCTCTCTCTCTCTCTCTCTCTCTCTCTCTGTTCCCTGTATGCTACTCCTTCCTTCTCTGACTCCTGACTCCACCTCTGTTCCCTCAGGGCAAAAGATCCTCTTTGTTCCACCTAATCTGTTGCTATGGGAACCAAGCATTCAAAGTCTCAAGGTCTCACACCTCTGGCTTGCCTTCTTAAATCCTTAAAGAAGCTAGGACTATCTGGCACAATCAGGTCAAAACGCCTAAAATTCTTGTGCACCACTTCCTGGCCTCAGTACAAACTAGATAATAACTCTGTTTGGCCAAACACTGGAACCTTAGACCTCAATATTTAAAAGATTTGGAAAACTTCTGCCAGCGTAACGGCAAGCAGTCTGAACTACCCTACATCCATGCCTTTCTTGACCTCCGTGCTAATCCCTCCCTCTGTGTCAAATGTTCTTCCC
>NW_008340872.1:3378015-3378494 GCF_000622305.1 Nannospalax galili | reverse complement strand
ACCCTGCCTCAGACACCCCTGCCCCTACATCCTCTCATGGACAGGACACCCCTCCCATCTCTCCCACTTCAGCTTCCTCCCAGCACTCCTCTTCTCCTTCTCTTCTGCTTCCTCCCAACCCCTCTCCCATGTCAACCCATACCCGTTCCCACACCCAGTCTCAGCTCCCTTCCCATGGCATCTTTCCCCTCAGGGAGGTGGCAGGTGTGGATGGGGTTGTCAAAGTCCATGCGCCTTTCTCTCTTGGCGATCTTTCTCAACTAGAGCATAAAATCGGTTCCTTTTCCACTAATCCTACTCACTTCATACAAGAGTTTAAGTATATTACTCGCAGCTATGATCTAACCTGGCATGATCTCTTTATGATTCTCCAGTCTACCCTCACCCCTGATGAGAGACATAGGGTCTGGACAGCCGCACAGGAATATGCCAATGAGCTTCATTCTACTAACCAAGCTCACCCTATTGGCAGTAAGGCA
>NW_008340872.1:3375083-3376460 GCF_000622305.1 Nannospalax galili | reverse complement strand
ATCTCTGGCTTATTAATTCAGCAGTTATTCCCATTCACCCAGTGGTTCCCAGCCCCATACTCTTCTTTCTCACATCCCTTCTTCCACCACCCACTTTTCTGTATTAGACCTTAAAGATGCTTTTTTCTCAATACCCTTACACCCCGACTCTCATAACCTCTTTGCATTCACCTGGGAGGACCCTGACACTGGGATGTCTTCCCAACTAACCTGGACTGTCCTGCCCCAGAGAGCTATGAAAGTCTTAGATCAGACATGGCACATGGCAATGAAGCAGCTTCAATGCTTCAATGCCTTCCGCAGCTTCTCTTGGGATCGCTTTCTCACTTTATCGGTTAATCTCCTGAGAAACTTCTCTAATGCTAATGTCTCCACTTGCTTCCTCTGTGCCCCGCTACAGGGCTCACTTCTCACCCCTCTCCCAGTTTACAATGTTACTCCCCAGGCTACTACTCAGTGTTCTCAGGAACTCCTAGTACATGGGTCCATGCCTGCCCCTCCCCTTTTTCTTAATAAAACAGAGCTTGGACCCCACAAACCTCTAAATGCCCACACTCATCAAGCTGAAATATCACCATTAAGGAAGATACTGCTCTAACCTCAGGACTGCTCTTTCTGTTCTTCCAAAATATACTCCTGCATCTCTCCACAGATTGAGGACACCTGTGCTCCAATCATTCTCATCCCCAAACTAACCCTATACACACCAGGAGAGGTGTATGATGTCTTATCCACAGGGAAAGAAGGAACCAGAACAAAGAGGTCAGCCACCTTGGCAGTCCTGGTAGGAGTTAGCCTGGTGGCATCAGTGGCAGCCACAGGACTTGTGGCTGGAGGCTTGGGACACACGCTGATCACAACCCAGCATCTTTCTCAAGAAATAGAGGACCTCAGATAGGAGCTCACTTCAACAGTGGAAACTACAGCCCAGTCAATCCAGTTCCTACAACAACAATTATCCTCCCTAGCTGAAGTTGCACTCCAGAACAGGCGAGCCCTGGATCTATTAACTGCAGAAAAAGGGGGAACATGTATTTTTCTGCGTGAAGAATGCTGTTATTTTATCAACCAATCCAGTAAGGTCAAACATGGTATAGAACAACTTAAAAAGGGAGCAAAAAGTCTTTCACTTAAAAATTCCCAGTACCAACAGTCATCTCAATGGAACATTTTTACAGGACTAACTCCTTGGCTTCTACCCTTATTGGGCCCTCTGCTTTCTATCACTTTGGTGCTAACCATTGCTCCTTGCCTTGTCAGATATTTTCAGGACCAGATCCGAAAACTAACACATACTAATTTTAATCAGTTATTACTCTCCTTCCCTTCACACATATACGAATGCCTGTCAACCACCGAGGACCCTGTTCAGATGCA
>NW_008340872.1:3370223-3374588 GCF_000622305.1 Nannospalax galili | reverse complement strand
CCAGCTCACAACCCATGGGCTGACATCTTTCCCTTCCCCGAGGGAAATGTGTCCCATGCGAAATAAAGCTGTATCCCGCTGAGAGTTCTATCTGTGCCTCAGTGCCTCATCCTCCATTCACTCGCTCTCCACCCCCAAACCTTTACCTATCATATGGTAAGGGCCTACTTATCAGTTATGGTTAATTAATGCCTTTTTTCTCAAAGGAATACTAAGTGCTAATATATACTTGAGATTTTAATGTTGGTCTGTAATTTAAAACTGAAGAGTATTCATACTTTTTAACAAGTATGAGCCAGTCTAGGACCCTAGACCAAGAAAATTGTCTAGCACAGAGAAGGAAATGTTACTGCATACTTGTGTGGATGTATGTCTTTACATCAGATGTCAAAAGAGAGTAAACTCTGCTGGTTATCAAGATAAACATGACAAGTCAAAAGCACCCAAAGTGTAAATGAATGCCCCTGATGACAGACTGGCATCAGTCTGTCTGATATGACTATTTTGGAACTCTGGAGTCTATTGAAGGCATGCATCTTCATGGGGAAGTCTTGGATGAGCAAGGGGTGGATACCTCATTATCAAACAGAACAGATTTAAGTCAGTTGTTGACCCAAAAGAATGACTCTGCTTTGAAGGAAAATAAAATACTTTATTGCTGAACCAAATATGAATGTTTGTATGCTAAAGGGGGAAAGACACTATTATTAAAAGGAGATTCCAGGCCAGGCATGGTGGCACACACTAAAGCCCAGCACTCAGGAGGCAGAGGCAGGTGGATCTCTGTGAGTTCAAGGCCAGCCTAGTCTACATAGGGAGTTCTAGGCCAACTGTGGCTACAGGGAGACCTGTCTCAAAAAGACCAAAAAAAAATAAAAAAAAAAGGAGATTCCAATTGCTAGCACAACAAAATCTATAGAAATTAAAGTCCTATTTTTTTTATTCACTTACCCATCCATTATTTGTTGTCACCCAAGTACAAGATGCCTCTAACTTCCGGATACCTTCACTTAGCAATGGGAAGACTGTCCCTAAGCACATCCCTGGGTGTTCCTGATCAGATGTCCGTTTCCTCTCTCAGGCCCACAGTTACGTGAATTAGAATATTAGGAGGAGTTTGCTGTACATGCTACAAATGCTGTTGGGTCTTTTGACAATCTTTTAAACCCAGTGGCTGGTTTTACTACACAAGTCTGTAAAGTCCAAGAAATAGGATGAGAATGAAGAAGACAAAAGATAACGAGATAGATTCTGTTTAGGAATGAAGTTCAGAGATTCTGATGGGGCATTGGAGATATGGTAGAGTGTGTGCTTAAGCATGTAAAAAGCTGTGGGTTCAATCCCCAGCACTAAGAAAGAGAAAATTGGTAACTGGGGACAACTTTAAAGTTAAAAAGAAAAAAAATTCAGAAAATGTTTTCTCAGATGTCTCAATATCTAACTGAAAGCAATCCTAGTAAGAATATTCTAGAAGCCTCTGGAGTAGAAACTGTCTGAAAGATGATACCACAATTGCCCTGAAGCAGAAATTTTGAAAGAAATACTGTGAAACCAAGAATAAAGTTAAAAGCTGATCTTTTAAGTCGGGTGTGGTGGCTCATGGTTTTCATGCCAGCACTCAGGAGGTAGAAGCAGGTGGATCTCTGCGAGATCGAAGCCAGCCTGGTCTACATAGCAAGTTTCAGGCCAGCTGAGCAACGGGGAGACTCTGCCTCAAAAAGACTGAAAAAAAAAAAAAAAAAGGCTGATCTTTAAAATGAATAGCTATCAGGGCTGGAGATGCATGCAGCTCAGTGGTAGGCTTCTTGCCTACAATAAGCAAGGCCTGAAATTCAATCAATGTTCTCTCTCTCTCTCTCTCTCTCTCTCTCTCTATCTATCTATCTATCTCTCTCTCTCTCCCTGTCTAAATATGTGTGTGAATGCATATAGTCTATCAAGTGAATTGTGTGTGTGAATGAATGAATGACTGAATATAGTCCATCAAATGAATAACCCACAACTCGTGATATTTTAAAAGTTCCTCTGAACCCCCCACCATTATGCTGAGTACTCTGAAAAATATAAGAAATACAAGACTGGGCCTTTAAAGATCTTACAGTCTAGTTTGAGATCTGTGCTTCACGTAGAAGCAGTTTTTGTTGTATTGTGTTTTATTATTATTTTCTTTGCAGACAAGTCTTGCTATATAGCACAAGAAAGTCTCAAACTCACTATTCTCCTGCCTCAGCCTTCCAAGTGCTGAGATTACAGGCATGCACCACCATATCTAATAAAACAGATTTACAAACATGTCTTTTTGAGAATTCGGAAAATATGGCTATAGTAGGCAACATAAGACAGTTTTCCCTCCTACACAGCAGTGCACTGGCTTCAGTCTGTCTGATGTAGCTATTTTGGAACTCTGGAGTCTACTGAAGGCAGCATCTTCAAAGGAAAGACTTGGATGAGCAGGGGGTGGCTATCTCATTATCAAACAGAACAGACAAGTCAGTTGTTGAGCCAAAAGAATGACTTTGCTTTGAAGGAAAATGAAATACTTTATGCTGAACCAAATATGAGTAACTCAAGACCCAGAAACATATGTTCAAGGGGTTACATTAGTTTTTGTAGCCACAGAACAAAAAAGTTAACACATTCAGTATAGTAGAGTGGTGGGGGCATTACATAGGCAGGTTCAGTAAAAATCAGGGGAATCTGACCTCCAGACTGAGGAGGCACCCTACTGCATTCTTGCAAGATTGGTTAAATGTTAGGTCAGATTGAAAAGATCAGGAGTAATGGCTTGTTGCTGAAGGTTCTGAAGTGGCCTCTATCCCACCCATCCCAGTGCCTGATAGAGGCAGGCAGGCCTATGCTTTAACTGCTTTTGGCGGAAGAAGCTGTCTGGTCTGGTTCTTGCTTAAAGAGTTCTATGTGATGGGGCTGGAGAGATGGCTCAGCAGTTAAGAACACTGGCTGTTCTTGCAGAAGACTGGGGTTCGAATCCCAGCACCCACATGGCAGCTAACAACCATCTGTAACTCCAGTTCCAGGGGATCCTACAGCCTCTTCTGTCCTCCATGGGCATTGCATGACATGGGTGCAGGCAATACACGCATACACATAAAAAAATAAAAATAATAAAATTTTTTTTTAAAAAAGAGTTCTATTGTTGCCGGGCATGGTGGTACACTCCTTTAATCCCAGCACTTGGGAGGCAGAGGCAGGTGGATCTCTGTGAGTTCAAGGCCAGCCTGGTCTACATGGTGAGTTCCAGAACAGCTGGGGCTACAGGGAGACCCTGTCTCAAAAAGACCAAAAAAAAAGAGTTCTATTGTAATATGCTTTCTTCGGAAAGGTCTAATCCACACAATAAAGGTTGTAAGAGAAAAGTCATTATATATTAATAAAGATTCAGTACAGCAAGATATACCATTATGGTTTACATAACGTGTCGAACCATCAAAATATCTGAAGCAAAAATGAACAGATATTAAGAAATAGTTTTTTATAAAAAAAACCTTATGTAGAGCAGTACAATTACATATTAATTATTAATAAATTGGATAGAATTATTTGATACAGTTTTAAACAGCCAACAAAGTGGGAAAGATTTTGGTTATAAAACTAATTTTGAAAAATCACTTTTTCTAAGTGGATCAATGCAAAAAACGTACTCAGTGGCTAGTCATGTCTAATTCCTGTTGCGCTAATAGTTGGTGGAATTGAAAAGAAAGCCCAACTTTCACAATCACTGCCTCAAAGGGAGAACATATACTAGATTCTTATGGAATGCAAAATGGTTCTTACTACTTCAGTACCCAGAAAGATGAATTCACATAGCCACCAGGAAATAAAAACAAAAACTATGCTTTTTTAAAAACTACACATCTGTGTTCCCCTTTCAAAATATTCTAGTATACCCACATACACATTTATTTACAAATGTGTGTATATACATTATAGACTAGGCTCTGTATATGAGAGAAAATATGCCTTTTTAAGAAATTCTGTGATTGGGTGACCTCACTTAGAATTATACATTCTAGGTTCATCCATCTTCCTGTGAATTTTATGATTTCATTTTTCTTTAGAGTTGAATGATATTCCATCTAGATGTACCAGATTTTCATTATCCATTCATCTGTTAATGGATAACCAGGTGTATTCCATTTCCTTGCTGTAATGAACAGAGCAGCAATAAACACCGAGGTGCAACTATCTCTATAGTAGAGTATGGAGTTCTCCAGATATACACCCAGGGATGGGATAGTTTGATCCTATGGTAGCTCTATTTTTATTTTATTTATTTATTTATTTATTTATTTATTTAAGGGTCTCCCTGTAGCCCCAGCTGTCCTGGAACTCACTATGTAGACCAGG
>NW_008340872.1:3366887-3370109 GCF_000622305.1 Nannospalax galili | reverse complement strand
CGGATCCCCTGGAACTGGAGTTACAGACAGTTGTTAGCTGCCATGTGGGTGCTAGGATTCAAACCCAAGTCTTCTGCAAGAACAACCAGTGTTCTTAACCACTGAGCCATCACTCCAGCCCTGGTAGCTCTATTTTTAATTTTTTGAGGAACCTCTGAACTGATTTCCATAATGACTGCACTAATTTGCACTCCCACAGCAGTAGAAAGGGTTCTCTTTTGCCACTTCCTTGCTAACATTTATTGTAAGATTTCTGGATGATTGCCATTCTGACTGGGATACAATAGTATCTCAAAGTAGTTTTAATTTGCATTTTCCTGGTGACTAGGGATGTTGAACAGTTTTAAAAATAATTGTTGGTCATTTTTATTTCTTTTTCTGAAATCTGTCTTGTTATTTGTTAGCTCATTGTTGATTGATAATTTTATTTCCTTGATGTTTAATTTTTGCAGTTCTTTGTATATTCTGGATATTAGTCCATTATAAAGACGTTCTCCTATTTTGTGGGCTGTCTCTGTGCTCTGCTGAGAGTTTCTTTTGCTCTGTAGTGACTTCTTAATTTCATATAGTTCTGTAATAATGTTTGAGACTTTAATTCAACCCCCTCAAATGGATTGAACACCTAGACAGAAGTAAGGAAATAAAGAACACTATCAACAGGGGAAAAGCAAGGCACAGAATGGAGAAAAATATTTGAAAGTCATATATCAGATAGGGAGTCTTTATCCAGACTAAATATAGAGAACTCCCAATACTCAGCAGAAAAAAAGAAAGGAAGGAAGGAAGGGAGGGAAGGAGGGAAAGAAATGTAATTCAAAGTAACTTAAGGACTTCAATTGACATTTCTCCAAAAAATATACACCAAATGGCTAGTATGTAGAAATAAGCAAACATCCCTAATTGTTAGGAATGTATAGTACAGTGAGATACTGTCTCACAGCCATTAGGATGGTAACTGTCAAAAGAAAAAAGAGAAAAGAACAGTGTTGGTGGGGATGTGAAGAAATTGGAACCCCACTGTACTGTTGGTGAGAATGTAAAGTGGTGCAGCTGCTACAGAAAACAGAATGTCAGTGCCGGTGCCAGCCGGCCAAGACGGACAGTACCTGAAAGGGGGAGTGAGGATTGAAAGAAAAAACAAGAGACAGAAAAGATACTTGGGAGGGCTGTCAGTAGAGACTGCAGCTCTGGTTTATTTCAGCTCTTCCTTTTTATACAGAAGAACTCAATTAGTTTCAACAGCTGTTTTTCCCACCTGTATCTGAGGGTCAAGGAGCGGTCAAATACTTTTTTGTGAGCTCCACCATATAAACACATTCCTCCTGATTTGGCAGATTAGGTACTGGTGTGCAAAACACAAACTCAGTAAACAAGCCTGCCACAGCTTATGTACATAATGGATTAATAGCTCCCAACATGTCAGTTCCTCTAAAAATTAAACAGAATGATCCTATGATCCAGCAAGTACACTTCTGGTTCTATGTTCAGATTAACCAGGGTCGCAAAGAAATAATTGTGCATCCATGTTCATAGAAGCATTATTCACAATAGCTAAATTGGAATCACCCACACATTGAGGCATGAAAAGGCAGTATGTAGTGTGTACCGACAGTGAAATACTGTCCAGCACTAAAAAGAAAAGACCCCCCCATTTGCTACAACACAAATGAACCTTGAGGACATTGCAAGTGAATAAGTCAGTAAAAAGGCATTCTACTCACAAGATACTTAGTCAAAATTATAGAGACAGAGAGTTGCCCAGGGATAGAGGAAGCCAGGCTGGGATGCTGTTACTGGCTGTATTACTTACTTTTCTGTTGCTATGATAAAACACTGTGACCAAGGCAACTTATAGAAGGAAGTATTTCTTTGGGTTTATGGTTCCAGAAAGATAAGAGTCCATCAGGGCAGGGAGGCCTGGCAGCAAGGGCAGCCGAGAGCTCACATCTTGAAGCACAAAAATGAGAGAAGGAAAACTGGCTATGGGGTGAGGTGTGAACTTTCTAAGCCCAGACCTCAGTGACACACTTCCTCTAGCAAGGTTCTACCTCCTAAGGATTCCATGACCTGCCAGTGTCACCAACTGGGGACAAAGTGTTCAAGTACTTGAGCCTATAAGGAACATTTCTCATTCAAAATACCACACTAGATATAGATCTTCAGTTTTACAAAATGAAAACTCTACTAAATGGATGGTGATGGTGCTCATGCAGTGTTAGCAATGTACTTAATACAACTGAAGTGTGCACTTACCAGTTAAGTTGATAAATTTTACATTATATTATTCTACCACAGTGTTGAACATTGAAAAAAATGCATCTTGCACTCAGGTCTGAACATAACCACGATACTGAGCCCTCTGAGAAATACAAATACAAGACTATGTCCTTAAGGTAGACAGCATTCCCATATACTGCTGTATGAAGTTGAGTGATGCAAATTAATTATACAGCATGTACGAACAGCAAGTTCAGGGCTGGAGAGGTGGCTCAGCAGTTAATAGCACCGCTCTTGCAGAGGACCTGGGTTCGATTCCCAGCACCCACATGGCAGCTAACAGCCATCTGTAACTCCAGTTCCAGGGGGTCCAACACCCTCTTCTAACCTCCCCGGGTACTGAATGACACAGGTGCACCTACCTACATGCAAGGAATACACACACACACATTAAATGAAAATAAAATATTTTAGGCCAGGCGTGGTGGTGCATGCCTTTAATCCCAGCACTAAGGAGGCAGAGGCAGGCGGATCTCTGTGAGTTCAAGGCCAGCCTGGTCTACATAGTGAGCTCCAAGACAGCTGGGGCTACAGGGAGACCCTGTCTCAAAAAGACCAAAAAATAATAAATAAATAAATAAAATATTTTAAAGAAAAAAGAGCAGCAAGTTCAGCATGAGCTGCAGGACTCAGGGATGGTTTTCTACAGTGGGTCAGACTTGAACCATGTCTTAGGCAGTCAGACAGGAAGAGAAAAGCACTGCAGAGTGGTCGGCAGGAAAACAGCAGAGAGCTGATGCCGGACAGAGGTTGTGTGAAGGGAAGTAAGAAGCAAGGTAGGTCCACAGATGGAGTTCCTGAAAACCTAACAGTAAGTTCCGTCTTGGTACAGTCACCACTGGAGACCTTTTTAGCTTTGGGGGGTGCAGTTGACACGGATGCTCAGACCTCTATCTCCGTTTGGTTATGTAGACTGCAGAAAGGAGCTGTCACCCGTGAAAACAC
>NW_008340872.1:3365390-3365736 GCF_000622305.1 Nannospalax galili | reverse complement strand
ATTGGATTTCATGATGCAGTGCATCTCTGTCCTGGCTGGGATGGAAGTCATCCCATTGTGCAGGGTACACTGTGGACCAGTGAATAATTGCAGTATTTTGTGGAAGAAATCCTCTTTACTAAATAATGGCCCAAACACAACTGTTATTATATTTTGTTCCATTTTTATTATTATTGTTTATCTTACTAGTTCTCACATATAAATAGAACTTTATCATAACTGTGTACATATTTATGTTGAGACAAAACATTGTGGATACAGTTTCAGGCATCCACAGGGGTCTTGGGCTGCAATGCCCACAGAGAAGGGGAGACTACCCTGTAGTTTGCTGGTTTGAATACATTCA
>NW_008340872.1:3360327-3362916 GCF_000622305.1 Nannospalax galili | reverse complement strand
AGAGGATTTTGGTGTACTTAGTATGTGATATCTTCATTCATTAATGACTGTAAACCCTTTTCTGACCCATACTCTTCTGAGTGCTAAGATGCCTCAGAAAGACAAAGAGGGCATGAAATGATATTGTGACTGACTTTTGAATGCGTCTTATATTGGTTACATAGTCATATTTCAAGGTGTATTCTGTTCTAATTATTGTGTATTTTTGTTTGTTTTTTTAAAGAAAATCTAATACTTCCCACTGCCTTACCTCCCTTAAATTCAACAGCCTTTTTTGAATTACATCTAGAACAGGAAAGAAAACAGATAAAAAGGATAAGGTGGGTTGGAAGGCTCATGAGACTTCTGTTATTTATGCATTGACTGATTAACCCAGTCGGTGGTGGTCCTGGGCATTTAACTCAAGGTACTGTACCTGGTACGCAAACATTGTGCTACAGAGCAGTACCCTACAGCCCCATCCTACTTGTTTATTTGATTGCGATAAGGACTTGCTATAGCCCAGAATGGTCTCACACACACTAAACTATATGGCTGAGGCTGTCCTTAAACATTCAGTCCTCCTGCATCCCCAGTGCTGCACACATGGGTCACTAAATCCAACCATGCCCCCTAATACCAGTCACCTAAACTTTTGTGATTAGTCAGTTGCACTGGAATTCACTTGTATATGTAATAATCTTAAGATTATGTTTCTGATAGTTAGACAGAATTAACAAGGCCTGGGGACTGGTGAGATTGTTCAGCAGTTAAGGGTACATGCTGCCTTTGCAAAGGACCTGACTTAGGCTCCCAGCTCCAGGGAATCCAGTGTTTCTAGCCTCCCAGGAATCCATACTAACATGCACATACCCATACACAGACACACTTAAACACATAATTTTAAATAAAAATAAATCTTTTAAGATTTTATGGGCATGGTGGCACATGTCTTTAATCCCAGCACTTGGGAGGCAGAGGCAGGCAGATCTCGATGAGATGGGAGGGCAGCCTGGTCTACATAGGAAGTTCCAGGCCAGCTTGGGGCTATAGGGAAACCATTTCTCAACGAATAAAAAAAGATCAGGAAAAAAGAAAAAGTGATTTAGTTTTGGAAAGTGCAAAGGAGGCTCAAACCACATTGATGTAGAGGTCTGCCTTGGGGCAGGCCATTTGTTCATAAGGATGAGTCAGAAAGGGGTCATCAGATCAGTGCCCAACTTCTCAGTAAGGCAGTTAAGATCTAGAAATACAGAATAGTTTTATTGAAGTTAGTTACACAACTATCTTGACCAAAGCCAGCATGTCTACTTTTGACTTGTGGATCATTTGTTTCTCTGCTTCCATTAATAACTAATATAACCACCCATTAAAATAGTACAGAAACTATATGAAAAATTAGTTATATGTCTGCATTATTCCAAGCAGTAACTTGGTTTATAAGTATCAACAAAGAGTGGAAGGGTATACACTGAAACATTAAGCACATTAACTCAAGTAAAGGAAATAAATTCTTAAGCTAACTATATTAGTAAATAGAAAATGTATTTATGAGGGCTAGGGAGGTGGCTCAGCAGTTAAGATACTGGCTGCTCTTGCAGAGGATGCAGGTTCTATTCCCAGCACCACATGGAAGCTAGTAGCCATTCGTAGCACCAGTTCCAGGGGATCTGACAGCCTCTTCTGTCCCCCACAGGGATTGCACAACATGGGTGCACTTATATACATGCAGGCATAACACTCATACATACAAAATAAAAATAAATAAACCAAAACAATTTTTTGTGTTTTTACATCTCTGTTTATTTAAAGATACACACACAGGTACTTTTTAAAATATTTTATTTTATGTGTATGCGTGTATTTCCTGCATGTAGGTAAGTGCACGTGTGTCATGCAGTGCCTGCGGAGGAGAGAAGAGGCTGTCGGATCCCCTGGAGATGGAATTAGAGACAGTTGTTAGCTGCCATGTGGGTGCTGGGACTCGAACCTGGGTCTTCTGCAAGAATAGCCAGTGTTCTTAACCACTTAGCCAACTCTCCAGCCCACCAAAACAGTTTTTAAAAAGAAAATGTATTTAACATGGGCTGTCGGATGCCCTGGAGATGTAATTAGAGACAGTTGTTAGCTGCCATGTGGGTGCTGGGACTCGAACCTGGGTCTTCTGCAAGAATAGCCAGTGTTCTTAACCACTTAGCCAACTCTCCAGCCCACCAAAACAGTTTTTAAAAAGAAAATGTATTTAACATGTTTCTCATCCAGTCATTTGTTTTTTCAATTAAAAGGTCAGAGATGGAGAACTGGATAAAGCTGCCTGGGTGTCAGCACATTATGGACACCAAGTGTGACTTTTCTTCAGCCAACCTAGATGTCTATGAGGAAGTTAAGTTGCATCTAAGAGCAGAACAAGGAAACAGCTCTTCTTCATGGATTGAGGTTGACTCATTTGTGCCATTTAAAATAGGTAAGAGGGGCTTGAGATGGCTGCATGGTTAAGAGCAGTGGTTGCTCTTGCAGAAGACCTGGGTTTGAATCCCAACTAACAACTATCTGTAACTCTAGTTCCAGGGGATCTGGCTCCCTCTTCTGTCCGGCACGGGCATTGCACAG